>NC_133528.1:126180959-126504459 GCF_048544455.1 Silene latifolia | reverse complement strand
GTCAATGGCCATTTCTTTCCCCCTTTTACATGAGCAAACGCTGCATATTGCTAATATTCTTACGGAAACTAAACTTAGGATAATGGAGAATACAGAATAAAGAGAATGACATGTATGAAAAATCAAAGTTAGCATACACATTTCTCATCGATCTACTAATATTCGAAGTACTTTATTTCCAAGATTAGCATACACATTTCTCATCGATCTACTAATTTTGTTACAAGGATGAGATGAATTTGGAATTTATGGAGCACCTTTTTCGGGACTGTCAGGTGGCTAAAAGGGTTTGGACTTGTACTGATCTAGGGATAAGGGTTGGTGAAGGAGAGAATTTGAGCCTG
This sequence comes from Silene latifolia, assembly GCF_048544455.1. Classification (NCBI taxonomy): domain Eukaryota; kingdom Viridiplantae; phylum Streptophyta; class Magnoliopsida; order Caryophyllales; family Caryophyllaceae; genus Silene; species Silene latifolia. Next base: position 126,504,115 of record NC_133528.1, on the reverse strand, counting down.
GGTCAATGGATCATCAATTGGGTCAATTATTTGGGCAAACTTCATGATGTAGAGATGCGAATTGTGCGGTTCATGGCAACAATTTTTTTTTTTGGAAGAAAGGAGCATTATATAAATAAACACAAACCGAGTTAAGAGTACATCACGGGGGCGGGTCAGGGAAAAGAGGCGCACAGGCCAAAACAGAGTCTAAAGTACAAAGGTCTACAACAAAAGGAGGGGGGTGATCCCACTCAAAATAACCCGACAAAGTACTAGAGTCTCTAATGGAGTGGCGGGCAATGGCATCAGCGACACGGTTGGCCGATCTCTTCTCAAATATAAGCTTCAAATGCGGGTAGTCCTGCAAGAGGGTCCTACACTCAAGAATAATGTTAGTAAACGGTCCACAAGGGGCAGAGGTGCATAAAATTGATGTAACCGCATCAAGACAGTCAAAGGCGATCAAGACATTATTCACAAGGACTCTAGAGCGTAAAATCCCATCTCGAATGGCAAGTACCTCACAAAGGTAAGGGTTAGGACCAAAGAAGCGGGTTGACCAACCTAAAACCCAGGAACCAAGACCGTCTCTGATAACACACCCCAGGCTAGCTACGGAATAGGAGGGGGAAAAGGCCGCGTCAACGTTGGTTTTAAACCAACCAAGCGGCGGAGGGGCCCAGCTCAAAGGGTAGCTAAAGGCATCAAGGTGGGTGGAACTCGTAACGGGGGCAGTGAGAGGACGGTTAGAGACACGGGTCCAGGCAAAGGATTGGGAGGCGACCGAGGCACAGAAGGTGGAAGGGGAGGGAGAGGTGGATGCGGACGGGGAGAAGGTTAAGTCACAGCGACGCAGCCAAAGGCGCCAGAGGACGAAGGTGAAAAGAGTAATCCAACTACGGGATTGGGAAGTGCAGTTGTCATAGATCCAGTGGTGAAGGTCAGCAGTGAAAAAGGAGTCAGAGACATTAAGGATAGACCAAGAGTGGGAGGCAAAGCTACAATCACGAAGGGCGTGGAGAGTGGTCTCGAGAATAGAGGGGTTAGGACACAGGGAGCAGGACGAACAGGGCAAGATGTTTTTACCAAAAAGGGAAGCCTTATGCGGTAATTTGTTCCACCACACAAGCCAGAGGAAGACTTTGATTCGAGGTTGGGTTGGGAGGTCCCAGAGCCAGTTCAGGTTATCAGGGAAGGGGAAAGGGTGAGGGTGTGGGGGGGACGGCACAGGGAAGCATAAGCGTCACTGATAGAGAACTTGCCTTTGGGGGCAAGGGAGGTGGAAAGGGTATCAGGTCTAGGAGTAATCGGGATGGGGATGAAAAGAATGCTATTGGTGATGTAACCGGGGAGGACGAAATCAAGGGAGTCGAGGGCCCAAACTCCATTGGAGATAATAGAGCAAAGTTTAGCGTTGGAGGAAGAAGAGTTAAGGGGGCCTAGAACGTGGGTTCTGAGAGGACCAAGGTCAAGCCAAGGGTCATCCCAAAGGCTGATGGTGGAGCCGTCTCTAATGGACCAAGAGAGGTGGTCTTTAAGAATGTTCCACCCTTTTCCAACGTTCTTTCAAATATGGGAACCTCGAGAGAAGGAGCGATGGGAAGGAGTACAATACTTACTGCGGATGGCCTTAGCGGAAGTGGAGGAGTGGTTGAGGAGGATGGTAGAACTGAGCATAGTTGAGAGGGCATCATTAAGGGGCTCAACGACTTTAATTCCAAGACCGCCCATAGAGAGGGGGAGGGTGACAAGGTCCCAGTTTGCAAGATGTAATTTGTTGGCGGACTGGCTTGACCAAAGGAAGCTCCTAGTAGTCTTGTCAATGTCGCGGAGAATGGAGGAAGTGAGGCGAATGCATTGCATCGCATGGTTGGGAATAGCATTAATGGTGGATTTGATCAGGCATAACCTACCGGCTCTAGACAGAAACCTAGACTTCCAAGTGGCAAGTTTAGACTGTATGTTATCCAAGATGTAGTGTAAATCAGATCGCTTAGGTTTTCTACCAAGTAGGGGGAAGCCAAGATAAGTGCCAAGGTTGTTGGCTCTCTTAATGTCCAGGGCGTCTTCAAAGAGAGCGGCCTCAGAAGGGGGGGTGTGTTTGGAGAAGATGATTTTACTTTTGGAGCAGTTGATCTTTTGACCAGAGCTTGAACAGAAGGAGAGGATGGTGTCTTGGAGGGCACACAAATTTCTCTCGGAGGTTCTGCCGAAGACCAAGATATCGTCGGCAAAGAGAAGATGAGAGAAAGAGACTCCACCTTTCCCTAGGGGAAACGGGGTCCACTCATTGTTGTTGCAGGCTTGATGGATGAGACGGGAGAGGGCTTCCATGCAAATTATAAAAAGGTAGGGGGAGAGAGGGTCACCTTGCCTAATTCCACGAGTGGGGGAGAAGGTATCAAGAGGCGTGCCATTGAAGGTCACAAAAGCAGAGGCCGTGGAAATGCAACTCATAATGAGAGAGATAGTTTCAGGGTCAATGTTGACCGAGATAAGGCAGGATCTGACGAAGTCCCACTCAAGTCTGTCGAAAGCCTTTTCAAGATCGAGTTTAAGGGCAAACCAGTCAATCTTACTTTTAGAGACGTGCATGGAATGGAGGATCTCAGAGGCGATGATGAAGTTAGTATCGGTTCCTCTTCCAGGAATGGAGCTCCCTTGGTTAGGAGAAATCAGAGAGTGCATAAAAGGCTTAAGTTGGTTAACAATGATCTTAGTGACGATCTTGTAGGTGGTGTTACAAAGATTGATGGGTCGGAAATTAGTAATAGATTGTGGGGAGGGGATCTTTGGGATGAAGGAGATGGAAGTCAAATTGATGGCAACGGGGATGGTTTTGGAGTGGAAGATGTTTTGGATGAAGGGAATAAAGTCGGATTTGATTATGTCCCAGCATCTCTTGAAGAAGCCAGCATGAAAACCGTTAGGCCCAGGAGCCTTACTGGAGCCGAGGGAGAAGAGAGCAGCGCAGATTTCTTCGGCAGAGGGGATCTGGAAATCAGTGGTGAAGGGGGGGTCTAGGATGGGAGTGGTGAACAGGTGGGGCAAGGTAAGCAACACCTTTGCCAGTAGTGAACAAATTAAGAAAATAATTGGTGATGTGGGTATTCAGGGCATCGTGGCCCGTGATTACGAGTCCAACATTGTTGGTAAGAGAGAGGATGCGGTTGAAGCTTCTCCTAAGAGTAACAGATTTCTGGAAGAAGGAAGTGTTACGGTCGCCATCAGTAAGCCAACTGATGCGGGAGCGGTCTTTCCAATAAAATTGCTCGAGGTCAAGGATGCAATTAAGTTCCTGGGTGAGGGAATAATTAAGATTCAGGAGGAAATCCGAGTTGGGGCTAGTGCACAGGTTGCGTTGAACCCCGAGAAGGCGGGAGGAAAGTCTACGTTTCCTATTGGGGAGGTTGCCAAAGATCACATTAGCTCAGTCGGTAATAGTCAGACTCAGGTTAACGAGTTTGGACGGGATACCGTCAGAGAGGGAAGGCCAAGTGTTGGCAACGAGGGGGTAAAAGGACGGTTCGCACGTCCAAAAGGTTTCGAATTTAAAGGACTTATTTGCAGGGTGGTGAGGGAGGGTCGTCTTGAGCATGATAGGGCAATGGTCATAGGAGAGGCGAGTCAGGTGGTAATTGTGGGAGTTCGGGTAGTGATCCAACCAAGCCTGATTAACCCGTACCCGGTCCAGTCGTTCTAAAATAGGATTAGTACGCCGTCTATTCGTCCAAGTGAATTTGGGTCCCGAAAAACCAATGTCAATTAAATTGCAAGAATCAAGGGAAGACTTGAAGAGGTTCACTCTGTTCAGCTTAACACCCCGGCCCCCAATCTTATCAGCACTACATGTTACTTCATTAAAGTCACCTAAGCAAACCCAAGGGAGATCATGATTGGCCGAAATGTTGATAAGGTCAAGCCACAAAGTTTTCCTAAATATAAATTTTGGACTCGCATAAATTGCAGACAATAAGAAAGTAAAGGAGTTATTAGGTACCTGGACCTGCACATTGATCAATTGGTCAGTTTTGTTCAGGAGAGAGACGGTTGCCTTTCCCGCATTCCAAAGGATGATGATGCCACCAGTGAACCCCACCGGGTCCAGAATCTCGAAAGAGTCAAAAGGGAGTCTACGCACAATGACCAGGGAGTTGGGAGAGCGGACTCTGGTCTCGGAGAGAATAACAATAGTCGGGTTATGAGCATTGATGAGGTAAGATAAATGGATTCGGAAAGAGGGTCTAGCAATGCCTCAACAATTCCAATACAAGATATTCATGTTGGAGGGAAGGAGGAACGGGTTGGGCTGGTTATCCAGGCCTGGTTGTTGACCCACAGCCTCTGCCACGCCTGGAACGTGGTTTTGGCAATCTTTGAGCGGGCTGTGGTTCACTCCCGAGATGGTTAGAAGGAGTTCGCGGTAGTCCGAGTCCGGGACAAGGTCCCAACTGACCCACACTTCCAGAGCATTCAGTCGTGTTGCAGTTCGAAAGGCTACCATAGAATTCGAATAGCTCGCGGTTCGAAGATCCTTGGATGTCGAACTCAATAGATAAATTCTCCTCAATCGAGGCAAGGTGGGTGTAGGGTCCAAGAGGAATTGAAGTTCCGGCGGTACCACCAGAGTGGGATGGAGTACATGCCACTCCCTGAGGAACCACATCAAGAAGCATTTTAGGACCGGAGGTAGGGTTGGTATGTAATACTCCGTATTTATGAGTCTTTGGGTACTCTATCGAGTAGGCCTTACTCTGTCGAGTAAGGGTAAATTGCGTTTTAAAATAGTTTCTGACCTGTTGGGTACTCGATCGAGTAGCTAGGATACTCGATCGAGTAAGGGGGTACTCGATCGAGTACCTTAGATACTCGATCGAGTAGCCGGTTTTACGGGGAGTTTTCTCGGGTTTTGTTAATTATGCGATTAAGATATATAACCTTTTTCCGTCATCATTCTAAACACTTTTTCAAAACCTAATTTACTGTTTAAGAGAGAAAGCAAGTACGTTCATCATCTTAATCGCATTGTTAGCAATTCCCGGAGTTTGGAAGGTCGGTTTTCATCGTTTGATATACCGTTGAGATCCTTGCGTCGAGGTTAAGATCTATGTACCCTTTTTGTTGTCCTTCCTTTGATTTGTTTAAACCCTAATATAGGGATTTGGGGGTTTTTGAGTAGTATGTGATTTGGTAGCATTTGTATGTTGTATGATAGGAGGAGGTTTCGTAGAGAAGCTTTTTGATACGGAAGAGAGACCGTCGATAGTGTGCTTTCCAGGTAGGATTTCCTACTCAGTATTAGTCCCATAATGGGATGATTGTTGATGTGTTGAGAGTGATTGTTTGATATAGTAATTGTATTGTGACGGTTGTGATTGTGATTGTGATTGTGGTCTATGGTCCTCGAGGCGTGTCCTCGGCTGAGTGAGGTCACTTGCGGGAGTGGCTTCACGCCCTAGTTTCGCCTTCTGTGGAACCCGCCACAGAAGGGATGTGCACATTAATGGACAGGGTTATCGCTCATTATGAGGAGCGGGGATTTGGTGGGTACGGCTGCGGTCCCCCACTGGCAGGGCTGGTCCAAAGGACGATCGGTGATTGAGATGATTGGAATTGGTGTGGTTGTGTGTGTGATTAAGGCTCATGCTTTATCTTATTGTTGATATATATTGAGTTGTGTGATTAGTCGACCCGGTTGTTGTTTTGTAAACTGCGGTGATCCATTCGGGGATGGTGAGCGATATTGAGCAGGTATGAGATGAGTACTGGGATAGCTGAGATTGCCACGATATGATGATAGAAGTCGTCCACTGTAGCTTAGTAGTTCCTTTACATTTCAGTTAGAACAGTAAACAGTCAGTTTGAGAACATGTATTATACTTTTGGTTTTGGTTTCGAGAATTATAACCCTTCACTAAGTATTTCTATTTAAACGTTGTTTCTTTATTGTTTATTTGATTATCATTGCCTCGGGTGACCGAGATGGTAATATCTTCATACCTGAGTGGTCCTGGTAAGGCACTTGGAGTATGGGGGTGTTACAAAATGGTATCAGAGCGACGATCCTGAAACCTGTAACCAATGAACCTAATGAACATAGGGAGTAAATTAAAAAGAACCCGGGGTAAAGGTTGTAGGAGCTAATGCAAAGGCTTGGGAGACGTCCTGAAGTCGCGAACTCGCCCTACAATTTTGAACCGGTCACATGGGGGGTGTATGTCAAGGTCGTATGTGTTGTTTGGTTAACTTGTGTGTGAATGTGATGAAGTGTGTGTCACTGTTGGAGAAGTAGAAAGCTGAGAATATGAAGGAAAGGTTGATGATATATGTAGACTTGTTGTTGGAATGAAAACATGTTGGATGTTTACAATGTGGCGTTTAATAACATGATATAATGATTTCGAGAATCGTATGAAAAGATGCGTAGCATTGTATGTTTAGTTATGTTATAACGTTGATTTTATGAAGTTTTAGCATGTTAGCTTATGACATAGCATGCGGGTAGCGTTTCTGAGTTAGCATGACTCGATCGAGTGGGACTGACTTGATCGGGTGGGTTTTTGACGATTTTGAGTCCAGAATCGTGTTTTTGGGCACTCGATCGAGTACCTCGGGCACTCGATCGAGTAGGGGGTCACTCGATCGAGTAGCCTAGCTACTCGGTCGAGTATGTTAGAGATCAGAAGGCCTGTTTGGGGTCTGATGTTGGGGCACTCGATCGAGTATGTCGGGCACTCGATCGAGTAGCCCGTTACTCGATCGAGTATGTTTGGGAACTCGATCGAGTAGGGTCTGGGCAGCGTGTTTTCTTGTTTTGAGGTTTTGGCGCGTATGTTTATATCCACCCCTTTTTCTGTTATAGTTTCAAGATGCCGCCCAATAAGAATGCGTTGTATGCGAGAGCTGAGCTTATGACCATGGATGACATCGTTAAGATGTTGGAGCATCAGGATGCTCTTACTGAGGCTTTAAAGACTGTGGTAAAAGATAAGGATAAGGATAAGGAGAAGGAGGTTGATCATTCTAAAATCAGCCTCTATATAGCGAGGTTTAACCCGAAAGAGTATAAGGGAGTTGGGGAGCCTAACCTTCTTGATAGTTGGCTTAGAGAGATGGAGAACATATTAGATTTGGTTCACTTCACCGATGAGATGAGGTGGAACAAGCTGCGTTCTATCCGAGAGAGGCGGCAAATGCAAGTGGTGGGATACGGTGAAAGTGAGTGCTAAGGAGATATATACAAACCAAGGTTTACCCGCTATACCTTGGGAGGAGTTTCGTAGGGTCGTGAGAAAGGAGTTCGTGCGGAGCATGTGAGGAGTAAGTTGAGAGAAGAGTTTGACAGTTTTAAGATGACCGCCGAGATGTCTGTGGCCGAGTACTACAGGCGGTTCAATGACAAGTCTAGGTATCTTTGAGGATATGGGTTTGAGTGAGGAGAATTTGGCGTTGAGGTTTGAGAGAGGGTTGACCCCTAAGATTATGGATAAGTTACCCGTGGGAGTCCTTATGATGTTAAGGAAGCTTATGAGAGGGCTGGGAGAGCTGAGAGGTTGGTGGAGATGGCTTAGGAGAGGTCAGGTGGTGAGAAAAGGAAGTCCGAGAGCGAGGGTGGTGGCCAATCTAATCACAAGAAAGGCAACCACAATCGATCTAAGGGGTTTTCTTAAGGGTCGGGGTTCATTCTTTGGGGCTTCCTTTGGGCGTGGCCGTGGAAGTGTTAGTGGTAGTTGGGGAGTGACCTGCTATAGCCGTGGTGGTGTAGGCCACAAGAGACATGAGTGCACAAGTGCACCGGAACTTTCCGGAGACCTGCGCGAGCCATGCGAGCAATAGACCGGGCTGGTCATGGCCAAACCGGGGAAGTCCGAGTTACCAGAGTGGAGGCAACCGCAACGGCGGTAATTCTTATCAGAAACCACCAACGAACAACAACAACAATCAAGGGTCGGTGCTAAGCCGACCACTTCACTTCGATCTCTTGTCCATGGAGGTGGACAAGACCAATGGAAGTTATTCATGATGGAGAAGAAAGCAGCTGAGGAGGATGCACACGTTATCACTGGTACTTTCCTTGTTAATGGTACTCATACCTTTGTTTTGTTTGATTCGGGGCTTCTCGGTCGTTTTATCTTCAAGTCATGTTAAACGGTTGGGTTTGAGGGTATATGAGTCTGTTAGTGAGCAAGTTTTTATACCTTCGGGTGAGTCCGTATCATGTGGGAGGTTGTTTAGAGATGTATCTATGATAGTTGGGCAAGTTGATCTACCCCTAGAGACTTGCTAGAGTTTCCTTTGACGGTTTTGAGATGATAGTCGGGATGGATTGGTTAGGAAAGTATAAAGCTAAGATAGACTGTCATCAAAAGAAAGTGTCTTTAAGAGGTCCTAAGGGCGTTAGTGTGTCTTATCGTGGGTTTCTAGTCAAACCCAAAGTTAAGTTGATTGCAGCTGTCACCTTGAAGTCTTATCCGAGGAAGGGATGTCCTTTGATCTTGTGCCATGTGAGAGATGACCGGATAGAGTCCGACGATTGATCGAGATACCGGTGGTGGGAGAGTTTGCGATGTTTTTCCGAGGAGATTCCGGGGTTGCCACCAAAGAGGGAGATAGATTTCACCGTTGAGTTGAAACCGAGGACGGGGCCAATCTCTAAGGCACCGTGCCGGATGGGTCCTAAGGAGATGGAGGAGCTCGAAACATTAGATGATCGATAGAGAAGGGATACATTAGACCAAGTGTATCGCCGTGGGGAGCACCCGTTCTTTTCGTGAAGAAGAAAGATGGGAGTTTGAGGTTGTGCATAGATTACGGGGAGCTGAGCCGAACCGAGTGACGGTGAAGAACAAGTATCCTTTGCCAAGGATAGATGACCTGTTTGATCAGTTGAGTGGTGCATCGGTCTTTTCCAAGGTTGATTTGAGGTCGGGGTACCATCAGGTGAAGATTAGAGAGGTGGACATACCAAAGACAGCTTTCACGTCGAGGTATGGCCATTATGAGTATGTAGTGATGCCGTTTGGGTTATCTAATGCACCTATTTGTGTTTATGGATTTGATGAACGAGTCTTGAGACGCTTTTGGACCGGTTTGTGGTGGTATTTATCGATGACATCTTAATCTATTCTAAGACTAAGGAGGAGCATGAGGAGCATCTGAGGATCATGTTGCAAACTTTGAGGGAGCATGAGTTGTATGTTAAGCTGTCCAAGTGTGAGTTCTGGTTAGAGAAAGTTGCTTTTCCGGGCATGTGATCTCTAAGGAGGGAGTGGTCAGGATCCGGCGAAGATTGAGGCGGTGACAAAGTGGGAAGCACCAAAGAATGTTCTTTGAGATTAGGAGTTTCTTGGGTTTAGCCGGATACTACAGACGGTTCGTGAAAGATTTCTCCAAGATAGCTAGACCTATGACAGCGTTGATGAGAAAAGAGAACAGGTTTCGTTGGGATAAGAGTTGTGAGACGGCGTTCCAGACATTAAAGGAGCGTTTGACCACAGCTCCTATCTTAGCATTGCCTGAAGGGATTGAGAACTTTGAGGTTTATACAGATGCTTCAAAGAATGGGTTGGGATGTGTGTTGATGCAGAATGGTAAAGTGATTGCCTATGCTTATAGGCAATTGAAGCCTTATGAGGAGAACTACCCTACTCAGGACCTGGAGTTGGGTGCAATGGTGTTTGCTCTCAAGATATGGAGACATTACCTTTATGGAGAAATCTTTAAGGTATTTTCTGATCACAAGAGTCTCAAGTACATTTTCACTCAAAAGGAGTTGAACATGAGACAGAGGAGGTGGATGGAGTTGATTGGCGATTATGACATGGAAATTATCTACCATGAAGGGAAGGCCAATGTAGTTGCTGATGCTTTAAGTAGGAAGAGTGTACATTCTCTGTGTACAGCTCTATATTTGATGAGGCTGAGAGATGAGGTAGCGAGGTTTGGGATACATATGATGCAGAAAGAAGATGCCATGGGTGATATGACAGTGCATCTTGAGTTTTATGATGACATTCGAGGTAAGCAGGCGTTGGATCCTAAGATAGTTGAGTGGAGAGCTGGAGTAGAGAAAGGGACAGTGTCTCGATTCTCCATTCACACAGATGGTAGTTTGAGGTTCGATAGTAGGTGGTGTGTCCCTAATGATGAGGAGTTGAAAAAGACAATCATGACAGAGGCGCATTGTACACCATATTCAGTACGTCCAGGTGGTGACAAGCTATATAAAGATTTGAAGAAAACATTTTGGTGGCCTGGGATGAAGAAAGAGACAGCTGAGTTTGTGTCCCGTTGTTTGACATGCCAAAGAGTTAAAGGGGAACAAAGACGACCACAAGGTAAGATTCAGTCTTTAGAGGTACCTGAGTGGAAGTGGGAATCCATTTCCATGGATTTTATTGTGGGTTTGCCAAAGAGTCAACAAGGTAACAACATGATTTGGGTAATAGTGGATCGACTGACCAAGTCAGCTCACTTTGTTCCAATGAAAGATACATGGACTAAGGCACAATTGGCTGTGGCCTATCGAAAGAACGTGCTTAAGTTACATGGAGTCCCTAAGGACATAGTGTCTGACAGAGATGCGAGATTTATATCAAGGTTTTGGAAAGAGTTGCAGGAATCGTTGGGAACAACTTTGAAGATGAGTACAAATGTTTCATCCTGCGACGATGATGGACAGACCGAGAGAACAATCAAGACTCTTGAGGATATGTTGCGAGCTTGTGTGATGGATTTTGGTGGTAGGCGGGAACAGAGGTGGACTTGATAGAATTTTCTTACAATAACAAATATATCACACTAGTATTGGTATGGCACCATTTGAGGCTTTGTATGGGAGGAGATGTAGGAGTCCGATTTGTTTGGGACGATAGTCTTTGAGGCAAAGGTGGTTTTAGGACCAGAGATGGTGCATGAGATGGTGGAACAGATTAGGATGATCAGGGAAAGGATGAGAGCAGCTCAGGATAGGCAAAAGAGTTATGCAGATCTACATCGCCGAGACATAGAGTTTCAAGTTGGGGATAAGGTTCTTTTGAAAGTGTCTCCTATGCGTGGGGTTATGAGATTTGGGAAGAAAGGCAAGCTAAGTCAGAAGTTCATCGGGCCTTATGAGATCTTAGAGCGAGTTGGGGAAGTTGCATATCGTCTGGCTTTACCAGCTGCACTAGAGAGAGTGCATAATGTGTTTCATGTATCGCAACTGCGGAAGTATGTGAGTGACCCGTCACATGTATTAGAGGCAGAGAGCTTAGAGCTAGATGAGTCCTTATCATATCTTGAGGTGCCTAAGCAGATTCTTGACCGAAAGGTTAGGAAGACTAGGAGTGGCGAGACAGTTTTGCTTAAGATCCTTTGGTCTAACCACGAGACCGAGGAAGCTACATGGGAGCCAGAGGAAGCTATGAAAGAGCGTTACCATTTTCTTTTTGATCAGGTATGTGTAGTTACGGGGACGTAACCTTGTTTCTTTTAGGGAGGGTAGGAGATGATCGCGAACAGTTTTTAAGAGTTTTATACCCTTTTTGTATGTTGTGTCGGTATGTTTGTCGGGATGAGTTGGGTTAGTAACATGTTTTATGTTGAATTTTGTTTTGGTTGTTGAGTCGGGAGTGTTATGGGAGTACCTTTGTTTAGTAGTGGTTTGAACTTCGGAGACGAAGTTCTTTTTAAGGAGGGAAGACTGTAATACTCCGTATTTATGAGTCTTTGGGTACTCTATCGAGTAGGCCTTTACTCTGTCGAGTAAGGGTAAGTTGCGTTTTAAAATAGTTTCTGACCTGTTGGGTACTCGATCGAGTAGCTAGGATACTCGATCGAGTAAGGGGGTACTCGATCGAGTACCTTAGATACTCGATCGAGTAGCCGGTTTTACGGGGAGTTTTCTCGGGTTTTGTTAATTATGCGATTAAGATATATAACCTTTTTCCGTCATCATTCTAAACACTTTTGCAAAACCTAATTTACTGTTTAAGAGAGAAAGCAAGTACGTTCATCATCTTAATCGCATTGTTAGCAATTCCCGGAGTTTGGAAGGTCGTTTTTCATCGTTTGATATACCGTTGAGATCCTTGCGTCGAGGGTAAGATCTATGTACCCTTTTTGTTGTCCTTCCTTTGATTTGGTTAAACCCTAATATAGGGATTTGGGGGTTTTTGAGTAGTATGTGATTTGGTAGCATTTGTATGTTGTATGATAGGAGGAGGTTTCGTAGAGGAAGCTTTTTGATACGAAGATAGAGAGACCGTCTGATAGTGTGCTTTCCAGGTAGGATTTCCTACTCAGTATTAGTCCCATAATGGGATGATTGTTGATGTGTTGAGAGTGATTGTTTGATATAGTAATTGTATTGTGACGGTTGTGATTGTGATTGTGATTGTGGTCTATGGTCCTCGAGGCGTGTCCTCGGCTGAGTGGGGTCACTTGCGGGAGTGGCTTCACGCCCTAGTTTCGCCTTCTGTGGAACCCGCCACAGAAGGAATGTGCACATTAATGGACAGGGTTATCGCTCATTATGAGGAGCGGGGATTTGGTGGGTACGGTGCGGTCCCCCATCGGCGGGTCCGGTCCAAAGGACGATCGGTGATTGAGATGATTGGAATTGGTGTGGTTGTGTGTGTGACGCTTAAGTCGTCTGTTTATCTTATTGTTGATATATATTGAGTTGTGTGATTAGTACTCGACCCGGTTGTTGTTTTGTAAACTGCGGTGATCCATTCGGGGATGGTGAGCGAGATATTGAGCGGTATGAGATGAGTCTTTGGGATAGCTGGGATTGCCACGATATGATGATAGAAGTCTTCCATTTGTAGCTTAGTAGTTCCTTTACATTTCGATTAGAACGATGAAATGATCGGTTTGAGAACATGTATTATACTTTTGGTTTTGGTTTCGAGAATTGTAACCCTTCACTAAGTATTTCTATTTAAACGTTGTTTCTTTATTGTTTATTTGATTATCATTGCCTCGGGTAACCGAGATGGTAATATCTTCATACCTGAGTGGTCCTGGTAAGGCACTTGGAGTATGGGGGTGTTACATGGTAGGTCCAATAGGTCCGGCAGGTGGGCTGGTTGAAGACAGCCCGACATTGAATTGGTGTTGATGAGACAAATGTTGTGGCAAGACTGAGGAGGATTTAGCGGGTTTGCGAGAATGGCTCGAAGGTTGGAGACGGTTGCCTGAGGCGAGACGAGGCGATGTTCTTGGGTGAAGGTGTTGTTGTTGATTTGTAGTTCGGGTAGGGTGAGGGTTGGGGGTTGGAAGTAAGCCTCGGGAGTCACATCCAGGGGAAAAGGAAGGAGTTTTAGAAAGGTTCGGGTTGGGCAGGGGGTTGGTTTGAATAACGGGGTTGGCGGGAGGTAGGAGGAGGGAATGGTTAGGGTTAAGTAGGGAGTGTTTTGATGTGGAGGGGAGGATGGGGGTGTCATTTTCTTTTTCTTGGAGGGGCGTTTCTGGAGATGTGGGTTGAGTCTTTTTTAAGAGGGAGGAGGGGAAAAAGGGGATAGCAGGGGACTGTGAAAAAAGGGAGGAGATAGGTGGTAGTCTAAAAAGTTAGTCAAGGTAAATTTTTGGGTTGGGAAGGGGGGTTTTATGGTTAGAGTCAGAAAAGTTACTATCACAAGGAGGGCAATTTTTTAAAGTTGTGGGGACAAAAGTAGGCAGAGGTGGGGTTGAAGGAAGCATACCTTGGACTTTGTAAGGTACTATGCTCCAAACATCAGAGGAAGACAGGGGCTTGTCACAATCAGTTGCAGAAACAACAGTAGAAGGCACGTGAGACTCGGTTTTCACAGGTGATGCCAAATTTCCATTTTCCGCAGTACTCGAACAAAGCCCTTTGTAGAATCCATGACAAGTTTGACAATAAATTTGTTTTTCCGCCAATTTGATTTCCTGTCGGAAATTTCCAAGCCAAACTGATTCCGGGATTGGTTTCGATTGATTCAAATGGACAGAAATCCGAGCAAACCGCGCGTTGTTTCTGTAGAGACCATTTGGGTCATGTTTAATGAAGATCCCAATGGAGTTTCCAATAGCTTTGAGGATATCCACACGATGGTATTCAATTGGGAGCTCGGATAAAATTAACCAAGTAGGGATAGAGGTGATAGATGCAGTTGAAGGCTGGAAATTGGGAGTCCATGGTTGAACATGGAGGTAGTTGCCTTGAACAAACCATGGCCCGTTCTCCTTAATTCGGGTAAGGTCCGAGACAGATTCAATTTTGCACGAATAAAAGCCTTTTCCAAGCCCAATTAAATGTAAATTACTCTTACAATTCCATAGATTTCTTATAGAGGTGGCGAGATGTGCAGAATCGATTGATTTTCCGGTTAATTTGATGATTAGGGAATTTTCCCATTTGGAACAGATTGATGAAAGAACCTGTGGTGGTAGATCAATTGCGGGTTCACGCCTGGTAGCGGTTTTGCCCGGAGTAGGTGAGAAGATAGGGAATTTTGTGAAGGAGGTGTTATTGATTTTGGGATTGAGGAGGGAGTTGGTAAGAGCAGATCTGTAAGAGGTCGGGGTGGCAGAGGTTGAAGTTTGGTTGGAGTCTGGTGGTTGTTTGGTGTTTGGGAGGGTTGATGGGTTTAGATCAGGGTATGGGTTCGATCTTTGTTGATGGTGAGGGCCATTGTGCGTGAAGCTTCCAGAAGAACTATTCGAGAGCGGTGTGGTGCTGGTGGGGGTGGCAGCATGCGGTTGGGCAGAAGGTCTCTGGTAGGCGGGGTTTGGTGGTTGGTGGTGGCCCGGTTGTGGAATGGGCTTTTTATTTTGATCACTCATGATTTTGTGTTTATTTCTCTAGAATGTCACTCATTCTCTCTCTAGAAGGCTTCATAGTAGTGTTTGGTTGGTGTAGTTCATGGCAACAATTTGGACCCTATGGAGTGTAAGGAACATAATGGTTTTTAAAGGAGAACAATTCCACCTAATTTTGATTATAAAGATATGGTTGCAATTAGTTGGGACTGCGGACCGGGTGATTGCTAAAGAATTCTCAGGGGTTGAAATCACGAGAAATCTTGCGTTGGATGATGAACACATGCAGTGGGTTCGGGAAAGTAAGCCGATCCATCTGGTAACACCTTTGAGTAATTGTGATTGTGTACGGATTATGGTTGATGCATGCGGGAAATCTAGGGATAAAGCGGGGATATGGTGGGTTGTGTTCTCGGTTGCTGGAGATATCCTTTTTGAAACAGGTAAAGTGCTGAAGGCTGAAACTCCTCTACAGGCGGAAGCTCTCGGAACTCGGGAAGTCCTTTCTTGGGCGGTGAAGCACAAGCTATGGCATTTGGAGGTTTCTTCGGATTGCCTCCCTATTGTTGCGTTCTTTGCTGATATCGACTGGCCTCATCATCTCATTAAAACGATCCTTAATGATATCATTTATCTTAGTACTTCCTTTCATTGTTTAACTTTTAGTTATGTACCTAGGCTGTTTAATAAGATCGCTCATGGCCTTGCCTGTAAGATCATGACTAGTTAGACGTACCTTTCTTTCATGCTGTCAAAAAAAAAAAAAAAAAATTTCCAAGATTACAACCGAGTGTAGTTACGACATGAACCAAACACTTACAAAATCAATTAATATAGATTTTACACTTACCTTTTTTTTTTTAAAATGAAAAAAATAAATGATTTAACTTAATAGAATGAATTGTATAAAGTATATTAAAAATTAAAATACAATAAAATCTGATAATGGACAGACCCCCTAGGAAAAATACAGGGCAAGTGAGATATTTGATGGAGTTTATGCATGAGACACACCCCTAAGAGCTTAAGCCCCCAACCCATATATTATGGGACCGACCTTAAACCAAGTGGGACTAATTGTATGACTAATGATACTGATCTATAACACACTAAAAATGATCAATTAGTTTGCTTATCATAGGATAAATGACAGACTAGCATTCTTCAAATTCTAATTAGTAGCAGTTAACCCCACTTGAAAGTAGTCGGTTATTCATTTCAATCATTTATCCGCGTTTGTATCATTTCTATCTTAATTAGGGTTTCAACTGTCACTCTTCACCTCTCTATATATACCCATCCTCTTCTTTCTTCTTAATCATCACTTAATAACACACTAAATATTATCATCAACTTACTTGCAATAGGTCGACCACATAACAATATTGCTTGTAAGAATTCTTTCTCCTTATGTTATTCATGCATGCTGCATGCATTCTTTTTCTCCATCTAAATTTCTTACTAGTAGATACGTGTACATTTAATATTTCTTTCTGTTCACTGGAATTACAACATTTTATTAAAATACTACTCATATATATTTCACCTATGTTGAAATTTTAGTGAACTGGAGGGAGTATGTACTTTGTATTGTTGTTTTATTAACTTCGCATAGATAATTTGCTTAATTTTTTTGTTTTGTTCATCAATTAGTCTTTTATAAGACGATTTTAGTATCTCATGTTAATACTATATATGGTTTGAGAACAATCATTTTATTATAAACTTTATCTACATAGCAATTAATTATCATCACACATAATACAAAGAATCACTAGTTCAGTCTCATAGTAATATTATCTATGAGTATTTGCGTTATTTCATGTTGAGTATGTATATAGTTCCTTAGTATATATTTTAGTTTCAATATGATAATTTACTAACTCTTGCATCAATGTTAACTTGCTTTTTCGTGATACCTAGTACAAAAAAATAAAAATAAAATGAATAAACATCTCCAAGAAGAGCAGAAAAAACACGTCACATAGAAATGTAGGAATACGTTGGCTTGATTGTATACAAATTCAAAGTGCCTTTGATATAACTCACATTTCGACCAATTCAATTTACGTAATGTAGTATCATCATGCATGATTCATACAATGTACGACTAAGTTTGTAATCTTATTTTTAATGTAATTAAAACTATGTTGAATTGAGGGCTAATACCTACATACGCATTATAAAATTAAATCAAATAGTCGCTCTATCTATATTAACCTTCTCCCACTAACTATAAGTTGAATAAATACAAAATCTCATTTGATCTGATATATAATGTACAGTTTTATAATACCAATTTAATATTTGTCTTTTGACTTTTTTAACGTGTGCCCTTAGAGCAGTAGGATACATGTTAGTAAGTTAACTATAGAAAGATTCATAAGAATATATCATCATAAATTGGAGTTCTAACTCATTTTTACCATATTTAACGATATATTCTTGTGAATATTTATTTAATTAATTAGCTTATTAACGTATGTCCTAACGTATGTCCTATAATTATAACAAAATATTGAATTAAGCTGAGAAAATTATAAATACAAGTATATCTTTTTGGACTCACTTATTATTAAATCACTAATATGACTACTTCTCTTAACCCTTGCAGAAAAACAAAACAAGAAGCAAAAGCCATGGTTTCTTCAACTCCAGCAAAGCTTCCTACAATCAATCTCTTGGGCGAAAACTCGAAACCAGGAACAAAATCATGGATATCAACATGCAAAACCATAAGAAATGCAATGGAAGACTATGGATGTTTCATAGCCATCTATGATAAAATTTCAGAACAACTTCATTACAATGTTTTTGAGGTCATACAACCTATGTTCGATCTTCCTGAACAAGTTAAGGCTAGAAACTCATCCAATCTCCCTTATCATGGTTACTACAAGCCCGGGAATCCCATGCCTTTGCTAGATAGCTTCGGTCTAGAGGACGCGCCTTTACTTGAGAAGACTAAGAATTTCACTAATCTCTTGTGGCCTAATGGAAATGAAACATTTTGGTAAGATTAACTAACTTATATACTTATATACTCCGTTATCCACTAGTAATTTAACTTTGTTATTTTTTCGTCGTTTCTTTTATTTGGTCAAATGAATCACAAGAGCAAAGACATGGGAGGATACTAGGATAGGTGTTGCGATTTATAATCTACTATACCTTCATCTTAATAACTAGTTAACCTTGAGATAATTTCCTAATAGATGAACCATCTCAACCGAAACCTTAAAGTGATGGTTGAGGCCCAACTATTATAAATATTCCTATTATTTTCGTTTGTTAATTCTTTCGACGGTGTTCTACTTTAGTTATTGTGAAATTTAATTATTAATTGCGGAATATTTTATGTGACGTACGGTTGAAATTTGGTAACCCTAGTTTGTTTTAGGATAATACTTTTGTTATTAGTGATAGTGTTGTTTTTTTTCGTTGCTATGATTAATCAAACGAAATAGTTTGTAGATAGAGTGCACAATAAGTCAATAACATCATCATAATCAATAATGTTAACGGCTGACTTTTTTTTTATTTAATACTCGTAATATTGTATGCGAATAAAGCAAAACAATTACCAAAACATATCATATTTTAATACGGAGTACTATAAATTAAGGTTCATCAATGATTTATTTTATTTTATTTTTATTTTTATCTTGCATCCCTCCAATGTAGATTTTCGATTTTTTTCAACACAAGGGTAAGGGTTTAATCAACCGTCAAACATTAACAACCGTCGATATGATATACTTCGTATTAGATTAATGTTAACTAAATCGGATGGCATATACCTAAACAAAACTTTTGTAAATAGAAACCAATTGTGTCTAATCTTGTAACATGTTCTATGAACAGTGAAACAGTACATGAATATGCAAAGAAAACATCGGAGCTAGAACAATTGGTGACAAGAATGGTATTTGAGAGCTATGGTGTAGACAAATACCTTGATTCTCATCTCAATTCAACATCATACCTTCTAAGGATAGCTAAGTATAGGGTACCTCATAAAGATGAGGATAGTCTCGGTGCTCTCGGTCATACCGACAAAAACTTCGTCACTATACTTCATCAGAATGAAATCGATGGGTTAGAGGTTCAAACTAAAGACGGACAATGGCTTACTTATGATCATTCCTCTCCTCAATCTTTTGTTGTCATGGCTGGTGAACCCTTTTTGGTATGTTGCTTCCAATCTTTTTTCTACTGTATTTAATTTTGTAATCGGTTTGATAAAAACCGTCTCATGGTAGTCACGGTTGGAGGTAATTGACCTGTTTATGGAATTGGATAGGGTTTGAGTTGGGATAATTATAATCCAATTAAACTTATCACGGACATAAACTTAATAGTACGATCTAATTTGTTTGCCAGATCTACTGTAGCTGATCCGTATAAATGTGGTTTTGTAGGCATGGAGCAACAATAGAATACATGCACCAGTACATAGGGTGATAATGAAGGGAAATAAGGCAAGATATTCGTTAGCATTGTTCTCAACAAGCAAGGATACAATAGAAACACCCAAGGAGATGGTTGATGATGAGCATCCTTTGCAATTTAAACCATTTGATTACATGGGATTGCTTAGCTTTTATACTGAAGACGTGACTCGCATGGCTATGTGTACCATCAAGGACTACTGTGGTCTCCAAAAAACTATTTAATCAATCACTTTTAATTAAACCTACTTTACTATGTATAGTACGGTATACTCTATATATCAACCAGTCTCTTGTAAGACGGTTTTACATTACTGTAAAATGGCCCTCGACCAGTTGCGATTAAGTTTTTAATCAGGTGTTTCATCTTTGTAATGTTAATTTTTGAGTGTGGCTACAACTAGAAGTGCAAGAATTAAACCATGTAAAAATGATGTACTTTTAATTACTTGGAGCATATTGCGTGTAAGGACTAAGGAGTATTGTTGCCTTCCTTTTGAATAGTCAAATTTACAAATTTATGTTTATCTGCCTTATATTTTGTTTGCTGTTAAATTTTTTTCACAATCAAAGGTTTATGTCAGAAAACCACATAATGTTAATAAATGATAATAGTTTTTTTTGGGTCTACAAGGATTTTAAACCGGATTTAAACCTAGGTCATGAGCACCATCTCTCATAACTTTATTAAATAAATTTGGTAACATCTATAAACAATAACGTTAGTTAGTGTAGACGGAAATTTTCTGGTTTATGTTAACCACCATTATTCATAACATGGTCTTTGTCAAGCTAAGTTTGTCATTTATTGGATAGAGACCACTTGATGACAAAAAACACAACATGTTTCTATCCACGCACATCTGCAATTAAATCTAAGGATAGTGATGGGGCGCCACCCGGTGACGCCCAAATTGGGCGCCACCCTCTCACAACCTTTTTTTATTGAAGGGGTCCCCACTCACCCCATGTGAGAGGGTGGCGCCCAAATTGGGCGTCACCGGGTGGCGCCCCATCACTATCTAATACCATACGAAATGGCAACCCAATTATAATCATGACTTCATACATGAACATAACATGCTCGGTCATCAATTAAATTGCAAGGAAAATTGAGGTATACAAATAAGGCTAATGCTAAATACAACCCTACTGGTTGTATTTAAACATTAAATACTTTCTAATTTGGGTTGTTATTTTAAGAATTAATGCACATATCAAGAATTTATTTTCACTTTTGGTTTCTTAAATACAACCCTACAAATAATATACGCACAAATTCTTGTGTTAGATGTTTATATATGTAACAATGCTTTATATTTGATCAAAATACAATGTTATAATTTCTTTTATCGGTTATCAATTTTTTAGTAAAGGTATTAACATCCTTGACTTTAATAAATGATTTTACAATTATTTACAAAACTGCTTTATATGGGACTCATTGCAGTATATGTATGAAATCAAAGCAAACTCTAAGCCGCTTTTGACTTTAGCCAATGTTAATCTAATTGTTAAAATAAAACCTAAATAGTAATCTCCATTACAAACATTTGTTTATCTACACATAAAATATTACGAATAAAGAATGAAAAAAATAAAAATAAACGATTGAGAGGAGTCGGACGAGGTACTACTTCACAAATACAAAGTAACATTTGTTCAAAAATGTCTAAGATCAATTCAACTTGGACAAGATTTTTTTTTTTTTTTTTTGGGTGCAAACTTGGACAAGATATTATAAGTCTAATAATCCAAACAATTTAAGTAAATGATAGTAGCAATTAGTTGGTGCGTGGGCATTGGCGCATTGCCGACTGATTGAGAGTAATGAGAGTAGGCAGGAGGAGTATGGTGTTTATTATTAGCCACCCAAATCTACTTACCTAGATCTTCCCATGTGTTCTTAATCCTAACGTTAGTTATTTTAATTAATATCAAGACATTAATTTATTCAACCTTCACATGCTATAACCCTATAATCCAAACATTTTTTAACTAATTACTCCGTAGTTAATTACTTTACTAGATTTGGCCGGTACAGAATAATAAATACTGTCCTCATAACTCCACAAGACCAGGGACACTTCCAAAACTTACAATTTCAGGAACAAAAAAACATATACTCTATGTAGCTAGTAAATTAGAATATTTATTTAATTTTACTTTATTTAGAAGTTAGTGTTTCAGGTAGATTCGTCACAAAATAATTTATGCAACTCATTTTATTTATTACTAATGATAAATATGATGTATAAGCTATTATAAAATTTTACATCGCCCATACAACGGGTTTAATTGAGTTTTTGTCTCCATGAGCAACACTTATAACAATAAGTCTCATGTAAAGCCATATTACAAGGCCCTTGACGCCCTTAACATGGAAATGGGTGATTGGTAGACGTTATTTTAATGGGGTTATTTATGTAAAAGATGACTTGATTTTACAATAACACTTATACAAAACGGTTTTATACAAGAATTATTGCATTTATAAAAGCCAACTGAAGTAACAAAATAGAAAATGAGATCGATTTTACAATTAATAAGAAATAAACTTTATTAAGAACCGAACTTATTCGATCAACCAATCACATTTTTTAAACATGTATAGTCTAGTCATAACACAAATAGATCGAATAATATGTAGCTACATCAACATGCCTATATATATGAATACATATGAAAGAAATAATAATGATAGAGAATAATAATATAAGTGGTTGATACAACATATAATTAGTTAAATAAACTTAGCCTGGCTTGACCTGTGTGCCGTAGTATATACACTTGTAGAGTTGTAGTAGTAGTAGTTGTTGTTGTTATGTTATCGTCTTCATAGCTCTGCAAACCTCATAGAAGTCGGGAAATCGACTTTAGGGTGCTTCAACGGGCGGCGGTACAGCCGATATTGGCGGAGATGAATGGAGGTGAAACGATGAACTTCCATTTATAATTGATGATGAACTTTCGTGTGTTTTTGGTTACTAATTTGTTCCTGTTTGTTTGGCTGTCTTTTATAGAGTACACACTAATCTGTTTTGTTGTGTGTTTCCCGCTTGTAGTAGTAGTAGTGTATTTTCACTCTTCTCCACTTTGATTTAACTATTTTCATAGGACACTTGAGTGACTTGACTACTTGCTTGATCTTTCGTTTTCGCTTTGTTCTTTTACATAACATAAATTCTAATTATAAACGAGAGATATCCGTCTATAGTTATAGACGGACCAAATATACACCCATTTTAAGTATAAGACAAAAAACAAGTTATATGATGGGGCCCAAAAATGTCACCACTTTAAGCTTATTTGACCCCGTATTTCACTTTAGACGGATATATCCGTTTATAATGAGACTAATTGCATACATAATTCAACATTTTGTTTTGCATTTTGTTTTTGTATAAAAAGAGTGACGAGACTAGTTTTTGATGTTTACGGGGTTGAAGTCACTAGTTTAAAGGGTGGATAATGTATAAGCAAATCTGGAATATGGGTTAATCGGGTACGGTCAGTTTGGCGAAGTTATGTATGACAACATGAGTTTGCAAGAATTCGGGTTAGATCTGGTTGGTTGGGTCATTTCATTGGAGCATTTTTTCGGTCTATTGTTATCAAATTATGCAATAATTAGACCTGTACTCGGGTTAGGCTAGGGCTGGCCAAGGGCGGACCGAGCTCTTCTGGTCAGACCCGGGCCAGACCAGGAGGATGGGGCGGGCTTGGTCGGGCTGGGTTGGGATATGTTTGACCCGGGGTTGGGGACGGGGCGCGGCTGGCAGACCTAACCTATAATTATTTTTTTCCTAAAATAGACGGGTCAGGCCGGGCGGCCGGGCTAGGAAAATGGAACCCGGGCCAGGCCAGGGGAAGGGGTGGGTCGGGCTGGTCAGGGGGCGGGTCGAGCGGGCCTTGTAGGGTGGCACGCTTAGGACGGGCCGGGCTGGGCTAGCTCGTGCTATTGGCCAGCTCTAGCAGTAATAAGAATTTGTTTCGGTTCGGGTCATATTGATTTGACTCAATTCAGGTTACAGGTCATGCTCGGGTCCTCAGTTTGGGTCTCGAGTCAGATTAGAGTAAAGTTATTCAGACGAGTTCATTATTCGTGTGGAGTCAATTTTACCAAATCTATATAAAAATCTTCCATGTAAGAGGATTATGTCCCATTTTACTATGTTAAGGAGTAGTTTTCTTATACTATTATTTACTTAGTTGGTCAAATCAAGGTGCATTGGTTGATAGGCTATCGCACCACCTATGTAAAGATAAATTCCCCAAACACAAATAAATGTAGTAATAGGGGTCGAACCACAAGGAGACGAGAGTTTTATAAACAAGTTGCTATGGATTGAATTCTATCGAGGTCGGTTTATCGGTTGTTGGTTGGTTAGTTGGTTATGCAAATAAAATGAAAACAATAATAAAGAAAGTGTCTAGGGAATCAGGTCACACATTCAAATTACTAATTAGTCATGTTAATTTAGAAATGCATTGATAATGATAAATTGTTTAGGCTTAGAGACACCCACCTATCGATATTAGTGTCAACCATAGACCGGGTCCTAGAGAAACTCTCGTTTATGACTAGGTCGTCCTATTACACATGCTTAGTCTAATTCAATTCTGCGCCTCTCGACTTATAGAATTAATTAACAAACTTAATCTACGATTACGGCCAATAACCAAAGATTAAACAATATAATGCAAACATGTTATAGAAACTATTTTAATATCGTGACATCTCATTTTAACACATGTGATTAGTTATTTAGCATGGCTTCCTTTATCCCCAAGACAAGATATATTACTCTTGCATTATGTAAATTAAGCTAATGATGAACAAAATGATAAACATAATGATAAGGAAATAATACTAGAAATAAATTACCTCAACAATGGAAATGGAATTGGAATTTGAAGAACAATGCTTGAATAGAAATTGTAATACAATATTGAAATGCTAAAGGAAATATAAATAACACAAAGGAAATCTAACTTACATTTTATTCTAAAACTAAGACTAAAACATATATGAAAATGTGTGTAAAAGGGTGTGTTAGAAGATATGTAAAAGGTGTGTCCAAGTGTTGAAGTCTACACCCTTTATATAAGAAATGAGGGGTGAAACTTACAAGGGGTCAATCCCAAATATTTTCTCTTAATTGCTTGATTAATTATCAAAGGAATCCTAAGTGAGCCACTAATTCCATCTTAATTTACTTGGTTAAATACTTAAATGTGATATTAGCATCCAAAGCTTCAGTAAGCATCCAAAGTTTCCACCTTAATTGGACTTCAAATCTTGGGCTTGACTTTGCATAAGACCTTATTTTGCATTTCTCATTTTAACCCATATCTTTATGCATGCAAATCCATGTAACATCTCTTGGTTGGTCCATCATGCTCTTCTATTTAGCCCTGCTTCTAGTGTTTGCAAAATATGTAGAATTATGCTCCTAAAAGCTCAAATACCTACAAAATATGACAAACTATGCAAATACAACTAGAATGCAATATTAGCTCAATAACACTAAGATTAGTGCAAATTAGCATGTAAAATAGAGCTAAAATATGGGGTTAGAGTGTATATAAAATGGATTTATCAAACTCCCCCAAGCTAAACTCTTGCATGTCCCTAAGCAAGAAACCATATCCAATCAATTGCAATATCCTAAAACAAGCTATGCATAATGATTTAAAAACCCGAAACAACATGGCAAGGGAATAAAGCAAGAACATGGATGAGATTTACATGACGGCGTAGCACGAAAGACTTTGAATGAACCTTTAAGCTCTTGCATGATCTTTTGACTAATGGACTCTCACGATGCACTCAAACTCATTTGTATGTGAAAGGACATTTGTGTGAATAACACTCATCTATCCTCGACTCATGAGAATGTGCCCGCAATCTAATATGGTAATCATTTCAAAACTACAAGCCAAAAACAATCATATGGAAGCATGAAAATGAAACCAAATGGGTAAGAAGAAGGATAAAAGACATGGGTAGAAAGGGGAACAATTGAATTATGGAAATGTGGAGCTTAAGTTAAGCTAGCAATTATCCAAAATGAAAGGATGCTCAATCCCGAAACTAACCCATATTGTAATGCAAATCATAAGAAAATTCTCCACAAGATGATAATAAAATATGAGAATTTCTTATATCAACTTCTTCTTTTTCTTTTCATTTCAAACCAAACTTTTTTTTTTTCCACATCATGCTTTTTTCTCTTTTGTTTTTTTTTTCTCTTTCTCTTCATCATTTTTTATTTTTTCCATTTTTTTCCTTTCCTTTTTTCTCTTTTTCTCATTTCTTCGTGAGCATTAAGATCAAGCTCACAATGATATTTCAAAATAAAATAAATCCCAAATGAGCACCCAAATACAACTAATCAAAGCTACTAGCTCAACAAGGTAGGCAATTTTATATGTAGCTAGGAATCAATTTTGTGAAGGGTTGAAAAAGGCAAATTTAATCATGTGAATGGCTCCAAAATGGTAAACATATGAAGGCATGCTTATAAAGAGATGAAATGAAGACCATACTTGTGCGTTTTGATGAAACACACACCATAAGGAGACACCTACACTCACCTAAGAGAGACCGGATATGGATGCGTCGGTCTAAGGAGGTTCTACCTTACCAATTTTGTAGATCGCCAATAGTCAAGATCAAGCCTATTCGGTTCATTTTCCATCTCCCACCTACTATGTCATGATATCCCCATCTAGCAATTATCACATCATAAAAGAATAAATCATTAGCTATAAGCTATCATTAGGATAAACAAGAGAGAAAGTAGGCTAAAAGCAAGCAAAAACACACAATTTTCTCAAAATTTTCACATTTTTCCTAAATGCAACTACAATGCAAATGCAGTATCCCCCCAAGCTAAACACAACATTGTCCTCAATGTGTCAACATGTAAATCACCCAACTAAACCATAAAAATGGCTCAAAGCACATAAACAAGAAGGACAAGGGGTCATATTTAATGGGTTGCGAGAAAATAAACTAAAATGCAAAGTAAAGAACACTACTAGACTAGCTAGCCTCCCCCCAAGCTAGAACGTATTCGGGGGACTCTTCCATTCATCAATAATTCAAGAAAAGGGCCAAAAATTGAAAGTTTGATGAAGGAATAATGTTTGTAAGTGATTTGGCAAATTTTTTTTTTAATTTTTTTTTGCGTCCTCGATCGGGGTTGACCACGTTTAGACCAATTTTGACTTTTCTCCGTAATTCTTTATTCCGTCCCGTTGATGAAAGTTACGACCCCGAACGGGGTTTTGTGCATGGGGAAGCGTGCATAACCTCATCGAGACTCATTTTCTTCATTTTTCATCTACAAACCACAAAAATAAACATCGTCAAGTCTAGTAATTTTATTTCTATTTCTACGAAAACATTAAATTTGCGAAAAATTAAAAACAAAAGCAAATAAAAGCGATTTCCCGAAATGAATATCCATTATCCTCTAAAAAGCATATCAACGCCCTTAGAAGTTGATCATATTCCTGCGCATGAGCAATACACAAGCATATGTAAGCAATTGATAAGATATAGGCATGAAAGATCAAAGGCAAGAAAGGATTAATCTTATCAAATTGCCCATGAGAGATTTCAAATAGAACCACCGTACTCTCCTCGTCAGCAAGAAAAGGAGCATCATGCTTAAGACCATAAAAATAACCCTTAGTGCACAAATTATAATCATAATCGGTCTCAAATTGGTGGTATGAAAACTCTAAGTGGTAGGACTCATAAAAAATGGGGGGTGAATCCCACTTAACCTCTATTTTAGCATCACTAAGTCCTCCATCAACTTCGAATTGGTCTACTACATCCCATGTGGAAGAATTTTCAAAGGTTTCACATGTCTCGGGTTGTGGACAGCGGGCCGCCCACGGGGGCGCTTGGTGAGAAACGGGACAAGCGTTTGCATTTTGTATGGAGTCGCCACCAATTTTTATGGGAAATTGGAACCGTTCGAATACCTCGTGTCATGTCAAGACACAAAGTAGTGACATGAACACTAAGCAATCGTTACCCTTAGCATTCTATGTCTAGAATGACTCTCGTGGATGCCAATGAACACGGGTGCTCACGGAGATCTGGAGTAAGGGGTGAGGGTACGTATTAGGAAGCTCTTTTGATCGAACACCTAATCCCGCCCGCCTCGATAGCAGCCTCTACTAATGATTAGGGAAGTTATTCGTACTCGATGTATCGTCGGCTATATGCATGCAATGCAACATCCATAGATTAATCCTAACATGTGAGAATTTAACTAAGTCGGTTGACAGTTAATTAGCAAACAATTGGGTCGAAGTAGAATTTAATGTTCAATTACATGTGAAAACATACAAATGATAAAAGAAATACAATAATTATGAATGACAATAAATATAAATTACATTAATTACATTGGACTAGGCGATTTATGTCGAAAATACCTTTAAAACGGATAATTTTGAGAAAAAGAATAAAAGAATTAATTAATGAACAGATTAGAAGGCGATAATATGACTAATAGTTAATTAATACGTAGGCTAATTAAACTAAGTCAAGGCAGAAAAGGAGTTCAGGGACAGAACTCAACTCGAACAAAGCGCAAAGAGATCGCGCCCTTTGGAATAGGCGCAAAGATTGATGCGTCTGTTTCAAGGGTGAGTTCTGGCTGTGAAGCCGGAACTGCAAATCGTTAATATTAATTGGTAGTTTAAGGATTGATTAATGATGATTGACTCGGATGAAAGTGATTAGCATGTTATTTACATGTGATCAATGGTCATAAAACAATAAAACATGGATGAGACTAATTAAACGAATTAATTACATGGATGAACGATTAATAAATTAAACTAATTAGGCTAAATACGATGGATCAATGACGAATATATGATGGTGACAATAAATAAACAGATGCAAATATATCAATGATGAATTCCAGAGATTCAATATGGGTAAATCGAACCTCTAAAACCCGAATTGAGTTTAATGACGAAAACCCGCAAATATTGGTTATTTGGGATTTAAGTCGGAAATTAATGAGATGAATTAAATACTAATGATGATAATATATTACATGTTAGAATTACTATGCTATTATATCAAAGAATTGAAGAACAAACGAAAGAAAATAAAAACAAACGAATCGACAAAAGACGAAGGAAGAAGAAAGGAAGCAGGAACTGCGGCAGCCTCACGAAGAGGCGCAGCAGGGACTGTGCTCCTTCTAAGAGGCGCAGCAGTTGCTGCGTCCTTTCTCAACGTCTGTCTTCTGATAATCCGTAAAAAGGGTTTTAAACAAAGGGTTTTAGAAATCGGTTTTAAGGAGGTATTGTCGACATAAATCTTACATTAATGATTACAATAAAGTAAATAACAATAAATAAAAGAGAGATTTACACCCTCAGACTTATATGTTTGACGAAACGAGATGAACTAAGATATCGATTAGTGATGCTCGACGCGAATGCAAAGAAAGTGCCCTCGTAAGAGGAAAACGATTGATTAATTAAGTTGATTGAGTGTAGTTGGTCAAATTGGTCGGTCATGCAACGGAGAGGTCGGGTACCCTTGAAAGATCCGAGCTTACGTGGTCGGAAGTCCAAGCACGTAGGCGCCAATTAGTAAGAACAAAGTCTAGAATGCAAAGGGAGAAGAGAAGGGCGGACACTCGCTTGAGAAATATGAGGAACGAAGGCTCCTATTTATACTAATCACACGACGGAATTATGGTAAGACTAGGATACGGAAGGAAAGATCCGGAAATAACCGACTTAGGTTAAAACACGGAAACTTGGACAAAAAGAAAGCCCTGGGAAAAGGCGCAGCAGAGCTGCGTCCCTTGGAAGAGGCGCAGCACCTGCTGCGTCCTTTCCCGGGTAGGTTCCTCTGCGCGTAGAAAACGCGTTTGACAGCTTGTCGTATTTTAGGCATAACTTTCTCTACAAGACTCGGATTAAGGTGATTTCGGTGGCGTTGGAAAGCTAAGAAAGAGATCTAGAACTTTCTGTGAAATAGGCCTGACCCAAAAAACTCGTTATGACCTCGTAAAACGGGCCTAAAGGTCGGATTGTCATTTTAACTAAATGAAATGCACATTTTGTAATGTAAACTTTTAGTTTAGCCTAATGAAGTGACATGAGACTCAAAATGAGATATAATCTCAACATTTTATGACATCCTAACCTTAGGTAGACAAGCACATTGCTTTGACTCGGGATTTGACGGTTTTAGGAAATGAAGACGGTTTTTGACCCGGACTCCAAATGTACTCTAATTACTGCCAAAACGACCGTAATGACACGTAGATGATGACCATGAGGTAGACATTAATATTTGAGCAATCACTTGACGATAATCTTACGAACTGTCACAAATCGTTCCGCGAATCAAACATGCGGCCCAATCATCACCGGGTGGTTTGCGGGAGATGCAGAATCGAGGTGTCTACAGAGCCCCCACTTTGACTGAGGCTTGGACAAGGCGAAAGTCAAAGTATAGCCATCAGGTCAATCGAAGATTACAACCTGACGACTATGGCGACGCGAGGCGGTTCAAGGGGTCTGAACCAAGGACCTGTTGTCGGGAACATTTTAGAGTCTGTCGACTATCGGGGAGGGTCGTTTAAAGTCCATTAGACTACGTAAGGAAGCTCGCCAGCCATAAGGAGAGATCATACCTGAGACTTCTTTCTCGAGATGCTTCCGGAGGTGCGTAGGAGCTAAGGGTGAGCATGGGAGCTAAGGGTAAGACCTAAAGGATATATAAGGATTGTGCTAGGGTGTGGGGCCCTAAAGGAAAGCATCGACGAGAAGGAGGCCAAATATAAGTTCAACTTGAGGGGTAACCAAGGTTTGGGTATAGGAACTCTAAGGAAGTGATGATCCTAAAGGAATATGATCCTAAAAGGAAAAGATGATCCTAAGGAATATGATCCTAAGGGTAGAAGTGTATGAACTCTAGGGAGTTTGGGAACCTAAAAGAAGCTAGGTGTGTGAACCTGGGTATATGAACCTAAAAGGACGGCTGGTATGAGAACTTAAAGGCTTGTGAAACTAAGAGGAATTGGGATCCTAGGGTTAAGTTTTAGGAACTTACTGGGTTACTAATTCTTGTTTTGGACACATGCATCCAAGCTTCCTATGGTATGGGAACTTCAAAAGGATTTATGGGTTTATGAACCTAAGGTCATTCAGTGTGGGAGCTAAGAATCTAGGGGTTAGAATCCTAACTTTGGGTTTACGAACCTAAGGAAGGAGGCTTTGGTTTGGGAACTTTTGGAGAACAACACCATTGCCGAACTCCGCGAGGAAACAATAATATCGAGGGTAGCAGGACGTCGGTAGAAACTGCTGGGGAATCTGATTGCGTCGGTCTCAAGCGAACTCTGGCAAAAACTTGAGGTTGAATCTGCTTGCGTCGGTCTCAAGCGAACTCTTGTTGGGGAATATATTGACGATTAGGAACATCTTGATTGTCATGGAAGAAATCTTGAGTGAGCAATACTGCAAAATACTGCTGCGCTGGGGAGAATGAAGACTTGGGTGAAGCCCCCAGTCGGAGCGAGCACTGCTTCTGATACTTACCTGCATGGATATTAGCCACACAAGAATGCAATCTAATATGCAAATAGAACATAAACACATATTCACGTAAGCAATTATCACATGGACCTCGAATGAGGAAACACCTAGGTTTTGCAAAAGGCGTTTCTTTGTAAAAGTTGTTTAAAACTTGTGTAAAGGAAATTTGTCGTTTGTAATGCGTTATGCATATTCAATGGGCTTTAGAAATAGGACTTGACATGACACAGACCTTCTAGGACGCGATGCGAAATGTAGGCTTAGGTTTGACTGACGCGACACCAACTTAGATCTGACGCGACACAGGGATGACTTTGACAGACTTTGTTTAAGCATGCACAACCCTTAGCCAAGTGTGGGTGACAATGCGTATCAGTTCCAAAGGTGTAAGAATTGCAAGAAAGATGAAGGCATATAAAGGTAAGACATGAGCCATGGATCAGTTGTCTACTAGGACATCTTTGGACATCGTTTGCTATAAAGGAGACTTCTCTTGAGGCACGATGACTTGGAGAATTGATCTAAGACCTTTGTCATTGTCCGGACCGAGTACTAGCTTGGCTTAGAGGAATAAAGGAAGGGTGGCATCTTGGAAGAGAAGCCCCCAGGATGATAAGATGACTCTGGACTTTGGTAAAAAGAGGCTGGGCGACAATAAGGAGCCCCCAGTATAGAGGCGTTGGTTGTGGAAAGGATGTTAATTGAGGTTGTAAGCTTGAAATAGAGGTTGAAAGTTGATGGTTGAGGTGGTTGACTAAAAATTGAGGTTGGAAGTAAGGATGGTTGTGTCCTTGAGGACTGCCTACGTATTCACGTGAAGTGAAATCAAACCAGATCGTAGTTCTGAGGTTTGGTTAATTTTGTTTGGGTGTTGTGGTTGTATCCTTCTTGTGTAAGAAAAGACTGCCTACGTATCCACCTGAAAAGGTGAAATCAAACCATGCTCGTAGTTCAAGTGTGTGCCTAAGCTAAGTTGTTAGGACCTTAAAGTGCAGGGGTCACAAGGGTAATATTCCTTTGGTGACTCGAAGAATCGATTTGAGATAACTCCCTCTGATCATAGACCAAAGAGGTATAATTAATTTTGTAAAAATTTCCTTGTTATGTGAGCACACCTAAAAGCGGACCCTAAAGATGATATGGGTATGTCCCGTCCTAGGTAGCAAAGTATTGAAGACTCCGTGTATGGGTCAAGGTGAAACTGGATTGGATATTTGGAATGTGGAGCTCGGTAATAAGAGGCTTTGATGAACAAATCTCTAGAGCTTGATTTTGTGGTGTTAAGGCTTAATGGGGTTACGGCTTGTAATGTGGCTTGGAAATGGAGTCTCTTGGCTTGATGTAGCCTGAGCACATAAGGGTAGGTTAAAATGACGTGAGATCAAGTTTCCATGTCTTGGCCCTAAAGGATGGGTATATTTGACGAGCTTGAGAGGATTCTCAAAATTCCTAACTATCTCTCTGTAACGGTCTCGAGAAGGACTTAGGGTGTGCGATGTGAAAGGCCAAGTGAGGGTGCTAGCTGACCATCTTCATCGATGTCTTGATTCTATTGACTTCGGCAGTATTCTATATTTGATTTCATGCTTGTTCTTGATTCAGACTCAGATTCTTGGTCTAGAACATATCTTGGCTTCTGCTCAGATTCTTGATTCGTTTTTGAGGATGACTTTAACTTTGGATATTGACATTGGCTTGCTTGATTGAGCCTTCTTCTTTTGACTCTTTTTGTCTTGGGCTATAGGCATAACTACGGCTTCGAATATTGATCTTGGATATTTCTCTTGATTGAGCCTTTGTCTTTTATCATGGCTCGTATCATCTTGGATTTGATTGCTACCATGGATTTGGGTCAGACTAGCACCTTTTGATGTGAAACGGGTTGGTCTTTTAGTAACACGGGTTGTTTATTGTGGGGAATGGGCTTGCCTTCCGTCATGGGTCGCTAACAAGGGAGATGGTCTAGATTCGTCCTAGAATCTCTTGAGATAGGCTCGTCCTAAACTAGGGTTATATTGTGGTTTCTATTGCCATACATGGAATAGGTAAGAAAAGAACACGGAGTTTCAGGTCCTCTACAACTTAGAATGGAACATCATATATGTGCACTCACATTGACTGTCATGCGTTGTTGCTCATTTTAAAATGTCTCAAATCAATTCTTGTTGTCACGGGAAATGGGATGAAGGAAGAGATGTGGATAGAATATGTGGAGTGAAAATTGTATTTTTATTGAAGTGAATAATGAATATTTTTAACATAGACTCGAGAAGACATGTGACTCATGGGATAGCCCCCAGGTTGTCACTAGAAATGGAAATGGACACGAAGAAAGATACTAGAACAATATGAGACAGAAAGCCTAAGACTCGGACTCGGACCCGGACTTTGACGCGATCCTAGATCTAGACTCGTAATCATCGGCCCACGCTTGAACATTTTCTCTTCCAGCAACGGGCTTCGACATCCGGCTTTGAGCATTCACCCATTTGAGCACCTCATCTTCGTCATTGGGAACACTAGAAGGGTAAAGGCCCAAGAGGCCTTCCTGTCTTTGAAGAGTAAGACACCCATGAGGGTCATTTTGTTCTCTTAACGGATCGAGGGTCGATAAAGATATCTTGCCGTGATCGAGCATATAGTGGATGGTATATTTGAGTTTGGAGCATTCTTCAGTGTCGTGTCCATTACCCCTATGGAATAAGCAATATTGAGAACCGTCCCAGAAGCGACCTCTCCTCTCGTACTTAGGGTCTGGGGTTGGACCGATTGGTTGGATCAGTCCTTTGGCAAAGAGTCTTTTAAAGGCTACCGTATAAGGTATGCCTAAATTGGAGTATGACCTTGAATGCCGAGTTCCTCTTTCCGGTGAAGGTTCTATAAACTTTACGTCGGTGATGCGCATTGTTTTATTGTTGGGTGTAGCTGCGGACGGTGAACCTTTTTGAATGACTTCATTGATACGAACAATCTCTGCCGATAAGTTTTCAACGGTTTTGATGCCACCTTTCAAACGAGAGGTGTAAACTGGGTGTAGACAGTCAATAACGTCCTCAACCAATGTCGCTTCCTTCGACTGGTCGGGTATTTGTGAATCTATTTTTCTTCTTTTCACCAAATGATTGGTGGGTCTTTCATCCTTTTGATCATCTGTGATATTGAACTCCCTATAAGATCGCTTAACTTCTGTACCCAAACATTTTAGGAGTGAGACAGAAATCCTTCCATCCTCAATCCTGTCTTGTATGACATGCTTGAGCTTATAACAATCTTCGGTACCATGCCCCCTACCCCTATGGTATTGACAATATGAATTGCCATCCCACGATTTAGATTTCTTTTCTGGATCTGGTGTAGGTCCTATTGGTTGAAGAAGACCTAGAGAGGATAATTGGTTCAAGGCTAGGGCATAAGGTATTCCTAGATCTGTGAATGACCTGGGAGAGTTGTTTAATTCCTTTGAGGAAGGCTCCATGAGGCTGCCTTTATTGATTCTGATGCTTGGATTGGAAGAACTAGAGATAAGTGTCTCGTTTGTTGCTTTAGGACTGTCAGGTTGAGGGTTCGTCTGGACACTTTTCATTTTGGCATCAAGCTTCTTACCCATTTCAACAAACTGGTTCTCCATGTTGGAAAGTCGAGAGTTTAGGCTATCAATAGTCCCCTCCATTTTGGCAAATCTATTGTTGAAGGCAATGGAAAGCATGAGCATTCCATTTTGGATATCGTCGTCTTCAAGCATGTTGACATCTCCGTTGTCATAAGGATCGAGGAGATGAGAACAGTCTAGAGATGATTCTTCGTCATGTTTAATGATATTAGACCCAAGAGGGTCGATTTTCCTGGATTTCTTGACAGAAGGTGGCTCTGGAAGCATCCCCCCTTCGATCATATCTTGGATGGTGTGTTTCAAGAGAAAACACTCTTCAATATCATGACCTCTACCTTGGTGGTATAAGCAGTATTTGTTGCCCTTCCAGAGGTTCACCTGTTTCTCTAAAGGTGGATCCGGAGTCGGTCCTATTGGATGTAGCTTACCTTGGGCAGAAAGTCTCTTCAAAGCATTGGCATAAGACATGCCTAAATCAGTAAGCACCCTTTGATGCCTCCCAGGTTTCCTTTCAGCTGTTTTTGGCTTTCTAGGACGATGGTTATTGCAAGAGGTAAGCTTTGGACGACCTAGACTAGAGGTTTCTCTAGGTGGGATGTTCTTTTCCACCATTCCATTTTCAAGGGTGAGGACGCGAATGCTCAAATTTTCCACTGTAGCTTGAACTCGTAGGACCATGGCATAAACGTCCTGGAGAGACATGGTGATTGTGGCTTGAACCGCTTCGTGACCTTGCTGATTGACGGAACTTGTTGGATTCCTACTCGACAGAAATGACGCGCATTACAACTCGATTCGACATGGGATCACGCATACCAAGGCAACAAACAAAGGATACATGACGAGACGAGATGACTAGACTCTTGACTTGTGAATCCAGAGAATGTCGTGAGTGACTTCTCGTGTTTGGATTCA
The DNA here is from genome assembly GCF_048544455.1 of Silene latifolia. Lineage (NCBI taxonomy): Eukaryota > Viridiplantae > Streptophyta > Magnoliopsida > Caryophyllales > Caryophyllaceae > Silene > Silene latifolia. The sequence continues at coordinate 126,468,787 of NC_133528.1, read as the reverse complement.
CGGTGTTTGACCTTGACCTTTAGACTCGAGTGTTGACTTGGATGGAGTGACCCTAATATGATTGACCTTATTGACGGGATTGATGACACGTGTTGATTCCGGACTCGAGGTTTGCTTATAGGTGTTAAGAAGACTTGTTGTAGTTTAGACTCAAATATGAGGCCCATTGAGACTCGTGTGTTGAGCCTCGGAACGTGTGACTCGAGTGTTTAGATCCTAACTGAATTGGGGTAGGGAGTCCCAAATAATGGCGTGACGCCTTAGGACTTGACTTGAACTTTGAAAAGACCCAAAATGTAAAGGAAGACGGGTTCATGACTCGACGGAGTTCGGACTAGGACACAGTCCGTTTGAACTTTGACTCTAACTTAGCCCAATTGAATTTACATATTTACATTTACATGATTTGAAAATCTTTTGATTAAAACATGTTTTTTTTTTTTTTTTTTTTTTTTTTCGTTTTTTTTTTTTTTTTTTTTTTTTTTTTTTGGTTTTTTTTTTGTTTTTGATGGGTTTTTTTTTTTTTTGATGGGTTTTTTTTTTTTTTGCACGGATTTTGAAATGGGTTTTAGGCCCGAAGTTTGACTCGACATACGGACGGAGTTTGGACTTTGTTTTGCCTTTTCTCGAAAATATTTACGTTTTAAAAGAGGTTTTGATTTTTTTACAAAATCCGTCATGGTTTTATTTAGAAATGGTGATCACGTAAGGTACAAACATTTATACAAGCATTATAACGGGATGCTGAGTGCATTTAGAAGGGTTTTGGTTTAAAGGGTGGGTTGCCATACCGAACCATCAAACCCGAAGTCTGTGGAGAGGCTCGTGCCAAACAAGAGTAAGGCCGACTCCTAGTCCATTTCCTCAAGTAGTGAAAGTCCTTGATACAAACAAGAGTAAGTACCATGGTATGGATGACATCAATCGCTATCCATCCTTAGGCCCAAATAAGAATTAGGACCGTTTAGACGGGACGATTGGTCGAATGGGTTGGGTTGGGCCTAGGAAGGCCGAATTAAACGGTCTAGGAAGACCGAGTTATGAAAACCGACAATTGTCTTGTACAAACTATTCCCTAACCTTGTTCAAGTTTCACCCTTAGCTACACGTAAGTGTATTATCCCCAGCGGAGTCGCCAAACTGTGGACAGCGGGCCGCCCACGGGGGCGCTTGGTGAGAAACGGGACAAGCGTTTGCATTTTGTATGGAGTCGCCACCAATTTTTATGGGAAATTGGAACCGTTCGAATACCTCGTGTCATGTCAAGACACAAAGTAGTGACATGAACACTAAGCAATCGTTACCCTTAGCATTCTATGTCTAGAATGACTCTCGTGGATGCCAATGAACACGGGTGCTCACGGAGATCTGGAGTAAGGGGTGAGGGTACGTATTAGGAAGCTCTTTTGATCGAACACCTAATCCCGCCCGCCTCGATAGCGGCCTCTACTAATGATTAGGGAAGTTATTCGTACTCGATGTATCGTCGGCTATATGCATGCAATGCAACATCCATAGATTAATCCTAACATGTGAGAATTTAACTAAGTCGGTTGACAGTTAATTAGCAAACAATTGGGTCGAAGTAGGATTTAATGTTCAATTACATGTGAAAACATACAAATGATAAAAGAAATACAATAATTATGAATGACAATAAATATAAATTACATTAATTACATTGGACTAGGCGATTTATGTCGAAAATACCTTTAAAACGGATAATTTTGAGAAAAAGAATAAAAGAATTAATTAATGAACAGATTAGAAGGCGATAATATGACTAATAGTTAATTAATACGTAGGCTAATTAAACTAAGTCAAGGCAGAAAAGGAGTTCAGGGACAGAACTCAACCTGGAACAGGCGCAGCAGGACTGCGCCCTTTGGAATAGGCGCAGCAGTTGATGCGTCTGTTCCAAGGGTGAGTTCTGGCTGTGAAGCCGGAACTGCAAATCGTTAATATTAATTGGTAGTTTAAGGATTGATTAATGATGATTGACTCGGATGAAAGTGATTAGCATGTTATTTACATGTGATCAATGGTCATAAAACAATAAAACATGGATGAGACGGAATTAAACGAATTAATTACATGGATGAACGATTAATAAATTAAACTAATTAGGCTAAATACGATGGATCAATGACGAATATATGATGGTGACAATAAATAAACAGATGCAAATATATCAATGATGAATTCCAGAGATTCAATATGGGTAAATCGAACCTCTAAAACCCGAATTGAGTTTAATGACGAAAACCCGCAAATATTGGTTATTTGGGATTTAAGTCGGAAATTAATGAGATGAATTAAATACTAATGATGATAATATATTACATGTTAGAATTACTATGCTATTATATCAAAGAATTGAAGAACAAACGAAAGAAAATAAAAACAAACGAATCGACAAAAGACGAAGGAAGAAGAAAGGAAGCAGGAACTGCGGCAGCCTCACGAAGAGGCGCAGCAGGGACTGTGCTCCTTCTAAGAGGCGCAGCAGTTGCTGCGTCCTTTCTCAACGTCTGTCTTCTGATAATCCGTAAAAAGGGTTTTAAACAAAGGGTTTTAGAAATCGGTTTTAAGGAGGTATTGTCGACATAAATCTTACATTAATGATTACAATAAAGTAAATAACAATAAATAAAAGAGAGATTTACACCCTCAGACTTATATGTTTGACGAAACGAGATGAACTAAGATATCGATTAGTGATGCTCGACGCGAATGCAAAGAAAGTGCCCTCGTAAGAGGAAAACGATTGATTAATTAAGTTGATTGAGTGTAGTTGGTCAAATTGGTCGGTCATGCAACGGAGAGGCTGGTACCCGGAAAGATCCGAGCTTACGTGGTCGGAAGTCCAAGCACGTAGGCGCCAATTAGTAAGAACAAAGTCTAGAATGCAAAGGGAGAAGAGAAGGGCGGACACTCGCGTGAGAAATATGAGGAACGAAGGCTCCTATTTATACTAATCACACGACGGAATTATGGTAAGACTAGGATACGGAAGGAAAGATCCGGAAATAACCGACTTAGGTTAAAACACGGAAACTTGGACAAAAAGAAAGCCCTGGGAAAAGGCGCAGCAGAGCTGCGTCCCTTGGAAGAGGCGCAACACCTGCTGCGTCCTTTCCCGGGTAGGTTCCTCTGCGCGTAGAAAACGCGTTTGACAGCCTGTCGTATTTTAGGCATAACTTTCTCTACAAGATTCGGATTAAGGTGATTTCGGTGGCGTTGGAAAGCTAAGAAAGAGATCTAGAACTTTCTGTGAAATAGGCCTGACCCAAAAAACTCGTTATGACCTCGTAAAACGGGCCTAAAGGTCGGATTGTCATTTTAACTAAATGAAATGCACATTTTGTAATGTAAACTTTTAGTTTAGCCTAATGAAGTGACATGAGACTCAAAATGAGATATAATCTCAACATTTTATGACATCCTAACCTTAGGTAGACAAGCACATTGCTTTGACTCGGGATTTGACGGTTTTAGGAAATGAAGACGGTTTTTGACCCGGACTCCAAATGTACTCTAATTACTGCCAAAACGACCGTAATGACACGTAGATGATGACCATGAGGTAGACATTAATATTTGAGCAATCACTTGACGATAATCTTACGAACTGTCACAAATCGTTCCGCGAATCAAACATGCGGCCCAATCATCACCGGGTGGTTTGCGGGAGATGCAGAAACGAGGTGTCTACACGGGTAAAACCTCATTCGTTTCACTATGGTCGGGCTCAAGTTTATCCATGGCACGTGTGTCAACTACCTCCTCCACGAAATGGTAAATTGGAAAGACAATAGGGGGCATTTCAATAAAGAAAGTCGGTTCATCATCATCGTCATCCAATAAATCAAAATCGTTAGGGTCAAAAGACTCACATTGGGAGGTTGGGAGAGCATGAGGAGAGGAAATAATCTCACATTGGGTTGCTTCCTTTTGAGAAGATTGTTCCAAATGAGCTTGAAGCACTTTGAGCTCCTCTTGGATACGCCACACATCGAATTGGCACGCTAACTCTCGACATTCGGAAGCCATGGAATCTAAGAAATTCCAAAGTTTCGGTCCGACCATGTTATAGAGACTCCCATTACTCAACTTTAGAGCCAATCCACGGGTCTCAGAATCCATGCCACCAAGCACGAAATGACCCAAGTAATCCCCATCAAGGACATGTCCAAGGGAGATGAGACCATCACAAAAGTAGTAGAATCGGTCAAGATAGTCAGGAAAAAGCTCTTCTTGGAGTTGGGGGACAAATTCGTAACTCATTATAAAAGGCCAAGCTTTATTACCTACAAAATAGGCACTAAAACTACAAAGAAACCGTGAGAAGATCTCAAGGAACAAGTGTTCCTCGAGACAAAATAAAACAAGATAAAATTCAACAACTAATTAGCAAACAAAACCGTCTCCCCGGCAACGGCGCCAAAATTTGATAGGCTATCGCACACCTATGCACAGATAAATTCCCTAAACACAATTAAATGTAGTAATAAGGGTCAAACCACATGGAGACGGGAGTTTTCTAAACAAGTTGTTATGGATTGAATTCTATCGAGGTCGGTTTATCGGTTGTTGGTTGGTTGGTTATGCAAATAAAATGAAAACAATAATAAAGAAAGTGTCTAGGGAAATCAGGTCACACATGCAAATTACTAATTAGTCATGTTAATTTAGAAATGCATTGATAATGATAAATTATTTAGGCTTAGAGACACCCACCTATCGATATTAGTGTCAACCATAGACCGGGTCCTAGAGAAACTCTCGTTTATGACTAGGTCGTCCTACTACACATGCTTAGTCTAATTCAATTCCGTGCCTCTTGACTTATAAAATGAATTAACAAACTTAATCTACGATACCGGCCAATAACCAAAGATTAAACAATATAATGCAAACATGTTATAGAAACTATTTTAATATCGTGACATCTCATTTTAACACATGTGATTAGTTATTTAGCATGGCTTCCTTTATCCCCTAGACAAGATATATTACTCTTGCATTATGTAAATTAAGCTAATGATGAACAAAATGATAAACATAATGATAAGGAAATAATACTAGAAATAAATTACCTCAACAATGGAAATGGAATTGGAATTTGAAGAACAATGCTTGAATAGAAATTGTAATATAATATTGAAATGCTAAAGGAAATATAAATTACACAAAGGAAATCTAACTTACATTTTATTCTAAAACTAAGACTAAAACATATATGAAAATGTGTGGAAAAATGTGTGTAAAAGGGTGTGTTAGAAGATATGTAAAAGGTGTGTCCAAGTGTTGAAGTCTACACCCTTTATATAGGAAATGAGGGGTGAAACTTACAAGGGGTCAATCCCAAATATTTTCTCTTAATTGCTTGATTAATTACCAAAGGAATGTTAAGTGAGCCACTAATTCCATCTTAATTCACTTGGTTAAATGTGATATTAGCATCCAAATATTCACTAAGCATCCAAAGTTTCCACCTTAATTGGACTTCAAATCTTGGGCTTGACTTTGCATAAGACCTTATTTTGCATTTCTCATTTTAACCCATATCTTTATGCATGCAAATCCATGTAACATCTCTTGGTTGGTCCATCATGCTCTTCTATTTAGCCTTGATTCTAGTGTTTGCAAAATATGTAGAATTATGCTCCTAAAAGCTCAAATACCTACAAAATATGACAAACCATGCAAATACAACTAGAATGCAATATTAGCTCAATAACACTAAGATTAGTGCAAATTAGCATGTAAAATAGAGCTAAAATATGGGGTTAGAGTGTATATAAAATGGATTTATCAAACTCCCCCAAGCTAAACTCTTGCATGTCCCTAAGCAAGAAACCATATCCAATCAATTGCAATATCCTAAAACAAGCTATGCATAATGATTTAAAAACCCGAAACAACATGGCAAGGGAATAAAGCAAGAACATGGATGAGATTTACATGACGGCGTAGCACGAAAGAGTTTGAATGAACCTTTAAGCTCTTGCATGATCTTTTGACTAATGGACTCTCACGATGCACTCAAACTCATTTGTATGTGAAAGGACATTTGTGTGAATAACACTCATCTATCCTCGTCTCATGAGAATGTGCCCGCAATCTAATATGGTAATCATTTCAAAACTACAAGCCAAAAACAATCATATGGAAGCATGAAAATGAAGCCAAATGGGTAAGAAGAAGGATAAAAGACATGGGTAGAAAGGGGAACAATTGAATTATGGAAATGTGGAGCTTAAGTTAAGCTAGCAACTATCCAAAATGAAAGGATGCTCAATCCCGAAACTAACCCAATATTGTAATGCAAATCATAAGAAAATTCTCCACAAGATGATAATAAAATATGAGAATTTCTTATATCAACTTCTTCTTTTTCTTTTAATTTCAAACCATACTTTTTTTTTTCACTTCATGCTTTTCTCTCTTTTTTGTTTTTTCTTATCTTTATCTTCATCATTTTTTATTTTTTCCATTTTTTTCCTTTCATTTTTTCTCTTTTTCTCATTTCTTCTTGAGCATTAAGATCAAGCTCACAATGATATTTCAAAATAAAATAAATCCCAAATGAGCACCCAAATACAACTAATCAAAGCTACTAGCTCAACAAGGTAGGCAATTTTATATGTAGCTAGGAATCAATTTTGTGAAGGGTTCAAAAAGGCAAATTTAATCATGTGAATGACTCCAAAATGGTAAGCATATGAAGGCATGCTTATAAAGAGATGAAATGAAGACCATACTTGTGCGTTTTGATGAAACACACACCATAAGGAGACACCTACACTCACCTAAGAGAGACTGGATATGGATGCGTCGGTCTAAGGAGGTTCTACCTTACCAATTTTGTAGATCGCCAATAGTCAAGATCAAGCCTATTCGGTTCATTTTCCATCTCCCACCTACTATGTCAAGATATCCCCATCTAGCAATTATCCCATCATAAAAGAATAAATCATTAGATATAAGCTATCATTAGGATAAACAAGAGGGAAAGTAGGCTAAAAGCAAGCAAAAACACACAATTTTCTCAAAATTTTCACATTTTTCCTAAATGCAACTACAATGCAAATGCAGTATCCCTCCAAGCTAAACACAACATTGTCCTCAATGTGTCAACATGTAAATCACCTAACTAAACCATAAAAATGGCTCAAAGCACATAAACAAGAAGGACACGGGGTCATATTTAATGGGTTGCGAGAAAATAAACTAAAATGCAAAGTAAAGAACACTTACTAGACTAGCTAGCCTCCCCCCAAGCTAGAACGTATTCGGGGGACTCTTCCATTCATCAATAATTCAAGAAAAGGGCCAAAAATTGAAAGTTTGATGAAGGAATAATGTTTGCAAGTGATTTGGCAATTTTTTTTTTTTTTTAAATTTTTTTTTTCCGGAAAAAGTTGCTTCCCCGATCGGGGTTGACCACGTTTAGACCAATTTTGACTTTTCGTCGTAATTCTTTATTCCGTCCCGTTGATGAAAGTTACGACCCCGAATAGAGTTTTGTGCATGGGGAAGCGGGCATAACATCATCGAGACTCATTTTCTTCATTTTTCACCTACAAACCACAAAAATAAACATCGTCAAGTCTAGTAATTTTATTTCTATTTCTACGAAAATATTAAATTTGCGGAAAATTAAAAACAAAAGCATATAAAAGCGATTTCCCGAAATGAATATCAATTATCCTCTAAAAAGCATGTCAACGCCCTTAGAAGTTGATCATATTCCCGCGCATGAGCAATACACAAGCATATGTAAGTAATTGATAAGATATAGGCATGAAAGATCAAAGGCAAGAAAGGATTAATCTTATCAAATTGCCCATGAGAAATTTCAAATAGAACCACCGTACTCCCCTCGTCAGCAAGAGAAGGAGCATCATGCTTAAGACCATAAAAATAACCCTTAGTGCACAAATTATAATCATAATCGGTCTCAAATTTGTGGTATGAAAACTCTAAGTGGTAGGACTCATCAAAAATGGGGGGTGCATCCCACTTAACCTCTATTTTAGCATCACTAAGTCCTCCATCAACTTCGAATTGGTCTACTACATCCCATGTGGAAGAATTTTCAAAGGTTTCACATGTCTCGGGTAAAACCTCATCCGTTTCACTATGGTCGGGCTCAAGTTTATCCATGGCACGTGTGTCAACTACCTCCTGCACGAAATGGTAAATTGGAAAGACAATAGGGGGCATTTCAATAAAGAAAGTCGGTTCATCATCATCGTCATCCATTAAATCAAAATCGTTAGGGTCAAAAGACTCACATTGGGAGGTTGGGAGAGCATGAGGAGAGGAAATAATCTCACATTGGTTTGCTTCCTTTTGAGAAGATTGTTCCAAATGAGCTTGAAGCACTTTGAGCTCCTCTTGGATACGCCACACATCGAATTGGCGCGCTAACTCTCGACATTCGGAAGCCATGGAATCTAAGAAATTCCAAAGTTTCGATCCGACCATGTTGTAGAGACTCCCATTACTCAACTTTAGAGCCAATCCACGGGTCTCAGAATCCATGCCACCAAGCACGAAATGACCCAAGTAATCCCCATCAAGGACATGTCCAAGGGAGATGAGACCATCACAAAAGTAGTAGAATCGGTCAAGATAGTCAGGATAAGGCTCATCTTGGAGTTGGGGGACGAATTCGTAACTCATTTTGAAAGGCCAAGCTTTATTACCTACAAAATAGGTACTAAAACTACAAAGAAACTGTGAGAAGATCTCAAGGAACAAGTGTTCCCCAAGACAAAATAAAACAAGATAAAATTCAACAACTAATTAGCAAACAAAATCGTCTCCCCGGCAACGAAGCCAAAATTTGATAGGCTATCGCACACCTATGCACGGATAAATTCTCTAAACACAAATAAATGTAGTAATAAGGGTCGAACCACAAGGAGACGGGAGTTTTCTAAACAAGTTGTTATGGATTGAATTCTATCGAGGTCGGTTTATCGGTTGTTGGTTAGTTGGTTGGTTATGCAAATAAAATGAAAACAATAATAAAGAAAGTGTCTAGGGAAATCAGGTCACACATGCAAATTACTAATTAGTCATGTTAATTTAGAAATGCATTGATAATGATAAATTGTTTAGGCTTAGAGACACTCACCTATCGATATTAGTGTCAACCATAGACCGGGTCCTAGAGAAACTCTTGTTTATGTCTAGGTCGTCCTACTACACATGCTTAGTCTAATTCAATTCCGTGCCTCTCGACTTATAAAATGAATTAACAAACTTAATCTACGATACCGGCCAATAACCAAAGATTAAACAATATAATGCAAACATGTTATAGAAACTATTTTAATATCGTGGCATCTCATTTTAACACATGTGATTATTTATTTAGCATGGCTTCCTTTATCCCCTAGACAAGATATATTACTCTTGCATTATGTAAATTAAGCTAATGATGAACAAAATGATAAACATAATGATAAGGAAATAATACTAGAAATAAATTACCTCAACAATGGAAATGGAATTGGAATTTGAAGAACAATACTTGAATAGAAATTGTAATACAATATTGAAATGCTAAAGGAAATATAAATAACACAAAGGAAATCTAACTTACATTTTATTCTAAAACTAAGACTAAAACATATATGAAAATGTGTGGAAAAATGTGTGTAAAAGGGTGTGTAAGAAGATATGTAAAAGGTGTGTCCAAGTGTTGAAGTCTACACCATTTATATAGGAAATGAGGGGTGAAACTTAGAGTAAATACAAGGGGTCAACCCCAAATATTTTCTCTTAATTGCTTAATTAATTACCAAAGGAATCCTAAGTGAGCCACTAATTCCATCTTAATTCATTTGGTTAAAATGTGATATTAGCATCCAAAGTTTCACTAAGCATCCAAAGTTTCCACCTTAATTGGACTTCAAATCTTGGGCTTGACTTTGCATAAGACCTTATTTTGCATTTCTCATTTTAATCCATATCTTTATGCATGCAAATCCATGTAATATCTCTTGGTTGGTCCATCATGCTCTTCTATTTAGCCTTGCTTCTAGTGTTTGCAAAATATGTAGAATTATGCTCCTAATTGCTCAAATATCTACAAAATATGACAAACCATGCAAATACAACTAGAATGCAATATTAGCTCAATAACACTGAGATTAGAGCAAATTAGCATGTAAAATAGAGCTAAAATATGGGGTTAGACTGTATATAAAATAGACTTATCATTGGTTCACTTGTGGCCGTTGGATTGAACCAGGCGGTCCATTTCCTTATACAAACAGACGAGAATCATCTTAATCTCACTTACCTTGGGTTGGATTTGTGCCTTAAATCTGTTAGTCGCTATATTGAACGACTATGATGGGCAAACGGGGTTTCACTGACCGGTCAGTGAGTTGGGGTACACATGCGAAAAAACTAAACAGTATCCGTTATCTGATTGGGCTAGGGTTTTCTGTTTTGCGCCTTTTTAGGTCTTTCTATACTGGTCTTGGAGAATACTATATAAACTCTCTTAGACAAACCCTAATAGTTATGCATATCATAACAATCAATCCGAATCTGAAAATCTTTAAACTCCTCAATATCAATAAAACTCTCCTCCCTTCTATGGACGTAGCTAACATACCGTTAGTGAACAACGTAAACTTGTGTGTTGCTTTCTTTATCTTTCTTTCTTTTATCTTTTTCGTGTCTGTTATAACACCTTGCATAATAAGAAAAACAGCTTTCACGATAAGTTTTAACGTAGTTACAATTTTAAATAAACCGACTAGATAATGCCGCCTCTCTTCCATAAAGAACCCTAACTCCATTAATCAATCGTCAATTTGGTGGTAATAAGTCTCAAATTGTTTTCAGATTACTTGTTTAATTAATCTAGTTTTTATGACAAAATTTGTTGTCCTCTTGCTAGGAGAGTTTTCATACACATCAATTGTTTTTTCTTTCAGTAAAGAAATGTTGAGTTTATAATGTTTCACCATTATTGTTCGCTATAAGGTAATACGGATGTTGTCAGGTTATCGACTATAATCTATATACCGGATTAGATAAATCGATTCTCTTCAAAATTTTGCAAGATTCGAAGACACACTTTTGAAAGGTTGTATCATGTTTTAGAGAGGATGTGCAGAAGTTGAGCAAATTAAGTTTAAAGATTTGCTTGATGGCTGTATAATAGACTACTAGTGTGTAGGAATTCATAGTTGTGCTTGTGTCTAAGTTGATCTTTTTTTTTTTTATTTTTTTTATGATAAGGTAATAAAAATAAATTGATCCTCAAAGGTAGGACCAACCTATCTCATTCTTTCGAATGATAGAGGTAAGTTGAAGCCACCGGCTTTCAAACCACCTCGAAAGAGTTGGACATGAATGTCCAATAGAAGCTATAAAGTTAACAACTTTGTTGACATCACAAAAGCAATGTTTAATTATTACTTCATCAAAGAATTGAAGACCTAATTTTACATCCTTGATAATACTAGAAATTTCACAAGGAATTTGTCAAGTACTACGGATTGAGTTCATAACACATAAATTAGCACCTTCCATAATTAACTTTGAGATTCCTAAGTATTTAGCTGCTAAAATGCTTTCTTTTAAAGCGAGAGCTTCCGCAACAAGAATACTATTAGATCCACACTTTTTTGCTCATAACAATACAACTTTACCATTATGATCTCTTATAGCATATCCTATAGCAACTTTATTACCATCTATTTTCGATCCGTCAAAATTTAGCTTTAGAAACCCATTTCTAGGTTTCTCCTACCAAATTTCTTCCTTACTAATAGTATTTATAACTGACACGTCTTTATCAGGATTGTTAAGATCCTTATGTCTAGTCTCATTCCAAATCTTAATGTTATTATTACATAAAAGAATAAGTGTGCTGATATTGATAGGAACATCATTAAAAATAATGTCATTTCTGTGGAACCATGCTTTCTACCAAATACATACAATCTTAATGAAATAGAATTTTGGAATTAAATTTTTAAGATGATTAAATTTCGCTATAAAGCTTTGACTTGCAATATTATCATATATTGCCAAAAAACTATTAAAGCTAATGATATTCATGTCTTGAATAACAGAACCAGTCAAGAAACATTTGAAAAAGAAATGATCTTTATCTTCAATTGGATGATTGCACAAAACACACTGGGGTGGGACAATTATATGATGTCTTAGAAGCCTACTTTTCGTAGGAAGGCCATCAACACAAGTTTTCCAAAAAAAAATTTCAATTTTAGAGGAACATTTAGTTTCCAAATCTAGTAAAATTCACATTTGTCAATATTTCTATCAAACAAGCCTTATGCTAACCATGTCGTTGTTTTGGTAGAGAAATTTCCATCCACAGACAACCCCCAAAGAAGGGTATTTGGAATATCATTGTGTGGCAATGGAATATTATTTATCTGGTTAACAATATCATTATTTACTATATCTAATAACTTACTGACATCCCATTGTTTATCAGGGGTTATGAAATCTCTAACGAAAAGATTTAAATCAAGGTTACTATGACCATCAATATTTCTAGTAAGAGCGAGGATAAGAAAAAATCCAATTGTCAGTCCAAAATTTGATATTGCCACCATTACCTACCTGCCATCTCAACCCCTTTCTAAACATATCCCGAATACTCATGAGTTTACGCCATTGCCAAGGGCAAACTGAATTAGGCTTATGTTCAAAAAGTGAACAATTTCTCAAGTATTTTTTAGTTACCATTTTGACCCATATATTATCCTTTTCCATAAAAATTTTCCATAAGAGTTTTATTTGAAGAGATTTAATAGCTACTTCAAAGGATTTAATACCTAATCTGCCAAGAGACTTTGGTAAATAAACTTTATGCCAACCAATTAAATCAGGAGAACATTGGGAATGATTCTTATTCCATAAAAAGTCTCTATTAATTTTGTCTAATCTGTTATGGATATTTGAGGGAAGGAGGAAGCTTTGCATTTGAAAAGTTCCCTTCGCGGCTAAGTTAGCATTAACAAGAACTAGTCTACCTGCTTGCAATAGAGAATTTGCTTTCCATTTCGATAATTGAGCGCATGAGGAATTAATAATACTTTCAAACATATTTTTAGTTACTCTGCGTCAATTAAAGGACAACCTAAGTACTTACCCAAATGAGCTTCTTCGTTCATACTTCATACCAAGAATACCTCTAGAAGACCCATGAAGTGAGTGGTCAATATTTCTAATGCACTGAAAAGTTGATTTGTCAAAATTAACAAATTGTCCAAAAATCGTGTAAAATTTATCTAAAATAGAGTTAATAGTTCTACAACTCTGATTAGAGGCTTTAGCGAAAATGATAGAATCATCCGCAAAAGTAAGGAATGAATTTTTTTCCAATCAAGGCCCAATTCTAATACCAATATCACTAGAACTAAGGTTGCTATTCTTTTGTATAGATCTTGCTAAAACCTCCGCACACATAATAAAAATATATGGCAAAAGGGGGTCTCCCTGTCTAATACTCGAGTAGGTGTAAACACGTTCCCTGTGTTCCATTTACAAGAACCGAGAAAGAAACGGTTTTAATACATTCCATAATCTAAGAAATCCAAGTAGAATTAAAACCCATTTGGGTAAAAATCTCTTCAATAAAGTTCCATTCAAGTCGATCATATTCTTTCTCCATATCAAGTTTAATAGTAATCCATCCTCCTTTACCTTTTTTTAAACTTAAAAGAGTTAAAGATCTCATGTGCTAGAAGGATATTATCTTGAATAAAGCATTTAGGTGTAAAAGCACCTTGATACAGATGTATAATCTTATGTAATACACTTCCGAGGCGATTTGCTAAATTTTTTGAAATAATTTATAAATTTTTGAACAAAGACTAATTGGTCAAAATGGTTTGCTGATTGAGGAAATTCATAAAAGTAAGCTGACACGAGGTATAGATTACCGGTGCTATTGTTATTCATTATTATTGTCCTAATCCATATATACTTCATAGAAAACCATTGGGTTCAAATGCAATAGTCATATTATTGTCCTTGGTGAATTGTCGAACGAAAATTTAATTTTTGATTATTTGAGGGGTCTATAGAACTTTTTTAAGGGACATGGAACGAGTTGGTGCGGTTATAGAGGTTTGGCCCGAACCATAAACCAAAATAAATTTGTCGTTACCAACATAAATGGACCGAACAAAAGTCTTATTAAATGGAGGAGTGAGCATACCTGACTCGGGCGTCAAATGTGATGAAGCGCCTGTGTTCATATACCAATTGCTGTCTTCGGGTTGGTATAAAGTCATTGCTTGAAAGGCTCGGCCCAATTGAGATGGCTCAAGGCTATCATTAGCAACAAACACTTGATCGACTGCTGGTTGAGGAACAACGAACCGAGGCTGACTTGGTTGGGCTGGTCGTGGCTGCGGCTGCCACAATGTCATCCTCCCTTGTTAAGCAGGGTAGGGGCACGGTGGGACAGCCCATTGTTGAGTAGACCAGGCCTGATTTGGTCAGAACTGGGTAGGTGTGGCAACCCATGTTTGAAGAGTAGGAGCAGAATTACCACCCCCGGAGTTATTGCCACCACGCGGTTGCCAATTTTCACCATTCTTACCCTTTCCTTTGTAGCCTTGCTTGTTCTTCCAGTTTCCACCACCGCCGCCATTATTCCGACCTTGTTGTGAAGCGGAGTTAGACCCATCGACGAAGCCATGGGATTTCACCGGGTTTGCAGCAGGGGAAGCAAGAGCCGTAGCATCATCGGAGTCAGGACGGGTAGATCGTCGTTGTTCTTCTAATTGCAGCATGCTCCGGGTTGTTTCAAAGGTAGGCATCGTCTGATTTATATACGCACCAATGGTATTGTACTCTTTGGGGGAGACCGCGTATCAATTGGAAAACTAATCGCTGGTCATCAGCGGTGCTTCCAACGTCAATGAGTTAAGCGGGAATGTCCTTAAGCCATTGGCAATAGTCGTCCTACGAGGCAGCCTTAGCAAGAGAGAAGTGAGTGAATTCGTATTCCAAAGCCGTGGCCAGTGACCCCTTGTTATTGGTGAAATTATTCTTGAGACGAGTCCACGTCTCGTAGGTCGTGTATTCGGTTCTAAGAATTCAAAGGAGGTGGTCATAAGAGACGGATCCGTTGATCCATTGGAGAATATGGGCGTCAATTTCGCACCATTATGAATAATCGGGATCGGCTTTGGCCGGAGGTCGTGTGCCATCAATGTGATGAGACACCTTTGTTGGAGTAGTGTCCTCCACAATAAGTGCGTTTACATATTAAATCTAGTAAAAGGAATATCAGGGATTTATCTTTTTATTTGTCAGCTGGTCATCGTTAATCGGTAATGATTGGCTGGCTAGAGTTTCACATTACTGTCATGTGACAGCGGTGATCAGCTGATCCCTTTATGTCACACCTATAGGATGACGCCCAAATAGAATGAATTAATTGTTTGTATGAGATACGAGATAATTAATTCCTTGTATTATTTGACTTTTAATTAGTCACGTAAAAGTATTATTTGATGACGGGTTACGAACTCGGGCAGAGAAGATTTATTATTTAATTATATGATATTTAAATAATAAATTAATAATTAATAATTTATTAATTAATTGTTAATTAATTAATTTTATGCGATATGTGTATATGTTTTGAGGTGGAATTAATTAGCTATTTATATTTTACAAGAGTTGTTAAATTAGCTAATCCGGATAATATTGACACATTGTATGTTGATAAAGTGGTCTTATGATTACTTAATAGTTAAGTAGTCATTGATAGTTAATTTATATTATTTAAGTGTTAAATAATCAAATTAATATTTAATTATGTCAGATAATTAAATATAAGACTTATAAGTATTTGTGGGGCAAATGTCGAAAATTGAAATGGACCCGGAGGGGACCATTTGGACAGATTTTTATGCACTACTAATACACTCATTGTGAGTGGAAAAGGTAGGCATTTCCCACTAGCATTTGTATGTGAATTGTATAAATTTGCATGCCTATAAATACCTAAGTACTTCCATCATTTCTAAGGTTGGAAATTTGAAGAAAAATTGGTCTTTGTGTGCTTGTTGTAGATGGTTCATATACACCATCAATAAACCATATTTTTCTTCTTATTTTGTTCATCCTTTTACAATAAACACATATAAAAGTAAACTAATAATATTATCAAGGTAATATTATTAATTAGTACATCAAATATACAAATAAACAAGGTTAAGACTACATTTACCTAGTTAGTATTTTAGTAGCCCAATGGGTTTATCTTGGGTGCCACCTTAGGAGATTACCTACTTTGGTAATTAAGGTGTTGGAGGATCATCCTTATTACATTAGCACAAGAACAACATCAAGGAATGAGTCCTTGAGTTGTGCCCATTTTGCCTTATAACAATGTAAGGGATTTTTGTCTTAAGATGGTTTAATACCATCTCTTTTATATTTTACTTTGCATGCATGTAGAGTTAGACCACCTAAAATTAATTTGTAATTTTGATATCATAAGATGAGTATTAATTTGGTCTAAATAACTAACAAGTGGTATCAGAGCATTGTTATATACATGCATGTTGTCTTAAGACGATTTTAGTAATTTATGAGATAAATTAATAAAATTGATATTATGTTACTAAAATTAGTTTTATCACATAATATGGTCTTGCTTGTAAATAATATGGTCTTAGGATGATATGGGACGAAAATTTGATTTTTGTTATATTTTTCCATTTTTTATAACTTAAAATGGCATAAAATTGAATAAAAATGCATTAAAATTAATTAAGAGTTAATTAAATTGAGTTGCATGTTAATTTTATGCATATTTATTTAGAAATAACCACATGCATGTTCTATTTATGAGATAAGTAGTTACTTTAAGTTAATGTGATTAATTTAGATAGTTAATTGATTTTTATTTTATAAAAATTGGTAAATAATGGTTATTTTGCAAATAAATATTGATTTAATTTTTGGGCAGGAAATTTGTGAATTTTTAGCTCCTGAAAATTGTTCCGAAATGTACAAAATTTTATTTTAAGTTATTTCAATTTTTATGGTTTGGTTTAGAATTAAATCGTAAAAATTGCCGTTTTACCGATTAAATTGTAAAATCGTTTTAAATAAATTTCAAAACCAAAATTTTCACTTGCATGGCATTTTTGGTGTAATACCAGAATGTTCATGTCTTTGAAATTATTTTTCCATAAATTTTAATTAAATGAAATTTTTATATGATAATTGTGAATTATTATATCATTTTTGTCATAATTTATACTTTAAATCCCATATAAATTCAAGATAATTACTGAGAATAATTATTTTGATATTAGACCAGATTAGTATGATTAGTAAGTCTTAAAATTGTTTTAAGAATTGATTATGAATTTTTATTGGTAAAAATTCCGTCAAGGCAAGCTCAATGATCATCGTTGATAAGTAAGACGATTTGACATGTCATTTTACATAATGCATTTTATTATTCATTTAGGTGAATGATTTTTAGCATTATAATTATGTAATTTTCCTAATATGGTCATAGGTAGAAATTGGTATTTCCCGTAATGTAAGGGAATATCGATTCGTTTTGTAATTAATTGCGATTTCGTATCGCCTAATTTGTAATTAATTAATAGTTTTTATTTTAATTTTATTACAAGTTGTATAATAGGTTATTGCAATGTAATTTAATTATTAGTAATTAGATGAAGCATCTATAGACGGAGTTTTCATGAAGACGGTGTTTTCAGAAAGGCGTTCCGAAATCCTAAAGAAGGAGGCCAATTTATGAAGACTCAAGGGACCAAGTAGTTGGTTTCCGATATGTAGTAATTTTAGTTAATTAGATTAACTAGATGGCCATATTAGGACTTGCTTGTTTACATTTTTGCATTCATGCCAAATCGTCACTACATGTTTTAATTTTTGTTGTTATCGATTTAATCGTCTAGCATTCACCAATTTTGTTCACTTAAAAGTGATAGACAATTAAATTGATAAGATCTCTCACATTTGTTTAAAATTGAGATTAAGCCTTACCAAATAATAACACCTATGAATCCCTTCTTCACTAGAGGTAGGTTCGGATCACCGAGGTACACTCTTTTTATGTTGGGTAAGTAGGGTAATAAAAGTTATTACACGTGAAAATTGGTTGGACTCAACAGAATGAATATGGGTTGAATCGGTCCACCGTGCCCATATTTATTCTGGGGCTAAAAGATAGATTTTAAGAAAATACATCAACCAAGAGTTCTAGCAGTAGAATCAGTCAAAATGTTGACTCACCAAATTTATATAAATATGGGCTGAATCGGTCCACTGTGCCCGTGTTTATATGAAATTGGATCTTAGAATCGTTTATATAATTCAGTGGGAGATCATTATATAAATGAGAACTTGTTAAAAAGGTTTCACAAGTTAAAATATCTAAAACGATAAATGTTAATCTTTCCTTTCATTTCTTTTGTAGTAATCACGATGACTTCTACTAGTGAAACCGTCACAATAGCTAGAGATTCATGGCTACGTTCTTTTATGGACAAATATGTTTTAAACGCCGACGGTACTAATTTTAAAGATTGGGAGGAACAACTTCGATTAGCTGCCGCAGGTGATGGCAAATTACGCTACCTTGTCGATCCCTCTCTCCTTCGCCTAGTACTAGGGCCACTGCCGATGTAAGGGAGGCTTTTTCAAATTATCAAAAGGAATCTGCTGCAATTAAAAATGTTTTGATTTTTTCAATGGATCCTGCTTTACATAGGCAATGTGTCAAGTTTCGTGATGCACATGAAGTATTCTCAAGGCTTTCAACTATGTTTTCTCAAGCCCCGAGAATAATTCAATATGATACCGCAGTTCATTTCTTTGAGGCTAACCTCAAAGATGGTCAACCTGTAAGTTCACACGTACTTAAAATGATTGAGTACGTGGAAACTTTAGAGGGGTTAGGATGCAAGATCCCCGACGAACTTGTGGTGGACCGAGTGCTCCACTCTCTCTCACACGTCAAAGGATTTACCCAATTTAGGGTAAATTATAATATGACGAACATGAGAAAGAGTTTACATGAGCTCCATTCTCTGCTTTTGCAAGCAAAGAAGGACATGGGATTGAGTGGGAGTACAAGGAAAGATGTGCTTGCGATAAACGTGAAGGGGAAGAAGCGGTTTAAGAGGAATGCAGGTAAGAAGCCCATACAGGTGGAGGCCAAAGGTAAAGCAATTGCGAATTGCTCTACCAAGCCTAATACTATAAAGGGTAATCCTCTTAAAGATACTTGTAATTACTGTAATAACAAGGGACATTGGAGGCGTAATTGCATGAAATACTTGGATGACATCAAAGCTGGCATTGTGAAGCCAACATGTAATTTCTCAACCGAATCTTTTATGATAGACATAAATTATGCTTCAAATACAACTTGGGTATTAGATACTGGTTGTGGTTCTCACTTGTGCAATCATTTGCAGGGCCTAAAAAGCATAAGAAAGCTAAACAAGGGTGATGTTGATCTCCGAATGGGTAACGGGTCTAAAGTAGCCGCCGTCTCGAGGGAACTTATGTACTTAACTTAGCTTCGGGGTTGCAGTTGTTTCTTAATAATTGTTATTTTGTACCAACGTTGTCTAGAAATATAATATCAGTATCTGTGTTAGACACAGAAGGTTTTTCTTTTGTAATTAAAGACAAACGTTGTACTTTTTCCCTTAATGGGATTGTATATAGCGAAGCTATTTCAATAAATGGTATTTATATTATAGATACTTGCAACGATGTTTATCATTTAGATAATAAAAGAATCAAAACTGGTGATACCGATCTATCTTATTTATAGCATTGTCGATTAGGACATATCAACGAGAAGCGCATTAAAAGACTAGTGTCGACTGGTGTAATTAAACCTTTTGATTTCGAATCATTTGGTACATGCGAATCTTGTCTTCTTGGCAAGATGACTCGTTCACCTTTTCTAGGAAAGGGATCACGAGCTAGTGAGTTGTTGGGTTTAATACATACCGATGTATGTGGTCCAATGACAGTCACTGCTATAGGTAATTATGACTATTTCATTACTTTTACCGATGACATGAGTAGATATGGGTATATCTAATTAATGAGGTATAAAACTGAAGCTTTTGATAAGTTCAAAGAGTTTCAGAATGAAGTAGAAAACCAATTAAATAAGAAGATTAAAGCATTACGATCAGATCGTGGTGGGGAGTATTTAAGAAATGACTTTAGAGATCACCTTATAAACTGTGGTATTGTATCCCAGTTAAATCCTCCTGGCACACCACAATTAAATGGTGTGGCTGAAAGGAGGAATCGAACTTTATTAGATATGGTGCGATCAATGATGAGTCAAACTGAGTTACCTAAGTCATTCTGGGGTTTTGCCATTTTATCTGCTGTACGATCACTTAATAAAAGTCCCACTTAAGCAACTGACAAAACTCCATATGAGATATGGAAAGGGAAGGTCCCGAATCTGCGATACATGAAAGTATGGGGTTGTGATGCTTATGTCAAGAGCAAGTCGACGATAAGCTTGCACCTCGTTCTGAAAAGTGTATTTTTGTAGGCTACCCTAAGGAAACTTGTGGATATTACTTCTACCATAGTAACGAGAACAAAGTGTTTTTGATGATAAAGATGAACAAAATTAGAAGGAAAAATGGTTTCTAATGGAGGGTGAAGGAAACCGGTTTTTAGCTCACAAAAGGACCAATTTTTACATCTAATTTTTCCAACTTAAGAATGAGGTAAATAGTGGTGTATTTATAGGAAAATGTGGGAGACAAATCTAGTGTTTGTGGCTCGTGAAGCTGTCTTTCTAGAAAAAGAGTTTATTTCTAGAACATAGAGTGGGAGAAAATTTGAACTTGACGAAGTTCAAGAGCCACAAACTGATATGACAATACAGGAAGATGTTCCTTCTACGTCTGAATCAGTTATTTTTCCTTCTGAACCTAGGAGGTCAGAAAGGGTTAGTCGCCAGCCTGATAGATACCTTGGTGTTATCGAGGAATATGGTGACTATGAGGTTTTACTTTTGGAAAGTGATGAACCCAAAACCTACAAAGCAACTATTACGAGTTCTGACTCTAAGCTATGGCTCGAGGCCATGCAATCCGAAATGGATTTCATGTATGATAATCAGGTATGGGACCTGGTTGACTTACCTAAAGATGTTCGACCTCTTCAGTGTAAGTGGATATTCAAGATTAAAATTGGCATGGATGGACATAAGGATGTCTACAAAGCTAAATTGGTGGCAAAAGGTTTCACTCAGATCATCATTTACACTATGATGAAACTTTTGCACCAGTTTCTATGCTTAGATCCGTTCGGATAATGTTAGCGATTGCTGCATTTCATGATTATGAGATCTGGCAAATGGATGTCAAAACCGCTTTTCTGAACGGGTTTCTGGAAGAGGAAGTGTTCATGACACAACATGAGGGTTTTGTGGATCTTAAAAATCCTAACAAAGTATGCAAACTTAAGAGATCCATTTATGGTCTTAAGCAAGCATCAAGGAGTTGGAATCATCGTTTTGATCATGTTATTAAACAGAATGGTTTTTCTCGAAGTGTTGAGGAACCATGTTTATACATGAAGTTTAGTGGGAGTAAAGTTGTTTTCTTACTTCTTTATGTGGACGACGTATTACTCATTGAGAATGACGTAGATATGCTTGCTTCTGTCAAGAAGTGGTTAGGAAATCACTTACAAATGAAAGATTTGGGAGAAGCTCAGCGCATCTTGGGTATCCGGATCAATAGGGATAGATCGAAAAGGATATTAGCATTGAGTCAAGAAGCCTATATCAATAAGATTCTTGACCGATTCAATATGAAAAACTCCAAGAGAGGTTTTCTACCTATGGGCAGTGAGATCACTTTGAGTAAGTCACAGTGTCCTACTGACTCTAAGGATATTGAACGCATGAAATCGATTCCCTATGCTTCCGCTATTGGATCGATCATGTATGCTATGATGGGTTCTTGTCCTGACGTCT
Organism: Silene latifolia; assembly: GCF_048544455.1. Taxonomy (NCBI): domain Eukaryota; kingdom Viridiplantae; phylum Streptophyta; class Magnoliopsida; order Caryophyllales; family Caryophyllaceae; genus Silene; species Silene latifolia. The sequence continues at coordinate 126,446,733 of NC_133528.1, read as the reverse complement.
CGTATGCTTTAAGTATGACGAGTCGTTTTCAGAAAACTCCAGGTGAGAGTCATTGGATAGCCGCCAAGAATATTCTGAAGTACTTGAGAAGGACTAAGGATTCATTCTTAGTGTTTGGAGGGGAATCTGAATTACGTATAAGAGGTTATACGGATGCTAGTTTCCAAACCGATAGGGATGATTTGAAATCCCAGGCTAGTTTTGTCTTTTTGTTGAACGAAGGGGCGGTTTGCTGGAGAAGTTTCAAAGAGTCCATGACTGCTGATTGTACAACGGAAGCTGAGTACATTGCAGCCTCTGAAGCTGCAAAGGAAGCTGTTTGGATTAGGCAATTTTTAGAGGGACTGAAAGTAGTTCCAACAGCCGAGGATCCTATCACTTTGTATTCTCGATAACAAAGGGGCTATTTTTCAAGCAAAAGAGCCCAAGTCTAGTAACAAGTCTAGACATGTACTTAGGAAATTTCATGTAATTAGAGATTTAATAGAAAGGAAAGAAATTACAGTTTGTAAGGTTGGGACAGCTGACAACATCGCTGATCCTTTAACCAAGCCATTGTCTCAACCTAAACATGATAGTCATGTAGTTTCGATGGGATTGAGACGAATGCCAGAACTGTTGTAAATTATATGATATGTAATAATTAAAATATTGTATTTATTATTTCATATATGATAATTGCATTTATCGTCATATTCAGTTTTATGTCTGAATTTATATACTTTGTTTTCTCCAAATAGGTTGTAAAGACAATGTCGAACCCTATTAAGTGAACTGGATTAACATTGTATTTTGTCTCTAGTTACTTAATGAGGTGACGTCTCGGAGTGACTAGATTGTAAGGCGATAGATGACAGGTTCGACTGTCATATGGTCATAGTGATGACTGGTCGATTACATAGGCAGATTGTGAGACAATTTGTCGGACAGTGACCGTTTATAGAGTCCTTTTGTTGCTGGGTCATGGCGAGGATTTCTATTTATTCCTTCGAGTCAATTCTTTAGACTGGTGACTATTTGTCTGAGTTGGCACGGTTTTCCTGTGGCTTTGGTTTTTTTTCTAGGTCGCACCGTAAAAGGAGGCCGATGAGCATTTACTGGGTCATTGTGATCTGTATCGAATGAAGAAAATAGGTCAACAGGATTGTCCATTTATGTCATATTTTATCTCAAGGCCACTCGAGGAGAGGTGACTGGAAATGCGTGGCCACGCTCGGATGAGATCTATAGTAGATTATCCGGTCAGACAGTTATTCTCCTGATCGAGGAACCACTTTATGATATGATCACGTGCAAGAACGACCTGAAAGACATCTTGCATTGAGTGGGAGATATTATTGGACAAGAGAATTGGTAACGCACACTTGTGTCGGACAAGTGGGAGATTGTTGGAGTAGTGTCCTCCACAATAAGTGCGTTTACATATTAAATCTCGTAAAAGGAATATCAAGGATTTATCTTTTTATTCGTCAGTTGGTCATCGTTAATCGGTAATGATTGGCTGACTAGAGTTTGACATTAATGTCGTGTGACAGAGGTGATCAGCTGATCCCTTTAGGTCACACCTATAGGATGACGCCCAAATAGAATGAATTAATTGTTTGTATGAGATACGAGATAATTAATTCCTTGTATTATTTGACTTTTAATTAGTCACGTAAAAGTATTATTTGATGACGGGTTACGAACTCGGGCAGAGAATATTTATTATTTAATTATGTAATATTTAAGTAATAAATTAATAATTAATAATTTATTAATTAATTGTTAATTAATTAATTTTATGCGATATGTGTGATGTGAACATTATTTGCGCACATTTAGTCCCCTAATTGAACCTATTTTGCATACTATTATAACATTCCTTGGCCATTTTATCCGTCAAAACCTTCCTATTTTCTTTCCTAGTGCATTTCGTATGTTTTGTAGGAAAGAAGATAATTAGGCGAAAATTCCCGTCTTTCGTGCATATTTGGAAGCTTATTGGCAATATTTGATGGACTAATATGAAGAGGAAGTAAGAACTAAAGACCAATCCTACAAGAATAAAAAGAAAGTGAAGAAAAGGATTCTGAAGCAGAACCCGAGCGGCCAAACAGGCGAGACGCCCGTCCAGAGTGACAATCCGAGCGTCCAGGCAACAAAGACGCTCGGATTACTCTACTACAATCCGAGCGGATTTGCAGAAAGACGCCCGTGCACCTCCTCAAGAATCCGAGCGTCTTCCCTTCCTGGACGGACGGACCGCAACGTCTTCAGCCGAGATGCTCATCCCTCCAAAAAGACTAGCATTTCCCTGCTTAAAACTCAAAAATGTAATTACTAATTTAGCCTTAGTTAACCTAATGAAGCTCTACTATATATACCCCACTTGTAAATAATCATGGCATGGAGTTTTAGATTAGGTTAAGCCTCTACATTAGAAATTCCTCTTAGATTCAATTAGGAGTAGATTAGAATAGATTGCTCTTTAATCTTTCCACAAATTACACATCAATCTCTCCTTAATTATTGTTCAAGCTTGTTATTTTTAGGTAATTAAAGATTATTGGGTTATTATTGGAGGATTGACAACCCTTCATCAATCAATCAAGTCTCTTCTATTATTCTTTGCTTTATTATTTGGATCATCTCAAGTTTGGTATAATTCCTTTACCCTTTAATCTTTATTGTTCATTTCTTCATTCTATTATCATGTTTACACTTGTTGTGATGATTGACACCATTAATGACATATTTCCCATGATAATGAGTGAGTAGTCTTTTAGCTAGGATTAGTGGGTAATTAGGGGCAACCAACATGGGATTGATTCATGCTTAATCTAATATGTTCACATGATTAAATCACTTGCTTGTTGTGATGTCAACTTTATGCACATGTTATGTTTGATGAAATGCTAAGCCTATGAATCCTTGTATTTACAACCATCTCTTATCTACTCAACTTGACTTGTAAGATATAAACCAACTCGAGTCTTGTTAGACCATGCATAGAAGTTGAATAGGAGGAAAGTAAGTCGACTTGTAGGTGTTGTACAATCTAATCGATTCGGCTCCGGGACCCAACCCTTCCTATGAACCGTAAGACATAAACCAACTCGGTTCCTTTACAACATTAATTGCTTACAACTTTGTAAACATGTTTGTATGATCAACTTCCATGAATCCCCTATGACCCCATGATATCCTAACACCTTTAATCAATTGTTTACATCCTTCCTTTTATTACTTGTTTTACCTTATTGCTTGCATTAGTCTAGACACAACTACAAACCCAACCAAATTGTGACACTAGCATAAATTGAGATAGATAGACTTAGAACCCAAAGCACACCGTCCCATGGATCGACCTCGACTTACCACTAACTAGTTGTATATTGAGTAGTATAAATGTGTTTGATTGGATGTGACCCGACGACAACATCACCTATCAATGTGTATATGTTTTGAGGTGGAATTAATTAGCTATTTATATTTTACAAGAGGTTGTAAAATTAGCTAATTCGGATAATATTGACACATTGTATGTTGATAAAGTGGTCTTATGATTACTTAATAGTTAAGTAGTCATTGGTAGTTAATTTATATTATTTAAGTGTTAAATAATTAAATTAATATTTAATTATGTCAGATAATTAAATATAAGACTTATAAGCATTTGTGGGGCAAATGTCGAAAATCGAAATGGACCCGAAGGGGACCATTTGGACAGATTTTTATGCACTACTAATACACTCATTGTGAGTGGAAAAGGTAGGCATTTCCCACTAGCATTTGTATGTGAATTGTATACATTTGCATGCCTATGAATACCTAAGTCCTTCCATCATTTCTAAGGTTGGAAATTTGAAGAAAAATTGGTCTTTGTGTGCTTGTTGTAGATGGTTCATATACACCATCAATAGAACATATTTTTCTTCTTATTTTGTTCATCCTTTTACAATAAACACATATAAAATTAAACTAATAATATTATCAAGGTAATATTATTAATTAGTACATCAAATATACAATAAACAAGGTTACTACTAAATTTACCTAGTTAGTATTTTAGTAGTATTTTGGGTTTATCTTGGGTGCCACCTTAGGAGATTACCTACTTTGGTAATTAAGGTGTTGGAGGATCATTCTTATTGCATTAGCACAAGAACAACATCAAGGAAGGAGTCCTTGAGTTGTGCCCATTTTGCCTTATAACAATGTAAGAGATTTTTGTCTTAAGATGGTTTAATACCATCTCTTTTATATTTTACTTTGCATGCATGTAGATTAGACCACCTAAAATTAATTTGTAATTTTGATATCATAAGATGAGTATTAATTTGGTCTAAATAACTAACAACCTTGTAGCCGCTATCATTGAGGGTAAATAACTTTACCCATGAAGAATAGGTAAGTTTAACAACATCAAGCATGCAGATTTTGTGGAGGATGTCGTTGACGAAGTAAACTGGATGAAGTCCGGGCTTGCCGGAAAAAGGAGATGGTTTGTCATCATTGACCGCCATGGCCGTAGCACAAGAGGGAGATGGCAAGAACGAAATTTTAGGGTTTTGTTTGAAGAAAAAAAAAACCTAATTAGCCGATACCATGTAAATGAATGAATCCCTAATCGGGTTATACGATATCAATAAACACACACACACACACACACACACACACACACACACACACACACACACACACACACACACACACACACACACACACACACACACACACACACACACACACATATATAGAGAGGCGGGATCTCGTGAGTTTGGTTCTTACGGTGAGTTGTGAGTTTGTGTGCTCACAAATCTCAGCCATTGAATAAAGGGAAATAGATGGCTAAGATTGAATCTTATAAAAATTGTAATAATAATAATAAAAAAAAAAAGAACGCTGAAAACAAACTCAAGTCCCAGACTTTTACTCTTCTTCCTCTCCAATTTCTTCGATTCAACATTCAAAATCGCAGATCTCAAAACGTAATTCTCTCTTTCTCTTCCTATAATCTTGATTCGTTGCGACATAAATGGAGAACTTGATATCGCTAGTTAATAAGATTCAATCTTTGCCCGGTTATGTAGATACCTCATTTCTGCACCTCCCGCAAACCACCCGGTGATGATTGGGCCGCATGTTTGATACGCGGAACAATTTGTGACAGTTCGTAAGATTATCGTCAAGTGATTGCTCAAATATTAATGTCTACCTCTTAGTTGTCATCTACGTCCCGATATGGTCGTTTTGACAGTAATTAGAGTACATTCGGAGTCTGGGCCTAAAACCGTCTCCATTTTCTGATAACCGTTAAATCCCGAGTCAGAATGTTCTGGAATGTTCCGGATATTTCTATTCCATATTTCATAAATTTTATCTTTTAGTAAGCAATTTCCCGTAATATTCACATAAGATATTAAGGAAAACCGGATTATTTCCGTCCTACCATAACTCAAACACGGAAATCTTTCTTCAGCAGGAGGAAACCCCTTGGGAACAGACGCAGTAGGTGCTGCGCCTCTTCCAAGAGACGCAGGGACTGCTGCGCCTCTTCCCAGGCCCTTTTCTGCATGTTTCTCGTATCTTTTTCATATCTTTCCGAGATTCACTTCCAAAGAGTCTCCGAAACCCTAATTTCTTCACGTGATTAGTATAAATAGGAGCCTTCGCTCCTCATATTTCTCACGCGAGTGTCCGCCCTTCTCTTCTCCCTTTGCATTCTAGACTTTGTTCTTACTTTTTGGCGCCTACGTGCTTGAACTTTCGACCACGTAAGCTCGGATCCTTCTGAGTACCAGCCTCCCCGTTGCATGACCGACCAATTTGACCAACTCCACCATAATCAACTTAATTAATTAATCGTTTTCCTCTTACGAGGGCACTTTCTTTGCATTCGCGTCGAGCATCACTAATCGATATCTTAGTCCTTCTCGTTTCGTCAACATGTAAGTCTGAGGGTGTAATCTCTCTTTTATTTTATTGTATTTTACTTATTGTATCATCAATTGTAAGGTTTATGTCGAAAATATCGTTAAAACCGATTTCAAAAACCATGCTTTAAAAACCTCTTTTTACGGATTTCCAGTAGATAACCGTCGAGAAAGGACGCAGCAACTGCTGCGCCTCTTCGAAGGAGCGCAGCCTTCTGCCGCGCCTCTTCGTGAGGGCCGCCGCAGCCTCGCTTCCTTTCTTCTTCGTTCGTCCTCTGTTTATTCGTCAAAGTTCTTTTATTTGTTTCGTTTGTTTGTTAATTCTTCATCATGATAGCATATAATTCACATGTATATCATAATTATCATCATTAATATGTTTTTTATTATCATAAATCCGACTTAAATCCCAAATAATCTCATGTTTGCGGGTTTTCGTCATTAAATTCAATTCCGGGTTGTAGAGATTCAATTCATCAATATTGGGTTTCTGGGATTCGTCTTTGATATAGTTTTCATCTGTTTATTCACACGTTCGTCGTATATTCGTCATTAATCCATCATATCTAACTTAATTAATTACATTAATTTGTTCGACTCATTAATATTTTTTTCACTTCTGTCATTATTCCATCTTGTAATTAATTCGTTCGATTCCGTCTCATTCATGTTTTACTGTTTTTATGACCCATTCATATGTTAAATAACCTATTAATCACTTTCATCCGAGTAAATAATTTCAATCCATCATTAAAATCACCAATTGACATTAACGGCTTGCAATTACGGCTTCACGGCCAGAACTGAGCCAAGGAACAGACGCAGCGTCTGCTGCGCCTATTCCAAAGGACGCAGCTCTGCTGCCGCTTCTCTGGCCGAAGTTCTCACCCCGAACTCCGTTTTTGCCTTGACCTAGTTTAATTAGTTTACATATTAACTAACTATTAACCGTAATATCGCGCTAATTCCTGTTCGTTAATTTATTTGATTCTTTCTTTCATTCTTTTATTCTTTTTCTCAAATTATCCGTTTTAAAGGTATTTTCGACATAAATCGCCTTTTCCAATGTAATTAATGTAATTTTCATTATTGTAATTCATGATTATTGTATTTCCTTTATTGCTTGTATGTTTTCACATGTAAATGAGCATTAAATCCAACTTCGACCCAATTGTTTGTTAATTACGTGTCAACCGACTTAGTATTAATTCTCACATGCTAGGATTAAAACTTGGATGTTGCATTGCATGCATATAGCCGACGATATATCAAGTATAAATTATGTCCCTAATCATTAGTAGAGGCCGCTATCGAGGCGGGCGGGATTAGGTGTTCGATCAAAAGAGCTTCCTAATACGTACCCTCACCCCTTACTCCAGATATCTGTGAACCCCCCGTGTTCATTGGCATCCACGAGAGTCATTCTAGACATAGAATGCTAAGGGTAACGATTGCTTAGTGTTCATGTCTCTACTTTGTGTCGTGACATGACACGAGGTATTCGAACGGTTCCAATTTCCCATAAAAATTGGTGGCGACTCCTTACAAAAATGCAAACGCTTGTTTCCCAAGCGCCCCCGTGGCCCCCGCTGTCCATTGTTTGGCGACTCCGCTGGGGATAATACACTTACGTGTAGCCAAAAGGGTGAAACTTGAACAAGGTTAGGGAATAGTTTGTACAAGACAATTGTCGGTTTTCATAACTCGGTCTTCCTAGACCGTTTTATTCGGCCTTCCTAGGCCCAACCCAACCCATTCGACCAATCGTCCCGTCTAAACGGTCCTAATTCTTATTTGGGCCTAAGGATGGATAGCGATTGACGTCGTCCATACCATGATGCTTACTCTTGTTTGTATCAAGGGCCTTCACTGCTTGAGGAAATGGACTAGGAATCGGCCTTACTCTTGTTTGGTACGATCCTCTCCACAGACTTCGGGTTTGATGGTTCGGTATGGCAACCCACCCTTTAAACCAAAACCCTTTTAAATGCACTCAGCATCCCGTTATAATGCTTGTATAAATGTGTATACCTTACATGATCACCATTTCTAAACAAAACCATGACGATTTTTCAAAAAATCAAAACCCATTTTCAAGTAAAAATTTCGAATTGGGCCCTTAATTAGCGCAAAATCCGGTCAAAATTCTGTCCGTTGGTCATGTCAAAATTCGGGCCACAAGCCCATTTCAAAACCTCACTTCGAGTCCACTCCTACAACCACACTGCAGTTGACTAGGACACCCATTTTCAAAGACCTTGTCTTTCTTCAAAACTCACTCAACACAAGTGGCACACACCCACTTCACGAGTCAAAACTTTTCCTCTTTTAGCAAGTGTGTTAGAATGGTCGATCGTGTTTTGATTCGTCGCCGATATCTTATCCAGTTTCCAAGATGCCTGGATCAAGTGATGAAGCAAACTTCAACCAACTTCAGAATAGTAATGATCGAATCCTAGCCGCGCTAGCCCAAATGCAATCTACTCAAGAACAAACCTATGACCGCCTTGAGCTCGAAGGCCGTATCTTTGCCGTAGAGGGAAGGTTGCCTCCTCATGAAAGTGAAGTACTACGTGACTCTGACAACGAATCCAAAGACGAAAATCCTCTCGTGGGGATGACTGTGGCTGAAAAAAGGCTCCAATACCTAGAGGAGCAATTGATGTACCTTAAGGGTGATGACATTTATAGGGAGAACAATCGCAAGTATGAGGCCGTCAATTCCAAATTACCAACCAACTTTAGTATGACGGATATCCCTAAGTTCAAAGGACACGAGAACCCCTTGAACCACATCCGTGCCTTCAAGGATTACATGTCTATCAAAGGCATCAAACCCGAGATGTTCTTAAGGATCTTTCCTTCATCTCTTGATACCATCCCAAGGCAATGGTTCTACTCTTTTGATCACAAGAAGGTCGCTACCTGGGAAGATGCCGCAATCGAGTTCTCCAAGAAATATGCGGATAATGCCGAGATCCAAGTCAACATGCGTACTCTAGAGGTTCTTACCCAAAATGACAAAGAAGGATTCACCGACTTCCTAAGTAGGTGGAGGAAGACTAGCACTCAACTAGTGGAACGCCCAGACGAGGCTACTCTTGTGGAAAAGTTTATGGATAATCTCAAGCCCATCTATGCCAATCATTTGAGATACCAAAACATCAAGACTTTCAAAGACTTGACCGTACTAGGGACAAGGATTGAGGATGACATCCGTAAAGGACTCTTGTCCAAAACGGTAGGTCGAGGATATCAAGGGTCCACAAGTCGTTCATACGGCTCTACTAGTAAGACCGATGAAGTTAACCTTCTCGAGCCATCCAAGAAAACTACCCCACCAAGGAAATTCACGAACCTCGGGGACACTTACTCCAATGCTCTAAAGAGGTTAATGAAGCAAGGTAAACTCCAACCCATTGGACCTACTCCCGAACCCGAAAGGAAGTCCAAGTTTTGGGACGAGAACTCGTACCGTGAATACCATAGGGGCAAGGGGCACGACACAGAAAAATGCTACAAGTTGAAAAACGTGCTTCAAGACATGATCGAAGATGGTCGACTACCAATACCACCGGGAGGTAAACCCAACAACACTCAGAATCCTCTTGGAGTTCTAGTGATCACAAGTGATGAATCTACCTTAGATTGTTCACACCTCATTTCTCCCATCGAAAATGAAATACATGCAATCGAGAATGAAGGGCTCTACTCTACCATTTCCCCTACCATTTCCGACTTTATCACATGGGCAAGGAGTGTAGATAGACAAGTTTGGGAACTAGAAAACATGGTAACAACCTTACGCAATCCCAACGCAATACCCGAAGAACGTGTGCCGCTAATCTTCTCTCAAAATGCCACTATGCAAGAAATAATTACCGTGGTTGATAAACTAGTCGATCAAATCATACGACTAGAAGATGATATCGTGAGAATGAGGGAACTAGCTGAAATCAATGGGGTTTGGGCCGATGATGATGAGGATGAATATCTCATTGAAAACTCCTTAGTCAAGGAAATAGTCCAAAATGGTGAAGACCAAGATGTGGACCACCTAACTCGTTCGGGTCGCCCATATCAAAGCACTACTCAAAATGGTCCAACCAACGTCATCACACCAAATGACAACGAAGATGACCCCACTGATCATTTGCTCAAGCAATTACAGAAAACAAAGGCTGATCTTTCAGTCTGGCAATTAGTAGCAAGCTCATTCCCACATCGCCAAGCTTTACTGCAAGCTTTGGCCAAACTAAATGTAGCACATAACTCCACTCCTGAAGATGTAGTCAACTTGGTCTTCCAAGAATCACCTAAGCTAAGTAATCCTATTACTTTCTCAGACGAAGATTTGCCACCTTTTGGCGCTAGTCACAACCTTGATCTATACATCACTGTCATTTGTCTAAAGAAGAATGTGCCAATGACCTTGGTGGATGATGGTTCCGCGGTCGACGTCATACCCCTCAAAACGACATACAAGCTAGGCATGAAAGAGTCGGATTGGACCCCTACCAATCAAGGTGTGCGTGCATACGACGGTACACGACGAAAAGTAGTAGGACTTGCTAACTTAACCATAGCCACGGGACCAATCGAACGAAAGGTTAGCTTCCAAATAGTGGACATTGAAGCTTCATTCAACATACTTCTGGGAAGGCCTTGGATTCATGCCTCCAAAGCGGTAACATCCACCCTTCATCAAAAGATCAAGATCCCACTAAACGGCAAAGTAGTGACGATCACTTCGTCACCCATCAAGGCAATAATCGAAAAACAATCAAACAATCAAGTCCTCGCGGATCCCGTATACGAACTTGGGGGCTTCCAAAGTGTAAGCGTCATAGAAAGTGAGTTGGCACCTTTATACTATAATCCCTACTCTAACTTGGTGGTCAACCACATACTCAAATCCCAGGGATACTTCCCTGGAATGCCTTTGAACCCTATTCGGAAGAATACCTTCGCACCATACAAGGAAGGCAACTCAACGAGGATACCACTGGGACTAGGGTACAAACCCACAAAAGAGGAGGTTCTCGAAATGCTTGCCCAAGTCCAAAACCGCAAACACGTAGGAGTCCAAATGAGGCCATATCTCCCTACTTTAAATGGATATTTTGTTCAAGAAGGAAGTCTAGAACCCTTTCACGGATTTCCCGAACCTTGGCATTATCTCGAGAGGAAGTTAGCCGGAATCGAGATCTTTCACGATTGCTACTTCATCCCTCCACAAAAGGTTCCTACCGTCAAAACCCGTCAAGCACCTTGTGTAACACCCCCATACTCCAAGTGCCTTACTAGGACCACTCAGGTATAAGGATACTACCATCTCGGTTGCCCGAGGTACTGAATATCATAAGACAATAAAGAAACGTACTTTTAAAGTAATTATAGATTAAGTGATTACATGTTCAAACCAAAACTAATAAAAGGAATTACAAGGTTCTCATACGGTCTACAGCTAAAACTATCAAAGCTACTAGACTTCGTCGACACGAAATGAAGACTTCTAACTGTCACGTGATGACTCATCCCAGCTATCCCATACGCGTCATATCATACCTGCTCAATAATCGCTCACCACCCCCGAATGGATCACCACGCTTTTAAAACATTTAAACGGGGTCGACTAATCACACAATTCAATATAGATAACAATAATAAGATACACAGACAACTGAACTGTCACACACACACACACACACACACACCAACTCCCATCATCTCAATACCGACCGTCCACTTTGACCAGCCGCCATGGGGGACCGCAGCCGTTCCCACCTAAGCCCCGCTCATCGTACGAGCGATAACCCCGTCCCATTAATGTGCACATCCCCTCCCGTGGCGGGTTCCACGAAGGGCGAAACTAGGGCGTGAAGTCACTCCCGCAAGTGACCCCACTCAGCCGAGAACGCATCTCGAGAGCCATAGACAACCAATCACAATCACAATCACAATCACAATCATCATATCAAACAACTAACTACATCACATCACCAATATCCCATTATGGGACTAATACGAGTAGGAAATCCTACCGAAAGCACAACAATGATCGACGGTATCAACAATTTGTATCAAAAAGTCTCTTCTACGAACCCTCCTCCTATCATATAACACATAGAGGCTACACATCACAAACTACACACAAAACCCCAATCTCTAAATTAGGGTTTAACCAAACTTAACAAAACATTATAAAAATTATATTAAAAGCTTACCCTCGACGCAGGGAACTCAACGATACGAATAACGACAAGAACTGACCGTCTGAACTCCGGGAATTGCTAAGGATGCGATTAGGAAGATGAACTGGTTACTTTCTCTCTTAAACAGGGTTTTAGGTTTTGTAAAAGTGATTTAAAACAATGACGACTATGTTTAAATACCTTAATCGCATAATTAACAAAACCCGAGAAAACTCCCCGTAAAACCGGACACTCGATCGAGTACCCAAGGTACTCGATCGAGTACCCCCTTACTCGATCGAGTACCCCAGCTACTCGATCGAGTACCCAACAGGTGAGAAACTATTTTATCTCGCAACTTACCCTTACTCGACAGAGTAAGGGCTACTCGATAGAGTACCCCAAGACTTATAAATACGGAGTATTACAGTCTTCCCTCCTTAAAAGGAACTTCGTCCCCGAAGTTCAACCCATACATAAAAAACAACCATACAGACTCGACCAAGACACAACAACTTAGCTAAGGACTCAAGAACTCGACCGAACATAGAACATGAACTCTTAACACCCACTCCACCAATTATGTTTACTTCCACAACATGACTCACTATATCGTATCTACCACATATATATCTCTCACGACACCAACTCCATACATAACCAACTACCATCCTCTAATGCTGCTAGCTCCATAATATCATCAACTATCAAATCCAATACCAAGACACTCATAGACATCAAACGGGATGTTACATTCTACTACCCTTAAAAGGAACTTCGTCCTCGAAGTTTACTCACACTCGTAACCTCATCATCCAACTGTCAATACTAGCGAAATATTCTCACACTTCTAAACATCACGCTACTACAAGCACGGTCATGACCTTTAATAAAATCACCCACAACACGAATCGATCTTTTATTCTACATCAAGACTCAACTTCCGAATATATTACCATATGTACAACCATCAAAATCTGTTTTATCGCATCCTACTCCTCTTAAGACAAATGTTACGTCCTCGTAACTCACTAATACCAAACCATATCTATATCTCATTACCCTCTGTACCACCACATGTCAAAGATAACCGTCTATAAACCAAACACTCACCATTCTTATATCCAAGGCTCCCATACATAAACATTTCCCATTCCTCAACTCATTCGGCAGCGCACCTAACCTATACCATAAACTCGTAGCAAATCACCATACCCACTCTTCATTATTACTGCCACACAACATACCTCTCTACGTAAGGCACTTATCTCCCAGAAGCATAACTCACGGTCCGCACTCATTACGTACACGCACACTAGATCCTCAAGTTCCTTCTTTCATTACCGCAAAATTCATACACAACTTAACATGACACTAATTTCCCCAACACCCTACACTCACTGTCTCAACAAAAGATTATGAACTACCTGCCGCTTTCAGCTCATTACAACACATGTTCCACGAATCCTTTCCCATTACCATGTCTACCGATGTCTCATCTGAAAACAAGATCAAAATTACCGTAACAACCTCTCACAACCGTGTCCCATCAACAGATTATCACTATCCCATGACAACAACGAAACATATTACAACTCTATTTCACATCATACTCTACCTCATTCCCAACTTAACCTGGTAAAGAAAACATGAATAAGCAAGACAACTGTCTATCAGCACAAACTGACACTCGCAGAGAGCAACATCAAACAAAACAACAATCTATGTATAACTGGTATGTACTTTCGAAACCCGAATCATAATCATCCCGCCTACTCCACCACAACCGGTGACGGCATCACAACACCGCCACTAACAGCCACACCGTAGTGCGAAAATACCCGCATCACAGCACTATGTACCGTGCCCGGATCACCACCCGAGGCACCACAACCACACCGATAGACATCACAACTGCATACAATTCCCATAAATACTGACTTAGCATAACTTCTCAGACAAGAAAAACTTACTCAAATCCACTTTATTAAATCACCATGCAACATATTATATGGATAAACAGATAAGCATCTCATGAACATCCTCTCTGCCATTTCCCGGAATACACATGCGTTATCAATACACATAAAATTATAACTAGCCATGTCAAATCAATCAAATTATTACCTTTTTGGATACCATTAAATTAAATTACCGTGTCCAACATATATATTACCGAACATTCATAAAACAATTTTATAATTATCATACCATACCACTTCTTGTGAGGTCAGAACCTCACACAATCATTTACACAAATCACGGACCCGTAATCACAACCAACTAGTCAATCCTGACCACGTAAGTCACCACTCGAAAAAGGTTACCTGCCGCCCGAGTTTAACTCATATGCCCCTCATAACATATTCCCCCATTCGCACAACCATCACTTCCTGCCAAATATAATCACACCTTCACTATTCAACTAATAGCGTCCGCCTCATCTAACCACATCTTATACCCTCTCACAATCATACACAACAATCAGGTCCCTACCAAATTAACCTCTTTAGAATTGCTACCTTTCTAATATTCCATCACTCTTAGCCATTAGTGATAACACCACAACGCCACCGCTGCTCGTATATCAAATCTCTTACACTCATATCAAAATAACATGGTTTTTCTACCATTTTTGGTTAACATTGCAAATAACGAACATCAAACCCATCCACAAAATTACCTCAACATTATTCCCAATGCTATCTTATTTGTATTGTCATCCAACTCTCCACCAAATATCTCGTATCGTGTCAATACTCCACCAACTTCTTACTCCCTTAATTCCTCGAAACTCATTACCAATCATGTTGCCCTGAAACTCCTATATAACCTTTAGCTAACATCCTCGTGATACCATCACATATTTCGATGATTTCTCATCTTTATATCACATAGCTCCGGTGAACATTTTCCTCAGCTTACTTTTATCCTTCTTTTCTCTTTACACTCAATAATACCAATTAATAGTTCAACTCCTTATTCCTTCTAGCTAACTCTTTAGAAATCAAGTTACCCCTTCGTTGCTCCAAAACTTAATTCCATTATTTTCTACCGACATCATCTCACTCTTTCTTACCATGGATCTTCTCTTATTATGCTATCACTCATACTTGCCACTAATCTATCCATAGAACCAACGTTTAATGTTCAAACAATTGCATCCCCTTTTTTACATCTCTAGAAATCAGAATTCATTTAATACCGTTAATTACCCAAGGAAATCACACAAAGAATTTCATCTTTTAATAAACCAAACCTCCCAAACTCACTCACTGTCTACAAATACACCTCGCGACATGTCTCCACAAAGTTCACTATATATTACTCTTCTCAACCCCTTTAAACGAACTTTCACTACACAAATCCATAACCCACACGACTCCTAACCATTTCCCTCCTTAACTCTTTACACATCTCAAGCTGCCACTATCCACATTCTTACTTTCAATCTTTTCATTCTCGCGTTCATT
Organism: Silene latifolia; assembly: GCF_048544455.1. Lineage (NCBI taxonomy): Eukaryota > Viridiplantae > Streptophyta > Magnoliopsida > Caryophyllales > Caryophyllaceae > Silene > Silene latifolia. The sequence continues at coordinate 126,431,148 of NC_133528.1, read as the reverse complement.
ATACTCACATCATCCCTTGTCTATATTCAATTATTTTTACATTACTCAACACACAATCATATCACTCATCCCGTCTCGCAAAACGTGCGCCATGCCTCAATAAACTATACCAATCTTCCTTTTCTTTTTCCACCATCTATCATAATCACATATAACTCATGTCCTCCCCACCGGACTCATACTCATCATAGTGCCACTCTTTACATCATAAGATTGGGTAACTTACGCTTTAGGACCAACACATACGTAAAACAATGCATAAAGAAGTAATACAACACCTTTGAATTAAACATAATATGCAACGAATGTCAAAAGACAAACATATGACCCGAAATACGCATATGACCTGCACAGACCCCACTCGATCGAGTACCAGAACCTACTCGATCGAGTTGAGGCTACTCGATCGAGTGCCCAACATGCTCGATCGAGTGCCCCGACTCCAGAACCCAAACAGACCTTCTGATTTCTGACTTACGCGACCGAGTAGCCCGGCTACTCGATCGAGTGACCCCATACTCGATCGAGTGCCCGAGGTACTCGATCGAGTGCCCAAAAACACGATTCTTGTCAAAATAACGACAAGTACCCACTCGATCGAATCAAACCCACTCGATCGAGTCATGCAGACTCGTGAATACTACCCGAATGTTATCTCACATACCCTAACGTACTATGCATTCATTATTATTTCAACATTATGATTACAACTACGCATTCAAATCTGCGCGACTCCTCATACAATTAACAAAATAATCTACTTCGTGTTATCAAGTGCCACGTTATAAACAACCATCATGCTTTTCATCCAATTCGTTATATAAAACACATATCATTGAACCTCTATTCTTCATGTTACTACTTACCAAAAGTCAAACATTACCATCTATCATGCTCATATAACATTCAACTTTCAATCATGTATTACCCGCATGTTTTAAATTTTCATAACTTTTCATAACACAAACCACACCCATACACTACAAATCCTATTTCCATGTTGCTAATACAACAACATTACAAATCCACTTCATCACACATCATCATATACGAACTACTTTCTTTTTCTACCATATCATTCATCATTCTCATATACTTTTCCAACGATTCCAACCAACATGTCAACCAACTATCATGCAACATGCTTTCAACAAACCATATACAACACAATTAACCTACACGTCGCACATATACACACGGACTCCACGTTCCCATACCATGTGACTGGCTTAAGTATCATGGGGCCAAGATTTTGAAGTGAGGGCGCCTACTCACCCAAAACCTAGCATCAGCCGGGGCTCCCATTACACATACACCAGGTTCATTTTATTAGACTCCCTATGTTCATTATGTTCATTTGTTACAGGTTCCAAAATCGTCGCTCTGATACCATTTGTAACACCCCCATACTCCAAGTGCCTTACTAGGACCACTCAGGTATAAGGATACTACCATCTCGGTTGCCCGAGGTACTGAATATCATAAGACAATAAAGAAACGTACTTTTAAAGTAATTATAGATTAAGTGATTACATGTTCAAACCAAAACTAATAAAAGGAATTACAAGGTTCTCATACGGTCTACACTAAAACTATCAAAGCTACTAGACTTCGTCGACACGAAGAAGACTTCTAACTGCCACGTGATGACTCATCCCGGCTATCCCATACGCGTCATATCACACCTGCTCCAATAATCGCTCACCACCCCGAATGGATCACCACAGTTTTTAAAACATTTAAACGGGGTCGGTACTAATCACACAATTCAATATAGATAACAATAATAAGACAAACAGACAAATTGATCACACACACACACACACACACACACACCACCAACTCCCATCATCTCAATACTTGACGTCCACTGGACCCGCCCACGCCATGGGGGACCGCAGCCGTTCCCACCTAAGCCCCGCTCATCGTACGAGCGATAACCCTGTCCCATTAATGTGTACATCCCCTCCCGTGGCGGGTTCCACGAAGGGCGAAACTAGGGCGTGAAGTCACTCCCGCAAGTGACCCCACTCAGCCGAGAACGCATCTCGAGAGCCATAGACAACCAATCACAATCACAATCACAATCACAATCATCATATCAAACAACTAACTACAAGACATCACCAATATCCCATTATGGGACTAATACTTTGAGTAGGAAATCCTACCTGAAAGCACAACAAATCAAACGGTATCAACAAATTTGTATCAAAAAGTCTCTTCTACGAACCCTCCTCCTATCATATAACACATAGAGGCTACACATCACAAACTACACACAAAACCCCCAATCTCTAAATTAGGGTTTAACCAAACTTAACAAAACATTATAAAAATTATATTAAAAGCTTACCCTCGACGCAAGGAACTCAACGATACGAATAACGACAAGAACTGACCGTCCGAACTCCGGAATTGCTAAGGATGCGATTAGGAAGATGAATCTGTTACTTTCTCTCTTAAACAGGGTTTTAGGTTTTGTAAAAGTGATTTAAAACAATGACGACTATGTTTAAATACCTTAATCGCATAATTAATAAAACCCGAGAAAACTCCCCGTAAAACCGGACACTCGATCGAGTACCCAAGGTACTCGATCGAGTACCCCCTTACTCGATCGAGTACCCCAGCTACTCGATCGAGTACCCAACAGGTCAGAAACTATTTTATCTCGCAACTTACCCTTACTCGACAGAGTAAGGGCTACTCGATAGAGTACCCCAAGACTTATAAATACGGAGTATTACACCTTGCTTAGACGAACAAGCTGTTAGCCTATTTTTTGGAGAAGATCGATTCGTTAGGGCCGCGCAGGATGAGATCATTACTATGATACTTCAAGACGATCGCTTCAACCCCACCGCGTTGATCACGAAACCGACGCAAGACAAAGAAAAAGGATGGAGAAAATCTATCAAATGGACCAATAATCAAGGAAGACTCTTCAAGCTCACCACTGGAGAAGGAGAGATGTTCAAAGGAGAACCAGAAGACGATGAGTTCGAGTCGGAGTCGGAGTCAGAGTCGGAGTCTAGAAAAGTCATTAGAGAGTCTACTCCTGTTGTCATCCCCACTCCCTTCGTTTCTCCTAACTTAGTCTCGAGTAGTCACAGTAGTTCGGGAAATGCCCCAACCACTGTCCCTTTGCCGCCACTGACCATGGATCAGTTGGCTTCTTTGTTTCAACTTTACTCAAATTTTAATATGAATAAATCAGGTTCTGCTTACTCTTTGTGTTATCTTGAGTGCAATTCTGTTTACGATGATACTGAGGATGACCAAGACCGAGACTTAATCGAAATACCTCCCTACGTAGCCAAAGAAATACTACAGGAAGGGGAAGGGGGACCAGTAATAGAAGACACCGAACCCATCAACGTGGGAACCGAACTAGAACCCCAAGAACTTAGGATAGGGACTACCTTGAGCTCTACCGAAAGGGCCGATTTCATAGACCTCCTAAATGAATTCAAAGATGTTTTCGCTTGGTCCTACAAAGACATGCCAGGGATCGACAGGGATATCGCTGAACATAGGATTCCGATTAAGCCAGGTTTCAAACCTGTGAAACAGAAGCTTCGACGAATGAGAACGGAATGGGCTCTAAAGATTAATGAAGAAGTTGACAAACAATTTAAAGTCGGGTTCATCAAAGTTTCCGAGTATTCTGACTGGGTAGCTAACATAGTACCCGTACCAAAAAGGATGGGAGAATCCGTGTTTGTGTTGATTTTAGGGACTTAAACAAAGCAAGCCCAAAAGATGACTTCCCTCTACCTCACATCGACATATTGGTAGACAATACTGCTGACCACGCATTACTATCCTTCATGGATGGGTATGCGGGTTATAACCAAATCAAGATGGCCATGGAAGATATGCATAAGACCGCGTTCGTCACCCAATGGGGAACCTACTGCTATACGGTAATGCCGTTCGGATTGATCAATGCCGGAGCTATATATCAACGCACCGCAACTACACTCCTACATGACATGATGCACAAAGAAGTTGAGGTATACGTAGACGACATGATTGTCAAATCTAAGGAAAGAGAGGGACATATCGCGAACCTTTGCAAGTTCTTCGCAAGTCTACGAAAGTACAACATGATGCTCAATCCTCAGAAATGCACGTTCGGGGTAACATCTGGTAAACTCCTGGGATACGTTGTTAGCCAACGTGGTATAGAAATAGATCCTTCCAAAATCAAAGCTCTGATTGAAATGCCACAACCTCAAACAGAAAAAGAAGTCAGAGGATTCCTAGGAAAGGTGCAATATATAAGTCGATTCATATCGAAACTTACGATGATTTGCGAGCCTATCTTCAAGAAACTCAAGAAAACAGACCACACCATGTGGGATGACGATTGTCAAAAGGCATTCGACCGAATCAAGGAGATATTGGCTAAACCACCAGTGCTCATGCCTCCACAACGAGATCAACCTCTTGGTTTATATCTCACAGTAACCGGAACGGCCATGGGTGCCATGCTGGCTCAAACTGTAGGAAGTGAAGAAAGAGCCATCTACTACCTTAGTAAGAAGTTCTTGGAATACGAGTGCAAATACTCACAACTCGAAAAGACATGCCTCGCTCTTGTGTGGGCAACGAAGAAGCTACGCCATTACATGCTTAGCTCCTCCGTCAAAATATATTCCAAAATGGATCCAGTCAAATACCTCTTCGAGAAACCCGTCCTCAACGGACGTCTAGCAAGATGGACCTTGATGCTCTCAGAATTCGACCTCAAATACGTGCCACTGAAAGTTATAAAAGATCGCGCCGTCGCCGAATTCTTCGCAGAAAATCCTATCGATGATGCACAAAGAATAGATACTTGGTCATTTCCAGACGAGGATATACTTCACTCTGATGTAGACTCCTGGGACCTATACTTTGATGGAGCATCAAACTTAAGAGGATTCGGAATAGGAGTGTTGCTCATTTCTCCTGAAGGCGAGCATACACCCATTGCTGTCAAACTCGACTTCGAGGTGACAAACAACGCCGCAGAATACGAAGCTTGTCTCATTGGACTACAAGCGGTAGTGAGTTTAGGCATCAAAAACCTTCGAGTGCATGGGGATTCATCGCTAATCATTAACCAAGTTACAGGATCTTGGAAATCCGAAGCGAAAGCCTCGCACCTTATCAAGCTAGGATAGACCAAGTCGCTCAATTCTTCGATCACGTAACTTACCTACACCTACCTCGGGAGGAAAATCAATTCGCAGACGCTCTTGCGAAACTTGTATCATTGATTAATATGCCAGATCACATGGTGGAAATGCCTTTGTGCATCGAACGACGGTCAGAGCCGGCTTATGTCCACCAAATCACTGATGAAGAGGAAATCGCGCAGGAACCCTGGTTCCAAGCAATCCTGAATTTTAAGCTTAATGGTACATATCCACCAGACATGGATAAGAGGGGACAACGTGCTATACGCCTACTAGCTTCCCAATACATTCTCATGCAAGGAGAATTATACAAAAGAACACCTCTTGGTGTAGTCCTACGTTGCCTTGATCATTCACAGGCACGAAAGGTGATGGAAGAAGTCCACGACGGAGAATGCGGTCCTCACATGAGTGGACCCATGATGGCAAAGAAAATCACACGTCTGGGATATTATTGGACCACAATGGAATTCGATTGCATCAAATACGTAAGACATTGCCACAACTGCCAAATCTTCGGGAATGTACAACATGTCCCTCCTTCATTGCTCTATACAATGACATCCCCTTGGCCATTTTCTGCATGGGGAATTGACATAATCGGGAAGATAACCCCGGTAACAGAGGGTCACTTTTTCATTCTAGTAGCAATCGACTATTTCACCAAATGGGTAGAAGCGGCTTCCTACACTGGTCTTACGGCTAAAAATGTGGCAAAATTCATACAAAACAACATCATCTGTCGATATGGTTGCCCACATGAGATCATTAGCGATAACGGATCACATTTCCAAGCTGAAACCGAGCAATTGCTAGCCAAATACAAGATTAAGCATCACCACTCTTCGCCCTACAGACCACAGACTAACGGCGCGGTAGAGGCGGCAAACAAGAATGTTGTCACGATTCTCAAGAAAATGATTGACAACTATAGAGATTGGCCAAGCAAGATACCCTTTGCTTTATGGGGGTATCGTACATCAGTCAGGATGCCCACCGGGGCTACTCCTTTCTATTTGACCTACGGCATGGAAGCTGTACAACCAGTCGAGCTAGAAATACCATCCTTGCGTATCTTGCTAGAAAGTCAAATCCCGGAAGCCGATTGGAAGAGGGATAGATATGAAGAGCTCATCCTCCTGGATGAACGTAGGCTGCGCGCCTTGCATAATGTCCAAACATATCAAGCACGTATCAAACGAGCTTTCAACAAAAGGGTTAGGCCAAGAAACATCAAAGAAGGAGACTTAGTGCTCAAATCGGTTAGAGCTCTCTTACCTGTCGACCCACGGGGAAAATTCAAACCTAATTGGGCCGGACCATTTCTAGTCAAATCCATACTCCCAGGGGGTGCGGTTAGGATCACAGACCTAGATGGGAATGAATTTTCAAACCCAACAAACCTTGACCAACTGAAATGATACTATGCCTAGAATAGGAATGAAAACGCGCCTCGCGTAACCCCACGTGTCGCTCTTGTGGCACTAAATAAACGGCCCCTGGCCAAGCTGAAATAAGCTAAATGTCACTGTGCTCTTGCATTTTGACAAATTTGTCATCCTCATATCATCAAATAAACTAAATTCGCACCTTCAGAGTAAGCAAAAGCTCATGCTTATTTTCTACGTTCATTACAAGCTCTTGCTTCGAACAATTATTCTTTTACATTTACTTGAACTACGCGCAAGGGTTTGATTTCGCTTTTTTAAGTGAATACGTAGGCAATCCTTCACGGGATTCAACCCATTATATCTAAAATGTAAATAGAAGGACATTTGCATTGCATTTGAAATTCGACTAGAATAATAAATAGAAAATCACAAAGGTTTCATAACCACTTAACCTTTTTTATTTCATTCATTCATTTTCTAATAATAATAATACGCTACATAATAAAAATAGAATAGGCTAGGATTCTAAAGATCCCTCCTTTTTATTACAACAACAATAATAATAATAATCAAATAATAATAAAGAGACTTGGGCTATTCCTCCATCTTCCCCTTGCCCTTGTCATTCTTGTCATATTTCTTGTCACGACCTCGAGCCGGACGCTCTTGCGCCACTTCAGACCTAATCACCAACGGCCTTTCTCGAGGTCTAGCTTTTCCATTCTTGCCAATCACCATTTCCGCGACAGGAGCAGTCTTTGGTTTCTTCGAAGGATGAATGACTTGAAACCCGGCTTCTTCTTCTCCCTCTGTCAGATGCTTCTCCTTCTCTTTCTCTCCCTCGCCCACCTTGTAGTCGATGAGCTCGCGCTTCCTCAACTTCTCGCGCTCTTCCGGAGTTGTAGCCTTTCTCCACCTCAGATAAGAATCCGACACCCATAAAGCATTGGCGGAGAAATTCAAGAACCACATGTTTCTATGGGCCCATTTGATCGCCCACTCTCTTCGGCTCTCTGTAGTAAGCGCTATAGCAGTCTGCGGGACGATATCAAGCCTCGGAATCGTCTGTTTCAGCCCAACTTGCCTCATCAGCCTTTCCGGAAAGATGCATACCATAAACTCCAATCCAGGAATGCGCACCGACCTAGTGGGATCCAAAGAAGACACTCCAGTGACGGACTTGAGGTGCCACCACGGTACGACCCACCTGATCAACGGGCCATCATCACTCTTCAGACTTGTTCTTCCAATAATCACGGACCGGGTGAAGTCCACCATGTACAGTCGCGTCCTCATCGCAATCGAACGAGCATGATAGGAAAGTGCATGAACTGGGGGCTCGATCAATCGGAGCCGCTCCATAAGCCAAACCTACCAAAAGCAGGTATTAGACATCAAAAAAAAAAAAAAAAAGAAACGAAAAAAAAAAGAAGAAAAAAAAAGAAAAAAAAAAGAAGAAAAAAAAACGAAAAAGAAAAAGGTGTCTTTTACCTGCAAGATGACGGGACTCCCCAAGAACGGTAGATCACGGTTGGATTTCCTATTATCCAAACCCAATATAATCTCTCCTAAGCATAAGCAAGCTGGGCTCCTACGCAGCTTCATCTGCTCAACAAGGCCCAGAAGTCGGGGATCACCTCTCAAGTCTTCATCAACATGCCCTTGGAAGACATACACATGCAACAAGCAAAAGCCAAACGCCCTCCGCCGAGCAACATGCGAAACGGTGGGGTCGGCCCTATTGATGAATCGATCTATGAAGTCCAACATTCTCACACCTTTTGAGGTAATTAGACGGTCCACCTTAAGTCTAGTCAATCCGAGCAAGTCTCTAAATTTGCTTTTGTACCCTTGAGAAGTGGAAGGAATAGCAGGCAAATGCTCGGGTTCCCATCCACCAATAACAGCAATTTCTTCAGGAAAAGGACAAATATCATCTCCAGGGAACGCAAAAACATGATAATTTGGGTCCCAGTAGTCAAGGCAAGCATCCAAGAACGGTTTCACAACCTTGATGAGTTTCAAACTCAACAACGATCCAAAGTTATAAGAGCCCATATCATGCTTCTCCATATTTGAAAATTCATTGGTCCATTCCTTCAAGCGGATCTCTAAAGTATTCATGATGAGAAAATTTATTTTGAAGGGTTTTGTGTAATTAGACGAAGAATAGACGGAAGATTTGTGTGAATAAAAGCTCCATCGACGTTTCTATTTATACTAATTGCTGTTTCCAAAAATCCGTCAGAACGGAACAACCTGGGAACAGGCGCAGCACCTGCCGCGCCTCTTCAAAGGGACGCAGCTCATGCTGCGCCTCTTCCCGAGCTTCACTTCTGTGATTTTCCTCGTTGGATCTTTCCTAATTCCATAACGAATAATTTCCTATTCCTACAGGTTATTATTTTGGTAAATACGGAAAATTACCATGTTTCAGGTTTCCTAAATTCGCGGGCACGCATTTCGAGGCGACATCGACATTTCTGCCATTATGTCACACTTGTATATTTTCATTTTAGGAAATAAATTTCATTTTTATTTTAGGAAATAAATTTCATTTTTATTTTAGGAAATAATTTTCATTTTAATTTCAACTTGTATATATTGATTTCTATTCTTTCGTTTCATTTCTGAACTTATAGATTTCTTTTTTTTTCTTTTTTTAGGGGGTAACCCTCCCTACCGTCCGGTCATTTCCGGCAAAATTTTTGCATCTTTTTGCATTTTTTGCGTTCTTTTGAGTCTCTCATTTTGCGCTAATTAAGGCCATATGTATGTATAAATGTATGCTTTGCGTGTTTTTTTCTATGTGAATTTCGGCAGCATGACGGCGTAAACCGTCATCTACCAAACCTGTTCGAAACTAACCTGCAGATACAAGCAACACAACCCAGCAGCAAAGGCATTCAGGCCATCGTATATATACCAAACGGAGGAAATGTACAAACTGGGGGCTCGAGCCCCAAAACAAAGTCCAAAAATGTTCGAAATGATAATCCAAATGTACAAATATGCAAAATACGACAAAAGCTACACAAAACTACTGCTGGGAGCCCTCCAACTCTGCAACTCTCGCCAAGAGAACGGCGATCTCGGCATCCCGAACCTCGAGCTCCCTCGACGCGAGCATCTCTCCTCCCGAGATCCCAGGTCAACTCTCTCGCTCCAGCTCGCGGTCGCCCTGCAAACAAGAAAATTAGCTCATGTCAATCAATTCAAGCAAAATTAGAAAATAAAAAAAAATCAAAAAGGAAATAGGTGTAAGGTTCATACCTGACGACCTCGACCGCCGACAAGTGCCTCGACGGCAGTAGCTCGCAACCGGTTGGCCACCCTCCACAGCGCCACAAACCGAGACGGCGCAACCTGCATTTTCAAAAAGAAATTCTCAAACAATTGAACAAACTCAATCAAATGTGTTCTTACACAAAGAATGTACAGATTAGAGGCTCACCCTCCGAATCAGATGCTGCCAATCGTCCAGGCCAGCATCCGTCACGGCTACGTCAAAGTCACGCAGCTCGGAGATCGTCGTCCTCCCGGTCGCGTCAGTGTACTCGAGGGTCTCGGGGTACTCTGGGGGCTCGATGCCCGCCACCTCAACCTCCTGCAAAGACAAATGGTTCTCATCAATCGATGATCTTTCATCATTCTCAAAAATCAAATCAAAAGGAAAAATAAAAGATACTCACCACCACTGGCCAGTACGCCAGTCTCCCGTAAAGGAACGCCGAGTAATCCTCGCCAGGAAGAAGAAGGTCGTCATCACTGGCACCAGCCAAGTCCGCCTCCCTCTGAGCCTCAGAAGGCTCCCTAAACATCGTCCTGGGAGGATCGATGGGAACCGTCAACACGCCCCGTGAGCACTGACAAGCCAAGCGCTCGCCCAAGTACCACACAGGACCCATCGACGTCCTCAACAGCAGTCGGCCCGAGCTCCTAGGTCGAAGGACCTCAGCCACAAAAGGAGGCGCTCCAGCGTACTCCGCCCAAGGTCGGGGCACCCACTGAGACAAGATAAAAAGGATCATTCCTACGATCAATTAAAAGCAAATATAAGGAGCAAAAGTAAATATAAGTGGGATACTCACGCTACTCAGCTGAAGAGCGTTCACGTCCCGCCGGTAGACGTTGTGAGAAGAACGCTTGCTCTTCGTCCGACACATCACCCAATCCCTCACCACGGGATATGCCCTCTCCAACGGCTCCGTCCTCTTGGGCGTGAGGCTCGGGAAGTAGGAGTACACCCACGCCTGCAAAAGCAAAATAATCAATGACGATCTTTCGTAATTTGATAAAGAAGAAGGAATTTACTTTGGTCTAAAGGTAGGTTCATACCTCCAGCAGTAGTCCAGGTCCGACAGCACCAGGAGAAGTCCCCTTCTCCATCAACTCCGGACGAACCATGGCCCTCATGAAGCGGATGAGGACCGCAAAACCAGCGATGACCCGGTCCCCAACGTCCTAGGGAACTCGGGTCGAAAAGGAAGGGAAGAAGCTTCGTCGATAGCCTCTCGCCTTTGTCTCCGAGGTAAATCGAAGACGAAACCACCGAGCCACGGACGAGCCCTGCTGCTCACCAGACAGGGAGGAGGAGCCGTCTCCCTCCCATCAATCGTCACCGGCGCACGGGTCTTCCCCGCAAAGTAGTCTCGAACGTAAGAATCGGGTATCAAACCCGCAGATCAGAACAGACCTTCGGCGACAAGTTCCAGCCGATCAATCTCCTCGCCTCGGCCGAGTCCGCCCTCATGGCAGTCTCCGGCCACACCACCTCCTCGGTCCCGCACGGCAGACCAGAAATCATGCCGTAGTCCTCCAAAGTGACTCCCACCTCACCAAAAGGCATGTGAAACGTGGAAGTCGTATCCCAGAATCGGTCCAAGAAAGCACGGACCAGGCTAAGGTTAGCCCGCAACTTCCTCTTCGCGATATCCCTCCAGACCTGAACCAAAGGACCGAACGCTCCACGCTCGATCATGGCCCTCTCCTCCGCCGACAGCTGCTCGTAGTGCTCCATCGCTGTCGTGTAACCCGAGAACGACCTGATGTTCCCGGCCTCCTATTATGATTTGAAACAAATGTATCTTTAGTTTTGAAAGGAAATTTGAAAGAAATTTGGACAAATGAACAAAAGAGGATGAGTAATGAGTAGTGAATTCCTATTTACCAAACTCTTCACCGTCCTGTAGGACAGGTGACCCTCTGCAGCCCACACTAGGTGCCTGCTCTCCCAAGTCTCAGCCCACGCAGGAGCTCCTCTCAGCTGACGGCCTCCTCGCCCGACGTTGGCCCGTCTCGGGGCCTCCTCCTCCTCGACGGCCTCCTCCTCGTGAAGCTCGTCTCCAGCAGCCATCACCGCAGCGGTGAAGGCCTGCTCCAAAGCCTCCTCGATAGTAGCGGCGTCGATCTCCATGGGAGCTCTCCCAGAAGTAGAAGCCTCATCACCTGCAACATTAAAGCAAATTTAGGCCGCGTCACATGACGACAAGCCTTGGTTAAGGGACTTTCAAGCCTTCGGAAACCCTGAAACCGCTCTTTTTTTGCCATCCTTGGCCATATTCCCACCTACCCGATCACTCATGTGATAAATTGGGTCAAGTCAAGCCTAATTCGAAGCCTAATTCCGGGTTCAAGTTGAAATTTCGGCAGCATTTCGTTATAATGGCGATTATGCCCTAGAAAAGTGTCCTGGAAAAGCTGTCACGAACCAAAATTCCGAGATGGTAGAAAGTTTACCCATCATTCAAGGATCCCAAATATCAAGTTTCATTACAAATGGGCATTCCTAAGGCTACTTTCGAAGCAATTTACGGCTCAGCTGTAAAACCGTCTCAAATTTCACTCAAAGGCTCAAAGCTTGATGAAAATTCGAAACAAATACATGGTTATGTTCCTAACACTACCTACTATCCATTTCTAATGTCAATTTGACAAGGCAAATTCATTTGGGGGAAAAGCCCCAAATTTTCGATCAAAAGGGTTATAAACCCTAGATTTTTCGGCTCAAAATTGGACAAATGTAGAAGATTAATGCAAGATTGAGACACATACCTCGATTAGTCATGTTTAATGCAAGCTTTTGAATCAAATCTTGGCGGAAATGGTGAAGATTTGAGAGAGAAAGTGTGATTTATGTTTCGAATAAAAATGAACAAAGCCTCCTGATTTTCGCGTTTTTACGCAGGAAAGCCAATTTGGGGAATAGACGCAGCAGGCGCTGCGCCTCTTCCAAGAGACGCAGCTATTGCTGCGCCTCTTCCTTTTGTTCCCTCCATACGGATTTTCAAAAATCCGTTATGAATTCGTTATTTGTGGGCCCATCTTTGGTGCGCCTCTTCCCCGATGTTATTTTCATTCTTTTGGTCCGTTTGACGATTTTCTTTCGTTCCGGCCCGCGTTCTCAAACCCGCAGCAGACTGTTGCATATTATTTATTCCTTCCAAGACCTTCTGCTTGTCGCAACGAGCATTGGTTCCCTCACAGAATTTGACACACCTTCATTATGTCTCCAGCGAGAGTAAGCGGATATACTTTCCCTCTCATGACAAGAAGAATCGTGTCTCTAGCGAGAGTAAGCGGATGTACTGTCTCTCTCAATACGTAAGGATTGACGATCTACCTAAGCAGATTTCCTCCCAGCAGTTCCCGCCTGTGTTCTGCTACTCGCAATTATTTCTCGAAGACTACCCAAGCAGTTTTCCCTCAGCAGATCCCGCCTGTGTCCTGCTACTCACAATGTTTCTCGTTTCCCCGCAGAGTGCGACAAGGGTGTCGTTCTCCAGAAGTTCCCAAACCCAAGGCCTTCTTTCTTAGGTTCGTAAACCCGAAATTAGGATTTTTTTAACTATAGGATCCCAATCCTTTTAGGTTCATAAGCCTTCAAGTTCCCAAACCCATAGAGTTCCTATACCCAAGCTTTAGTTACCCCTAAGTTGAACTTACTTTAGGCCTCACTCCCGCCGATGCTTTCCTTTAGGGTCCCACACCCTAGCACCAATCCTTATGTATCCTTTAGGTCTTACCCTTAGCTCCTACGCACCTCCGGAAGCATCTCGAGAAAGAAGTCTCAGGTATGATTTCTTCTTATGGCTGGCGAGCCTCCTTACGTAGTCTAATGGACTTTAAACGACCCTCCCCGATAGTCGACAGACTCTAAAATGTTCCCGACGACATGTCCTTGGCTCAGACCCCTTGAGCCGCCTCGCGTCGCCATAGTCGTCAGGTTGTAATCTTCGATTGACCTGATGGCTATACTTTGACTTTCGCCTTGTCCAAGCCTCGGTCAAAGTGGGGCTCAGAGATACCTCATTTCGCACCTCCCGCAAACCACCCGGTGATGATTGGGCCGCATGTTTGATACGCGGAACGATTTGTGACAGTTCGTAAGATTATCGTCAAGTGATTGCTCAAATATTAATGTCTACCTCTTAGTTGTCATCTACGTCCCGATACGGTCGTTTTGACTGTAATTAGAGTACATTCAGAGTCTGGGCCTAAAACCGTCTCCATTTTCTAATAACCGTTAAATCCTGAGTCAGAATGTTCTGGAATGTTCCGGATATTTCTATTCCATATTTCATAAATTTTATCTTTTAGTAAGCAATTTCCCGTAATATTCACATAAGATATTAAGGAAAACCGGATTATTTCCGTCCTACCATAACTCAAACACGGAAATCTTTCTTCAAATAGAGGAAACCCCTTGGGAACAGACGCAGCAGTGCTGCGCCTCTTCCAAGAGACGCAGGATCGCTGCGCGCCTCTTCCCAGGCCCTTTTCTGCATGTTTCTCGTATCTTTTTCATATCTTTCCGAGATTCACTTCCAAAGAGTCTCCGAAACCCTAATTCCTTCACGTGATTAGTATAAATAGGAGCCTTCGCTCCTCATATTTCTCACGCGAGTGTCCGCCCTTCTCTTCTCCCTTTGCATTCTAGACTTTGTTCTTACTTTTTGGCGCCTACGTGCTTGAACTTTCGACCACGTAAGCTCGGATCCTTCTGAGTACCAGCCTCCCCGTTGCATGACCGACCAATTTGACCAACTCCACCATAATCAACTTAATTAATTAATCGTTTTCCTCTTACGAGGGCACTTTCTTTGCATTCACGTCGAGCATCACTAATCGATATCTTAGTCCTTCTCGTTTCGTCAACATGTAAGTCTGAGGGTGTAATCTCTCTTTTATTTTATTGTATTTTACTTATTGTATCATCAATTGTAAGGTTTATGTCGAAAATATCGTTAAAACCGATTTCAAAAACCATGCTTTAAAAACCTCTTTTTACGGATTTCCAGTAGATAACCGTCGAGAAAGTACGCAACAACTGCTGCGCCTCTTCGAAGGAGCGCAGTTCCTGCTGCGCCTCTTCGTGAGGCTGCCGCAGTTCCTGCTTCCTTTCTTCTTCGTTCGTCCTCTGTTTATTCGTCAAAGTTCTTTTATTTGTTTCGTTTGTTTGTTAATTCTTCATCATGATAGCATATAATTCACATGTATATCATAATTATCATCATTAATATGTTTTTTATTATCATAAATCCGACTTAAATCCCAAATAATCTCATGTTTGCGGGTTTTCGTCATTAAATTCAATTCCGGGTTGTAGAGATTCAATTCATCAATATTGGGTTTCTGGGATTCGTCTTTGATATAGTTTTCATCTGTTTATTCACACGTTCGTCGTATATTCGTCATTAATCCATCATATCTAACTTAATTAATTACATTAATTTGTTCGACTCATTAATATTTTTTTCACTTCCGTCATTATTCCATCTTGTAATTAATTCGTTCGATTCAGTCTCATTCATGTTTTACTGTTTTTATGACCCATTCATATGTTAAATAACCTATTAATCACTTTCATCCGAGTAAATAATTTCAATCCATCATTAAAATCACCAATTGACATTAACGGCTTGCAATTACGGCTTGATGACGGGCGGAGCCGAAAGGCAACAGACGCAGCGCAGCGTCTGCTGCGCGCTATTCAAAGGACGCAGCTCTGCTTGCTTTGTTCTTGGCTGAGTTCTGTCCCTGAACTCCGTTTTTGACTTGACCTAGTTTAATTAGTTTACATATTAACTAACTATTAACCGTAATATCGCGCTAATTCCTGTTCGTTAATTTATTTGATTCTTTCTTTCATTCTTTTATTCTTTTTCTCAAATTATCCGTTTTAAAGGTATTTTCGACATAAATCGCCTTTTCCAATGTAATTAATGTAATTTTCATTATTGTAATTCATGATTATTGTATTTCCTTTATTGCTTGTATGTTTTCACATGTAAATGAGCATTAAATCCAACTTCGACCCAATTGTTTGTTAATTACGTGTCAACCGACTTAGTATTAATTCTCACATGCTAGGATTAAAACTTGGATGTTGCATTGCATGCATATAGCCGACGATATATCAAGTATAAATGATGTCCCTAATCATTAGTAGAGGCCGCTATCGAGGCGGGCGGGATTAGGTGTTCGATCAAAAGAGCTTCCTAATACGTACCCTCACCCCTTACTCCAGATATCTGTGAACACCCGTGTTCATTGGCATCCACGAGAGTCATTCTAGACATAGAATGCTAAGGGTAACGATTGCTTAGTGTTCATGTCTCTACTTTGTGTCGTGACATGACACGAGGTATTCGAACGGTTCCAATTTCCCATAAAAATTGGTGGCGACTCCTTACAAAAATGCAAACGCTTGTTTCCCAAGCGCCCCCGTGGCCCCCGCTGTCCACAGGTTATCGCAGCAATTGAGATGGATTACAGCAATTGAGATTGATTGCAGCAATGGTGGGGTACTTGTTTGTGCTGAGAATTTTGTCGTTAGTTCTTCTAATTCACCTTTTTTTTTATCTATTTAATTTGATTATGTTAATCTCTTCTCGATTTATATCATTCGATTTTGATTTTGTTGTTTGATTTGATTTAATAGGCGTTGCCAAATCAGCAGACAGTTGAATACCGTAGTTTCAAACTTGTTCTTGTTGGCGATGGTGGTACAAGTATATCCGTCATCTCTTCTCGATTTGTGAGTTGTGAGTTCCACGATATATCTTCTTGCTTTATAAATCCCATATGTTTCATTTCAAAGTATTAAAACTGAGCAAGTCTAGTAAGTGAGAATCAATTGTTGGACCTGTTGAGAGTCTGAGACTGTTCTAAGTGTCTTGTTTAATTTCCTTGTTTTCTCTAGTAGATTTAGTACTACTATTGTTTCCACAGCCCGAGAAGTGCAAGGACTCAAGCTAGTAGCATCGTTCTTTCAGCAGGATGAAAAGTGCGAAGCAAGAGCTTTTTAGATGCAGTCTTACAGCACAGACTTTTGGCTCGTCGTAGACTCCTTCATGTTTGTATACTTAACAATAAGTTACAATCTACAACTTTTGAATCTGAATTTTGCGTCGAGGCATGAAGTGAATGGTCAGCGAGAAATGTACAGCTAGTGTTTGATAATGCGTGTGAAGGATGGCCTTCGTAAGGATTAAGAACGGGTGTTACTGGTGTTGGTGGTTTATAATGTTGTCACCACAGTTTTGTGTTTTGTGTGGTATAAACCAACTCAAGGAAGGTGGTGCTTGAAAATGGAGGTGGTGATGGAATGGTGAGGTGGAGCTGGTTCAAGTGAGTTTTATGTCGGGTTTTCGGGCTTCCATTGCATTCGTGGGCAGAGAAAGAATTGGTGATGGCACCTGGTGGTGCTTGAAAATGCATTTAGTTTGTCAATAAATTAGAATAACACCGCCATAACAACACAATAACACCGACATAACAGTACAATAACACCAGAATAACATCGGAAAAACACCAGAATAACAGCACAATAACACGTGGTAAAAAAGAGTAAAAAAATCAAAGTCGTAAAAAATACTCAAAGTGGCACCGGAATAACATCACAATAACACCAGAATAACAGCACAATAACATGCGGTTAAAAAAAAAGTAAAAAAATCAAAGTAGTAAAAAAAATCAAAGTGACACCGGAATAACATCACAATAACAGCAGAATAACAGTAGAATAACGGCACAATAACACGTGGTAAAAAAAAATCAAAGACGTAAAAAAAAAATCAAAGCGGCGCCGGAATAACATCAAAGTAGTAAAAAAAATCAAAGTAGTAAAAAAAAAGTGACACCGGAATAACATCACAATAATGTGAAATAATAAATGAGAATAACAAAGACAATAACACGTGGTAAAAAAAAAAAAAAAAATCAAAGTCGTAAAAAATTCACAAGAATAAAGAGAATAACATCACAATAACAAATGAATAACAATAACAAAGACAATAACATATGGTAAAAAAAAAGATAAAAAAATCAAAATCGTAAAAAAAATCAAAGTAAATGAGAATAACATCACAATAACAAATAATAACAATAACAACACAATAACATGTGGTAAAAAAAAAGAGAGAAAAAAATCAAAGTCGTAAAAAAAATCCAGGTAAAAAAAGCACAATAATAGCATAATAACACGAGGTAAAAAAATAAGAGTAAAAAAAGTTTCAAGTAAAAAAATTCCGGTACAAAAAGAAAAAGAAAAAAAGGTAACATAATGAGTAAATTAAAGAAAAACATAAGAGAAAACAAAAATCAAAGTGGTAAAAAAAAGCATAATAACACGAGGTAAAAAAAAGAGAAAAAAAATTAAAGTAAAAAAAAAAGTAACATTAGAAAAAAGAGAAAATAAGTAAATGACAATGGTTTTATATGACATGTAAGATTTGATCTTGGCCACTCATCTCTAATATAATCTAGTGGCTGAGATTCCCCCAACTCACAACTCACTATAAGAACCAAAATCACCAAATCCAATCTCTCTCTCTCTCTCTCTCTCTATATATATATATATATATATATATATATATATATATATATATAGAAATAAGATCCTGTGCGAACCTAAAGTTCGGTGCGAACTTACGAACTAACTTAAAAGCACAAATCTCTTTCAGCCCAATCACTAAACACAAGCCCAAACCCACAATAATTATTCACACTCCTATATTCTCTCTCCATGTTTCAACTCAGCACCACCCCGATGCCCGACCCGACATCTGACACCGCCGGAACTAGGACATCAACCTCGCCGGAGCACTATCCTCACTCTTTCTTCGTCTGAACTCCTACATCAACCTCGCCGTATCTTGGTATCGCGCATCCTTACACTCCCAAATCGTTCTCTCATCCCCAATTGCTACCTGTTGTCGCTGCTCACCGACGTGCACCAAAAACGCCGGCATTGACGCGACTTTCCGGCTATTAAATTAGCAGATCTGATTAATATAAAAACGATGAAGAAAGGAATTCGATCTTGTTGATTGCGTGGTGGTTGTGAGAGAAAGACGATTGTTTGTGTGGTGTTCGTCGAGGAGGGTGATTATGATGGTGTTAGGTTATGTTGCCGCGGTCTGGTGGTAGTCACGGGTGAGTAGTGGTAGTGGCAGTGTCGTGGTTCTGATTATCTCACCGGCGTCGTCTATCGATTTTGGTGATGTCATTTATGTCGCCTGCTATGGCCGTGGTAATGCTGGCCTAAGTATTGGTGGTCGTCGGCGATAGCTGATGGTGGGGGGTGTTTTTGGTGGTGATGGACGACTATAAGTGGTGTTAGTTAGGTTTAGGAATGTGTTATTTGGGTCATTAGTGTGTGACGGCGGTGATGTTAGTCATTAATTTGTGGCTGTGGTGGCGGCGGCGGCGGTGTAGTGGTGGCGGCACCGGTGGTGGAGGTGGGGGCAGCGGATACACAAAATACCTCGGTGGATACACTTCGTATTACTACCGGATACACTTCATATTACTACCGGATACATGTGTATCTAGTAGTTATATCATGTGTATCTAGAAGTACTAACTTGTGTATCCGAAAATATTATAATGTGTATGTTAGTAGTTCGCACAGTTCGTACCGTACTTTAGTTCGCACCTGACCCCAACCCTATATATATATATATATATATATATATATATATATTTGTTTTTTTTGGGTGCAAATATCAATCTTATCTTTATTAATACAAAAACATTTAAAGCATTCTCATGAAGCCACGTCATCATATACAGTTTTTTCCCTCAAAAGATAAGCAATGATGGGCCATGTTGACGGTTTGAGGAATTAATTCCTTCATCGACATAAGTGTTTATAAGTTTTTATACATAGTGTTCATTTTCAATTTTTAACAACATCAAAAAATTAACAATATTAAAAAATTATTAGAGAATTAATAAATGTTTTATACATATAATTTTCATTTTCAAGTTTTGTACGTCAGTCATATACATACTCAATAGTTGCATATGAAAATATATTACAAATCGAAATTCTTGAATACGGCTAATAATCATTATTTTAAACATTATTGATTAAATAACACCACTTGAAATTGCAATCCCGTGCAAATTGCACGGGGTTAAAACTAGTAAATATATATAGTTGCGTACAAAATACATCTCAAGTGTGAACATAATATTTACGATACATATTAGTCGCTAGAATATCGAAAGGCAATATTTACATATTTATTAATATTAAGTATTTCGTTTTATAAAAGCTGTTATATAAGGTGACATTACACCAACTTTTGTCCACCATTACATAAAAAGCGAGTTTACTACACAGGAAGGACCTCAACTATGCAATATAGTAGCTTTAAGGACTCCAATAAATTTTTGAGAGCTTTAAGACCATCCCCAAGCACACAAAATCTCATTGAAGACGGCACGTATCCGTCACTTTGGAGTGACGGATACCATTTCCTCTCACAAATGACCCAAATAGAGGTGAGAGGGAAACACATGGGGGTGCCCCCACCTTGTCTCCCCTATCCGTTTTGTGAGTGACATTACCCGTCACTTGCTCCGACCCGTCTTCAGCAAGACTAATTGAAGCACACAAGGTCACGAGGGAGGTCGCGACCTTGTTGAGTCGCCTTAACCAACAATTAAGCATGAGATTAGCGTGACCTTTTGGTTGCTCTTGACCTTATAAGGTCAATTTGTGACCTCTTTGGTTGCTCTTGACCTTATTAGGTCAATTGGTGACCCAATAGGTGTCAAATTATCATTGGTCGTAAACAAAACAAAAAAGGTTGGAAGGTGAAAAATGATTGGGTTGATGACCTAGGTCGCGACCTTTTGCTTGGGAGGTGAAAATGGGTCAAGGTTAATAAGGTAGGATTAAGAGTAAAATCGGGTCGCGACCTAATTAGCGCGACCACTGCTTGGGATGGTCTAAGGACCTGAGATAGCGTCCGTCAAAAATTCTGTTAAAAATATCACGCTGAAAATGTTTCCCGCTAGAAGTCTAGAACTTTGGCTAGCAAAAAGGATCAAAGATAGACTATTTTGTAGAAGGTGATCTATTAACTCTTAATCATATTAGCTGATCATTAAAGTCTAAAATATCCGGTTCGGTTTTTATATAAACTATATCGAATATACGAAAATGCATATCTGCTAATATGGTCAAACCTGTTTCGTGTTTTATTCATGTTAAACCGCCTTATACAAGATTAGCTGATCATTAAAGTCTAGCAAAAATTTCCCATCACAAAAAACAATTTAACAAGACGAACCAATGAACCAGAAACGAAAATTTACCAAAATAACGAAAACGAAAATTTGCCAAAATAATGTACTCAGTATATGGCCCTCAATGGCTCAACGCTAACCAAACGTGAAATCACACGAACCCCCAGTTGATCCATTCAAAATAAAATTTATACTCCCTCTCTCTAAACCTATCAAACGAGCCGGTTGAGCCAGTTACGAGTTTGGTAACTTCAGATTCGAGTAAAAACAGAGTCGAGCATATTTTGGGTTTGAAAATTACTTGTTTTTAACCTTATATAGGTTGAGTTTGTATATGGGTCTTGGGATTTTCTCGTAAAACACTTTTAAAGAGACTTAGGTCCTACTCTTTAAAATTGAAATTATTTGAACTGAACTAAACTTATTTAAACTGAATTGAATGGACCTGATTTAATTGAACTGGACTAAACTAATTTGAACAGAACTAAATTGAATTTGTAAGAAAGAAATAATTGATCTAATATGAACTGAATCGATCTGAACGAAACTTATAAAAATTGAAATTAAGTCGAAAAGAAAATGGCCTTAACTTGCTCTTTAAAAAAAATTGGATTATCTTTACTATCATTATTGATTTTAAAATTGTAAAAAATTGTTTGATTCTTAACAAAATTCATTTTACTAACTATTGACGTTTTCATCCTTAATCTGAAAAAAATCATTGGGCCTTAACTTGCGCTTTGCATGGAAACAGGAGAGGATGGAGATCAGTAAGCAAGCTAGTAAAGTTAAAATTGTTCAACGAAAAGATAATACAAGTTAACGGCATAAACCAACAGAGATCCTTAAAGCCTCGTAATTAAATTTCAGGTCCTTATAACAATCTTTTTCCATATTTAAGGTCCTTCTATTGTGCTTAGTAAAGCCTAATATATGCTCCATTATTCATAAAAGGTCTATGGTATGGGGCAGATGTAATTTTCACGACGAACAATGATGTAGTACAAAATAAAATCATTCGATACATCATGGCTTGTTATTGTGGAAAGAATGAAAGGCTTTAGAAAAGAAACACCCTTGGGACTATGGAAATCACGAACATCATCATGAACCTTAGTACATTAAGAGTAAGTTTTATTTCAACCCTCAAACAACCTATTATAGTAAGTTTATTAGGCTTCATTTCTTATTTAAGTTTTTTTAATCATGACTTCCCTCATGTTTTAGCCAAAGATATGATTATATCTTCAATTATACAATCGCATTGTACAATCATTTTTGATCTAACAACGTTTATTTATATTTGTTTTGAGTTTTTTAAAATTTATATGTTACTTTGTACATTTTAATTTTTGACGTCAAAACTCAAATTTTACTAGACTTATATGTAATATTTTTGAGATATGTTGTAATTTTTTTTTAACTTGTGTTTAAGTAAACAAACTCAAAAACTTAACAATAAAGTTCATAATCTTTAAAACAAAACTCGAAAATTTTATTATATATCGACACTATAGCGGTATAGTCTATAAATTGGGTCCTTTCATACAGAGTGGCTATGATCGCTAATCTAACAATAATTCATTTAATTGTGGTTACAAACAATATAATACTCGTATATCATTTAAATGACAAAAGTTGGAAGGCGGTGTTTACAAATTCAAAATGAGAAAAGTGAATGGAAGAAGGAATCAAAAAATCCAAGACAAAGGGAATCTGAAGGAAATGATGAGGCAAAGGACAATTAGTTGATGGAGAGATATCAACTATGGAAGAATGGATATTGCGCACGTTACTAACCAATTGAGTGTGAAAAAGAAAGGACTTGAAATTGAGAAATCTTCATATTTCAATCAACCAATTCATTACAATTAGAAGACAAAGGAGGGTGATCTCTTGCCCTTTGGTCAACAATTGAATTATATGCTTCTTGAATAGTAATACTTCCTCATTTCTCCTTGCTTAATTTCAACCTTCATGGAGCACATGATGGACGAACTTGAACGTTAACTAAATCATAGTATTATCACATTATTGTCTCAACGACTCTTGTTTCCATCCTAAATCTGGTTACAATTTGAGTTGTGTTTTGAGAGTCGGTTCACTAGTTCACGTAATTCGAATGTGATCATAGGTGAGACACATATGAAGAAACTCGCGCACCTAAATAGATGACCCGTAGTAAAAAAAAAGAAAAACAGTAACGTGTAGCGTAAATATATGAAGAAACACGCCACATTAATTGTTGAGGTTCTATTTATTAGCTCAAATAACTAGTGCTTAATCACTCCCGTGGTAAATAACATCTAGCGTAACACCCCCGCGGTTATACAATAAAATAAACATAAACATTGCAGCGGAAAATTGCGAAATTTTAAAAATTCGTATAATAAAAACCGCGTAGTCACTAATCATGAAAACCAAAACTTAAGTTTAGGAAATCTTTTATACAAAATACAACTTATCTAAATATAAGGGATCCCGATCCCTTAATAAAACAAAAATTCTATATTAATCACTAGACTACAATACGAAAAATAAGGCCAGTCGTTATAAGTACAACGTTCGCTAACACACTCGTCAAAACCCCATGTAGGCACCGGCTTCCACCTATTCATTCATGAAAAATGAATGCCACGGTGATCAGTAGGGAGTAATTCAAGGTTCTCCCAGCCATATTACATTAACAAAATCAATAAGAACAAATTAAAGTAGATATTACATGTATAAATCATGTGAGCGCAAGAGAGAAAGATGAGTAACATTACTACATGTAATCATTAACATTGGAGAATAACATAATACGTATGTCAACATACATATATAAGTCATGCGAGTACAAAGAGAAAAGAGAGCAACACTCATCATCAAGATTAATAAGGGCCAACTCTTGTCAATCATATCAATACTAGGTGGCTTACATTTCACCCCCTAGTGCTTAATAGGACCAAATGGTACCAAATTACGCAAGATACAAACATACCAAGTCAAATGCCAATTCCTTGATTCCTTGGGATAATATTCCCAATGCGACACGGTAAATGTTCCGAGTATAAACTTGGCAAGAAACTCAAAGTTAACTCACAATACATATACACAAACCAAGACACTACTCCCACGGTAAATGACACGTACAAAGCATCGTGGCTAAGCAAGACAAGATAGCTCTAGACTCAATCCTCTCGGTAGGACGACGGCTGTGTACGGTCCTAGTCTAAATCTGGATCCAGACTCTCGAGATGAACATTTCCCGATTCGACATGCGATAAACACTTCGCATCCAAGACTCAATTCATGGCACACATACCGTAACCAAAGGCCGAGTAACTCCTAATCGGAAACATAGCACAGATTCCGTAACCAAAGGTTCAAAGAAGGGTGGAAGAGTAACCTCAATCCAGAAAGATGGCACACATACTGTAACCAAAAGTCCGAAAAGGGAGAAAAAGTAACTTCAATCCAGAAATATGGCACACATACCGTAACCAAAGGTCCGAATGAAGACAAAAAGAATGTCAAGCTAATAAGCAATGTACAATGACACCACCTCGCATGAATACAACATTTGACGGCCAGGTCAACTAACGCTATGCATTCGCCTCCCAACAACGTCGTCATACTCACACTACCTCAGGATGAAAATTTACCGATTTGACATGCGATAAATATTTTGCACCCAAGATATGATTGATTGACTCAATCAAAACAAGCATGCATGAAATGACCAATTATGGTAAACACGACACACTTGAGTTAAACATCTGAAAACCGTCAGTTAACATGTGAATGAGACAAGTACTAAGTTTTCGAATAATAACTGAGTGTCAATACAACATACATAAGCATTAGAACCAAAGTTAAGAGGCATAATTAAGAAATAACAAAAAAACCCAATTCAAAACAACAAGATTAGAACTCGACTACAACAAGGGTCAACTTTAAACAATCATAAATTATGTTGTATATATGATAATGAGGTAATTCCAATTGGAGGCGATAGCTTATCCTGTTACGGTTCTAATGGTAAGTTGCAAGACCAAAACAAGCAATAAACGAGGGAGATATGACCATTTTATAAAACTGCGACAGTGGAGGAAAACTAGTGTGATGGACCCGTACGGGTCAACACTGCCTGCTCGGGTTCAGGGTTTGGACCTATAATACTACGGTTTTATGAGCTGTTGGGTACTCTACCGAGTAGGGCGTACTCTGTCGAGTAAGTGAGTTTTACGTTCTGGACAGTGTTCTGTCTGTTGGGCACTCGATCGAGTAGGGGCTACTCGATCGAGTACCTCAGTTACTCGATCGAGTTCGTCGGTTCTTACGGGTTTTTGGCCGGGTTTTGAAAGCAACGCGAGATTGGTATATAAAGTATTTTCACCTGTTTCTTTTTACTTTTTACTTTATTCTAAACATTTCACTAGAGAAAACAAGTTACGTTGAATCCTCTCTCACATTGCTATCAAATCCTAAGGGCTAGAGTCGTCGGATTGCAGAGTTCTTTATACCTTTGAGATCGTCGTATTGTGGGTAAGATCCTAGTACAATTTTTATATTGTTTCGTTAATGATAAGGTTATTTTTAGTCGTTGGTCAATCAAAATAAATCCTAAATTACTACTAACTGGTAGCTAGTGGCAAGAAAGGGTCGAATCCACAGGGAGGCGAGTTAATTAATCTAGTTTGTTTATATTTAAGTTCGTCTTAAAGGTAACAGTTTTTATGAGGTTGGTTGTTTGATTTCTAATAACTAATTGCGATGTAAATAAAGATAAATTCAAATATATTAAAAGAGTCTAGGGATTGGGTTCACTAGGTAGTCATCCAAGGGTAAGGTTTAATTCATTGATTGAGCAATTTATACTGTTGAAAGTCATATGATCGGTCGATTCTAATATGTCTTTTTAGATCTAAACTTAACATGCAATTGCTATTATTAAGTCGGTCTAATTCAATTATCATGGCCTATACTAGTCTTAACCCGGTCGGTGAAAATCTTAGTTTATGCAATACTAATTAACCAATTCTGATCAGCAATTAATTAAATAGATGTAAGACGATAATTAAACAACAATCAAAAGCAATTTAACAATCAACTCATTAATAACCCCTTTTCTAACAACCTAGATCCCCTTTTCACCCTAGATTATGAAATCAGCTACTCATGATAAAGGGAATACCAACAATAAGATTAATGAACAACATGATTAAAAGCATAACAAGATGAACAAAACAATTGAATGAAATAGAACTTGAATTAATAACAACTAAAGAAAGATTAACAAAGTACCTGAATTAAAGAGCAATAGATCCGAAGCAAAACTAATGTAAACTAATCTAAGAGTTTTCTAAGAGAGTTTTTAGAGAAGCTATGCGTAACTAGGTAAAAATAAAGCGTCCATTAACATAGGGTACGAATTGGGTATTTATAGTAAAACATAACCGATTTAAGGAAATTGCGGAAAATTCTGGAAAATATAGGTTCCTCGATCGAGCATATGTGCACTCGATCGAGTACATTGCTTCCTCGATCGAGCCTACATGTAGTTGATCGAGGAACCATCCCGGTTCAGCTCTTTTCTTCGTGTTGTCTTCTTAACTTCTCTTCCTTCATTATTATGGATTCCCATGTCATACTTCGGGTATTCCTTCATGCTCACTCCGCGATGCCCATTTCATTCCTTAGCACCTCAAATGCACCATTCCTGGATTAAACATCAAATAGCGGAAGTATCGACATTCTAACATAAAAGGCATGTAAATAATATAATTTAGCACAAAACCGTATCAAAAGTAATTAAGGGGAGGCATAAATATGCATATAATTATGGCTCATCGATTAATTTTGGTTAAACCCTAATTGGGTAGTTTGGGGGTTTTGGGAGTATTATTGGTATTAGATTGTGATTGTATGTTGTTAGCAGGTGATTTCGTAGAGGAGCATTTCTGATATGTTGTTGTGTCGATTTTGGTCATTGCATTCCAGGTAGGGTTTTCTACTCAGTTACCGTATACATGATTATGAGATGGTTTTTGGTAGTTGGTTGTTGGCATTGATTATATCGTATTTGATTTGGTATTGTGATTTTGTAATTGGATGTTGTTAATTGTCTGTGGTTTGCGAGGTGCGTCCTCGGCTGAGTGAAGTCACTTGCGGAAGTGGCATCACACCCTTGATTCGCCCCTTGTGGAACCCGCCACAAGAGGGGATGTGCACATTAAGGAACATGGGTTTTTGCTCGGTAAAGATGAGCGGGGCTTAGGTGGGAACGGCCGCGGTCCCCCACTGGCGGTGTGGATTACTGGTTGTGGTCGTAATCTGACAGGGCTAGACCTTGAGGCTAGTCAGGTGATTGGTGATGTGATGGTGTTGGAGAATTGTGTTCGTGTATTGTTGTTGTTTTGTCTTATATTGTGTATGCAACAACTGACCCCGTTTAATTGTTTTAAAAACTGTGGTCATCTATTCGGGGATGGTGAGCAGTTATTGACCAGGTATGATGTGGATGCGCGAGGGATAGCTGGGCATGAGGCACCACGAGTCATCTAGGAGTCTTCCGATGTTGTGTCGAATATTTATTTACTTTAGTTGGATTTTGGTTTTGGAACAGTTGTATCATACTTTGTAGTTTTTGGATTTTGATGTATTCACTTAAACTATTTATTTAAAGTACGTTCTTTGATGGTCTATTTGATATACATTGCCTCGGGTGACCCAGATGGTAGCACTTTTATGTATTAGGTGGTCTTGGTAAGGCACCTTGGTGTATGGGGTGTTACAAAGTGATATCAGAGCGAGGATTTTGGAACCTACAAGTAATGAATCAAATGAACTTAGAGAGTCAAACTAAAATGAACCCGGGTAGGAGTTGTTAGGAGCTAATGCAAAGACTTGGGAGACGTCTTAAAGTCGCGAACTCGCCCTACAACTTTGAACCGGTCACTATGGGGTGTCATGGGATCGCTATGTGTTTACTAATGTTTATATGAATATGTTGGATGGATGATGTGTGGTTGAATGGAGGATGTGGTGGAAAAAGGTAAAGGTCGATGTATATGATAATATGACTGTGGTTAAGCATGCATTATGTGAATAGGAGATGTTGTCTTGAATACGTATATTTTATTGTTGTGAAAAGTTATAAAGTTAAAGGAATGCGGGTAGTTAGAAACGTCAGCATGACTCGGTCGAGTGGGGGTAACTCGATCGAGTAGGATGGACTCGATCGAGTGGGCTGAGCTCGATCGAGTGGGTATATGACAATGTTGGGAAGTAGCTGCTGTTTTGTGTGACTCAATCGAGTAAGGGGAGTACTCGATCGAATGGGGGCTACTCGATCGAGTACGTATGTGACTCGATCTAGTGTGTTTTTACGTCAGTTCTGGTCAGGTTCTAGAGTTGGGGAACTCGATCGAGTAAGTGGGAACTCGATCGAGTGACCTCTACTCGATCGAGTGGGTGTAGTTACTCGATCGAGTAGGTGCCGTGCAGGTCATATATGCTTTGAGCTATAGGCTATGTGCTTACGTTTATCTCTCCTCTTATAACTCAAAGATATGCCGCCAAAGAGGCCTGCCTTGTATGCTAGGGCTCAGGAAATGAGTGTGGACGAGATTGCCAAGATGCTTGAGCATTAAGAGGCGCTTACCGAGGCCCTTAAGAGGTTTGGGAAAGATAAAGATGTCGGGGTAGACTTTGCCAAGATGAGCACTACGATATCCCGCTTCAACCCAAAAGAATATATGGTACGGGTGCGCCAATTTTGCTCGACAATTGGCACAGAGAGATGAAGAATATCTTGGGTGTGGTTCATTGTCCCGAAGATTTTAAGGTGGAACAAGCTACGTCGTACCTGAGAGATGCGGCAGGGGAGTGGTGGGACAAGGTGAGAGAGAGTACTGACAAGTTATCGCGCACCTCTCAAAAATAACCAACTGGTATCTAACTAAGATAGCTAGGGAAGTCGAGATCGAATCCATAGGGAGGCTATTTGCAGTCTACTTGTCAATCAAATTTTGTCTAAGTCACAAAATTGGGGGTTTGATTTGTTTACTAAAGCTAAAGTAATGCAAGGAAAAGAAATTAGGTGTAAGAAATAAGTAAAGCAAATATAGAGAGAAACAGCTAGGATGGTCGGTTCACCACGGTCTACAACGATCTAAGGTAAGGTCAATGGTCAGCAATAAACGGTCTGAAGGGTACTGAACAGGTCCTCTCGGTCCACTATTTGCCCTAGAATTCTAATATGGCTCTCGCCCTAATTAGAGTATCCTATTGTTC
Source organism: Silene latifolia (assembly GCF_048544455.1). Classification (NCBI taxonomy): domain Eukaryota; kingdom Viridiplantae; phylum Streptophyta; class Magnoliopsida; order Caryophyllales; family Caryophyllaceae; genus Silene; species Silene latifolia. Next base: position 126,401,744 of record NC_133528.1, on the reverse strand, counting down.
GTAACAAGTCTTCGCCTTTTCCAATCTATCGATCCAGGTCAAAGTTTAACAAGATGGTAAATTAATTACGTGCACTAAATTAATCAAACCGCATTAGATGCCACGATTAACAATTCAGACGGAGTAATATGCTAGACCTAAAAACCTAACATAATAAGCCGTAGATCCCCTAAATCCTAGCACAAGAGATTTAGCTATGCATAATTAGATGGAAAACAACAATTAAAGTAGAGGATAAACCAAAGAATTGCATGACGGAATTAAAGAGAAATTCAACAAGAATAAAACAGATATAATAAGAACAGTAAAAAGAACAACAACAAAAAGAAAGCAAGCAAGATGAACGAAGAACAATTGAAATTACCGAAATTGGAAAAGAAGAATTACATGTTTAGATCCCAAAAATAATGAAGCAAAGTAACGTAGAAAGTTTTTCTGTCTATATCGTCCTCCCTAAAACTGATTGTTCAGCCGCCTTTTATACAAAGATGGCTAAGATTATTAATTAAACAACTAATGGGCCGAATTGACACTTAATCAACACGACCTGGTATAAAAAATAATCGATCGACCAACAGTAGTAGTCGATCGACTTATTCCTAAGCTGAAGTCAGTCGATCGACTAAAGGGGTCTGTCGATCGACTTTCCTGGATAAACAGCAGCGTCCATCATCATTTTAATCGTGCTTCCTTACGTCTTCATGCATTCCAAGATGATAATTCCCGGGCTTAACTTCAATAGTATCCCGAATGGAACTCCGGGGACGGTTTTTGGCTTGTTTACACTTTTTCGGGTCCAAATCTTCATAAAACACAAAATAACCAGAAGTAGCCGATTCATGGGAGAACAGTAGCTAATCGCTACTTAATAAGCATAGAAATGCGTGCAAATCAATAGAGTAAATGTATGAAATAGGCACGCATCAAACCTCCCCAAACCAAACCCTTGCTTGTCTCCAAGCAAGCAAAGACTAAGGACATAAACAACTAATGGAACGGTAGACAAGCTCAGAGCTAACTATGCTTCACACGCCCAAACCAATTTAATACAAGCAGCCAACACCAAAATACAAAATCAATTGCAACTGAGTTATACTAATGAAGCAACTACTGAACCTTTGTCCTTGCAAGATTTGTATATATCGGATTCTCACGGGTCGCTCATCACCCATTAAAGAACATGGACAAAATATTCATTGTAAGACAAGAAGGAAATAAGAGACTCACCTAACTTCAACCTATAAGAACATGCATGCAGTCTAACATGATAATTATCTCTACCGACCGTACATATGCATTCCAACCAAACAAGACCAAGTCACATGCCGAGGAATTACAAATATGGTGAAGTGAGGTGATTTGGTAAGAAGGGGCAAAATATTTTGGAAATGTGGAGGTAAGAGCCAAGCTAGTACCAACCGAAACCAATAGTAAATAAATCCCGCTCAAGAACCCAACCGTATTAAATAAAACGTGTGAAGGGTCTGAGAAGAAGGAAATGGAAAAATGAAAAAAAAAAGAAGTTGAATGAAAAAAAAGAGAAGAAAAAAAATAGAAAGTGAAGTTGAAAAAAAGGGATAGTTTTACTCCTATGCTGTTATTCCATTTTATCTGAGGAGTATTTTCTGCTTCGGTGCGTGAGTTTTATGCCAGTTGTGGTACACACGTACCCAAAAATATTAACAGTACTAGCTTGACTAGGGTAGGCTATATAGGAATGTGGTTAACAATTGGGTCAAAACAAGTCAATTAGGCTAATGTGAGGCTCAAGGGTAAAATAAGAAGAAAAAGGATGCCTCTCCACATGTGACACCGTCACTAACCCGAATGCATGCAGGTACTAAAAGACAAAAATCGTGTTTATGCAAATTGATGTTACATGTCTTATAAGGAGTACTACTCTCATCCTAGAATGAAACTGATCATGAATGTCATCAGTTTGTTTAGCTCTATACCTCAGAAATTTTGAGTAGGTTGCCGATATTAAGTCAAGTCTATTCGTTCAGTAAAATTAATCAAAAACTCGTAGATTATGAAATGACTGTACAAGAAAGGCAATGAAAAAGCAAGGTTTTGGCTATAAATAAAAGCATAGACGCGGTTTCATCATTGTTATCTAACCATTCTGAGTCGACCTAAAAAGCAAAATAAAACATGTATTTGTATTTTTTCAATTTTTTTAATTTTTTTGTTTGTTTTTTTAAGTGGAAAAGAAAGAACAATTCATACGGAAATGTAATAAACATGCAAACAGAAATGCAATAAAAAAAATGCAAATGGATGCAAACAGACAGATGCATACCCTCCCCAAACCAAATCACACAATGCCCTCATTGTGTTCAGCAAACACCAGCAGCAGTGCAAAATATAATGGGAAAGTGGGGTACGCGGACGAAATGAAAACAAGCAAAGGAAAGCAGAGGCAACATGTACTTACAATTTAACGACCTCCCTAAACCAGCCAACAACAAAGGGAGGTCGTGGCCAGGTGCCACTATGCAACACCCGCGACAAAATGGAGATCAGCGGCTCTGTTATTTCATGCCGGGCATCGAGGTTAGTCGATCGACAGGCAGAAGGAGTTGATCGACTTTTCTCGTGAGTGTGTTCCAGTCGATCGACAATTGACTTCAGTCGATCGACTTTTCTACCTTGCGTACTTAGCGTATTCCATCGTCGTTAGGCACAGTTCCCTAACGACATTTGCCTCTTCTCCGATGCATCTAAAACGTAAACGTGTAACTCGTAACAAAATGACTAGGGACGCTCATCCCAATTATTCCAAAAACAAACGGTAAAAGGTCCGAAAGCAAACAAAGCAAGCAAAACAAAGTAGCTGGAAAGTCTTTTGCTAATTACAAAGCTATTAAAAAACGGGTTGCCTCGCATTAAGCGCTGGTTTTTGAGGTGCCGCTCGACCTTACTTCATAAGTCATCAACAATCAGGCGGCGCACAGCTTGGCCGCTGACTAAATGAAGTCCCTTCAACATTCTTGACATTAGGCCACCACTTGAACTTGGCTTTGGAAATAGAAGGGCGTCCCGCGACATAGGCTTCCTCACAACACTTAGCCTGTGGCCGTTCCTTCTTTGCACGTGGCAAGGGGTCTCCTTTTCGTCCGCCATAATCAGCATCGCCAGTCTCATAAAACGCACCCAACGCACCAAGCCCACCTCCCGAATCCTCCTGGTAGCTCAACCTGTCATGTCCTGCAGAAAAAGATACAAAAGAACGGTCCTCCATCTTGCTCCCAGCATGGGGCGGAGGTGTCACAGCAATAGCAAAACATGACTCAACTGTAGGACTATCAGTTACCCTATCAGATTGTAAAGTGGAGACTACATGGCAAGGTACAACTTGCATAGGTGCCCTACGGACACTAGATTGGGTGTAGGTCAGCTTCTCACCCCCCACCTTAAATGTCGGGAGTCCTCGCTCCTACGTCAATAATTGCACCATCAGTGTGCAAGAACGGTCTCCCTAAGATAATAGGGGTATGGGTATCCTCAGGAATGTCCAAAACAACAAAATCGACGGGTATAAAGAACTTCCCTACCCGCACAGGAACATCTTCTAGGATCCCTAAAGGACGCGACAAGGAGCGGTTTGCCATCCGGACAGTCATATTTGTGCATCTAAACTCAGTCAAACCTATCTTTTTAGCTAAACAAAGGGGTAAGACACTGATCCTGGCACCCAAGTCACACGAAGCATTGTCTATAGTATGGGTGCCTATAAAACAGGGGATGGAGAAACTACCTGGGTCAGCCAATTTGGGTGGAGACTTGTTTTGTAGAAGTGCACTACACTCCTCAGTAAAAGTGATAGTCTCTATCTCTACCTCATCAAAACTCCTCTTACGAGAAAGAATTTCTTTCATAAATTTAGCATATGAGGGAATATGAGTAATAAGTTCAGTGAAAGGTACCGTTACCCCCAGATTCTTTACGACCTTCAAAAACTTCTCGAATTACTGCTCAATCTTCGTATTCAGCTGTTGGGTCGGAAAGGGAAGCTTTATCGCAATGGGTGGCTCAGCATCTTTCTTCTCTTTATTAGTAATTGATGCCTTATCAGTCGTGGGTAACAAATCAGCAACTTCATCAGATGAAAAAGTCGATCGACCATCAGATACAGTCGATCGACTATTGGTTTTAGTCGATCGACCAAAAGCCTATGTCGATCGACCTTTTTCAAAATCGTCAGTGTTCACGATTGCAGATTTAGTCGATCGACCATCTGGTCTTGTCGATCGACTTTTTTGCAGGCGTCAAAACAGCTTCTTCAACATACTCCTCAACAACATCAACAACCAGATCCTCAATAATGAACTCGTCACCTTCCATGGGCACTTGTGGTCTATCATATGTAAGACCACTCCTTAGAGTTATAGCATTTAGTGTCTCATGTGGTTTATCAGGTTGAGACGGCAATGTACCCCGTTTTCTACCTGAACTTTGGCTCGGTAATTTAGCAACTTGATTGTCCAAGACTTTATTGTGAGGCAACAATTGAGCAATTAGAGCTTCCTGCTTTTGTGAAGCCGCCCTTTGCTGTTGTAACATAGCTTTAATGTCCGACATATCACTGTTTGAAGCCTGAGGAGGAGGCTGCATCTGTTGAAACTGCTGTTAAGGCGGCCTATTAAAGTTTTCTTGTGGTTGATTACCACAATTTTGAGGGATGATGTAGGTATTGGTTGGCGGAGGGGTAGGATGAAACACATTCTGATTCCTCTCAGTGAAGAAATTAGAATAGGGAGTACCGTGCTTGAAAGATTGATAGGCATGAACTTGTTCTATAGTACTCATACATCCAGCTGCAACATGACCATGAGTACCACATCTCTTTCAAGGAACCTCTTGTTAAACCAAAGCATGAACTGTTTGCGGCAGACCGAAAGACTGGGCTGTCCTCATCTAAGCAATTTGGGCAGTTAAAGCCTCTAACTGAGTTGCAATTGCATTAACTATCTGAACCACCTCCTCTTGTGCTACCCCTTGGATTACCATACTCAGCAGTGTGGGTGGCTATCTGATCAATTAGTTTCCAGGCATTTTCATCATTAATGTTGTCCTGGAATCTCCCGTTGGCAGCTGAATGAAGTAAGGCTCTATGATCATCATACAGGCCGTTGTAAAACTGGTTGCATAGGAAACTAGACCCGGAAGCCATAATGTGGAACAAATCGAACTAGTTTTTTTGAAACGAACCCACGCCTTATTAAGGTCTTCAGTAGGACCTTGTTTAAACCTTGTAATCTGGCTTCTAAGGGCATTAGTCTTCTGGGGTGGGAAATACCTCTTGTAGAATGAAAGGGCTAATGAATTCAAGTCTGTAATACCATGAGCTTCCGTATCCAAGTAACGTAGCCACTCCGCTGCATCATCTCGCAGGGAGAAAGGGAAAACAGTCTGTTTGACTTGGTCTTGAGTCACCCCGCAGCCAAAGGGACGGAGCATCAGTAACTAACGAACTTCTTCATATGTTTAGCGGGGTCCTCACCAGCTCCACCTCCAAATAATTTTCGCTCCACCAGATTAATGTAAGATAGACGAATTTCGAAGGTACCCGTATCCGTAGTGGGGAGCTTGAATCCCTTGGGAAGAGAGGCAAGGGTGGGCTCAGAATGACTTGCTAAAGGTGGCATGATTATAGTAGTAACAGAAACTGAAGTGTCTTCTTCAAAAGACCGATTTTCTGCAATATAACTGGCATATGCAGCGTCAAACGTACTCAAGTCTTCTGCTTGACGAACTTCCTTCCAAAAGTTTCGCCTAGCTCGAAATGTCCTTTTTGGTTCAGGATCAAGCGATAGGATCTTTGACCTGAGGGACCTGGGCATAAACAAAACTAGCACAGAAAGGTAAGTTCGGTCTCAAGGAACACATGCTCCTTGAGACAAAGGACAAATGAAAATAAAAAAGTAGAAATGCGTCTCCTCCCCGCCAACGGCGCCAAAATTTGACAGGCTATCACGCACCTCTCAAAAATAACCAACTGGTCTCCAACTAAGATAGCTAGGGAAGTCGGGATCGAATCCACAGGGAGGCTATTTGCAGTCTACTTGTCAATCAAAGTCTGTCTAAGTCACAAAATCGGGGGTTTGATTTGTTTACTAAAGCTAAAGTAATGCAAGGAAAAGAAATTAGGCGTAAAAAATAAGTAAAGCAAATATAGAGAGAAACAGCTAGGATGGTCGGTTCACCATGGTCTGCAACGATTTAAGGTAAGGTTAACAGTCAACAATAAACGGTCTGAAGAGTACTGAACAGGTCCTCTCGGTCCACTATTCACCCTAGAATTCTAATATGGCTCTCGCCCTAATTAAAGTATCCTATTGTTCGTAACAAGTCTTCGCCTTTTCCAATCTATCGATCCAGGTCAAGGTTTAACTAGATGGTCAATTAATTACGTGCACTTAATTAATCAAACCGCATTAAATGCCACGATTAACAATTCAGACGGAGTAAACTGCTAGACTTAGCTATGCATAATTAGATGGAAAACAACAATTAAAGTAGAGGAGAAACCAAAGAATTGCATGTCGGAATTAAAGAGATATTCAACAAGTATAAAACAAATCTAATAAGAATAGTAAAATGAACAACAACAAAAAGAAAGAAAGATGAACGAAGAAAAATTGAAATTACCGAAATTGGAAAAGAAGAATTACATGTTTAAATACCAAAAATAATGAAGCAAAGTAACGTAGAAAGTTTTTCTGTCTATATCGTCCTCCCTAAAACTGATTGTTCAGCCGCCTTTTATACAAAGATGGGTAAAATTATTAATTAAACAACTAATAGGCCGAATTGATACTTAATCAACATGACCTGGTATAAAAAATAATCGATCGACCAACAGTAGTAGTCGATCGACCTATTCCTAAGCTGAAGTCAGTCGATCGACTAAAGGGGTCTGTCGATCGACTTTCCTGGGGAAACAGTAGCGTCCATCATCATTTTAATTGTGCTTCCTTATGTCTTCACGCATTCTAAGATGATAATTCCCGAGCTTAACTTCAATAGTATCCCGAATGGAACTCCGGGGACGGGTTTTGGCTTGTTTACACTTTTTTGGGTCCAAATCTGCATAAAACACAAAATAACCCGAAGTAGTCGATTCATGGGAGAACCGTAGCTAATTGATACTTAATAAGCATAGAAATGCGTGCAAATGAATAGAGTAAATGTATGAAATAGGCACGCATCAAGTGCCCTAGACCTTTATCTGAAGTAGGGTAAGTCTAATATTCCAAGTGTTGAGTTCAAGAGGGCGATGAGAAGGGAGTTCGTTCCGGAATATGTTCGTAGTAAGTTGAGGGAGGAGTTTGATTCTTTCAAGATGACCTCGGATATGACAGTGGCGGAGTATTACCATAAGTTTAATGAGAAATCGAGATATGTTGAGGACATGGGGCTGAGTCAGGAGAACTTGGCACTTCGGTTTGAGAAAGGGTTGACCTATCAGATCATGGAGAAGTTACCGGTTGGGGTTCTTTCTGATGTTAAGAAAGTGTATGAGAGGGAAGGACGAGCTGAGCGGTTGGTCGAGATGGTCAAAGAGAACAAAGAGAGGGGTCTAGAAAAGAGAAAGGCTGAGAATGAGGGTGGTGGTAGCAGCAGTTAGAGTTTCTCGTGTTTCAACTGTGGCGGTATGGGCCACAAGAGGCATAAGTGTACTAGTGCCGGGGGGAGAGGTTTTCAGAGGCCATAACATGGGAGCTTTTCGCAGGGTCTGATATAGAGCTATTCTAGCAGCCGACCAGCTGGGTCATGGAATAATCAAGGAGGGCTAGGTAACAACAACAGTGGGTCCAACCGCAATGGCGGTAATTCTTATCAGAAACCGGCGGCTAACAACAATCAGGGGTCAGCTGCCAAGCCTTATACTTTAGCTAGTACGATACAAGGGGGTGGAAAAATGACCAGTGGCAAGCTTTTTATCATAGACAAGAAAGCTACTGAGGATGATGCACACGTGACCACCGGTACCTTTCTTATTAATGATGTTTCTACTTTTGCTTTGTTTGATTCTAGGGCGTGACACTCTTTTGTATCGTCGGGTCATGCTAAGTCTATGGGTTTAAGAGAGTTTGAGTCTGTAAAAGATGAGGTTTTTATACCGTCGAGTGAGTCAGTGTCTTGTGGGAGGTTATATAAGGGTGTATCCATGATAGTTGGGCATATTGATCTTCCAGTGGATTTGTTAGGATTTCCTATGGACGGTTTTGAGATGATAGATGGTATGGATTGGTTGGGTAAGTACAAGGCTAGAATAGATTGTCACCAAAAGAAAGTTTCTTTGAGAGGTCCTAAGGGAGTTAGTGTGTCTTACCGTGGGATTGTTGTCAAACCCAAAGTCAAAGTGATTGCAGCGGTGACCTTGAAGTCTTACTTGAGGAAGGGCTTTCCGTTGATTCTATGCCATTTGAAAGATCATAGTATGGCAGAGCCGACAGCAGATGAGATACCAGTGGTAGGAGAGTTTTCGGATGTTTTTCCAGAGGAGATACCGGGTTTACCACCAAAGAGAGATATATATTTGAGTGTGGAGTTGAAACCAGGGACGAGACTAGGCCAATCTCTAAGGCCCCGTACCGCATGGGTCCTAAGGAGTTAGGGGAGCTGAAGAAACAGTTGGATGATTTGATAGAGAAGGGGTACATTAGACCTAATATATCGCCGTGGGGTGCACCAGTTCTGTTTGTGAAGAAGAAAGATGGGAGCTTGAGATTGTGTATCGACTATAGAGAGCTGAACAGTGTTATAGTGAAGAACAAGTATCCTTTACCAAGGATAGATGATCTGTTTGACCAGCTAAGTGGGGCCGGAGTCTTTTCAAAGATTGATCTAAGATCAGGGTACCATCAGGTGAGGATTCGGGATGAACACATACCAAAGACAGCTTTTCAATCAAGGTATGGTCACTATGAGTATGTGGTGATGCCAATTGGGTTGTCTAATGTATCGGCAATGTTTATGGATTTGATGAACCGGGTCTTCAGCCAGTTCTTGGATAAGTTCATGGTGGTGTTCATAGATGACATCTTAGTATATTCTAAGACTAAGGAGGAGCACGAGGAGCATTTGAGGTTGGTGTTGCAAACTCTACGCGATAACCAACTGTATGCAAAGTTATCTAAGTGTGAGTTCTGGCTAGAGAGAGTGGCTTTCTGGGTCATGTGATTTCTAAAGAGGGTGTATCTGTGGATCCTAACAAGATAGAGGCAGTAGCTAAGTAGCAAGCACCAAATAATGTGGCCAATATCAGGAGTTTCTAGGTTTGGCAGGGTACAATCGACGGTTCGTGAAAGACTTTTCGAAGATTGCCAGGCCTATGACCACGTTAATGAGGAAAGAAAACAAGTTTCATTGGTGTGAAAGTTGTGAGACGGCGTTCCAAACATTAAAGAACGTTTGACCACAGCTCCAGTCTTAGCTTTACCTGAAGGGTGTGAGAACTTTGAGGTGTATACTGATGCTTCAAAGAACGGGTTGGGTTGTGTGTTGATATAGAACGGGAAAGTCATTGCCTATGCTTCTAGGCAGTTGAAGCCTTATGAGGAGAACTATCCGATGCATGATCTAGAGTTGGGTGCAGTTATCTTTGCTCTCAAGATTTGGAGGTACTATCTTTTAAGGGCGGCCTCTAAGGTGTTTTCTGATCACAAGAGTCTAAAGTACATCTTTACTCAAAAGGAGCTGAACATGAGACAGAGGAGGTGGATGAAGCTTATCGGGGATTATGACATGGATATCATATACCATGAAGGGACGGCAAACGTGGTTGCTGATGCGTTGAGCAGAAAGCGTGTGCATTCTTTATGCATAGCTATGTCCTTGATGAGGTTGAGAGATGAGGTAGGTAAGATGGGTATATATGTGATTCAAAAAGGGGATGGTAGGGGAGACTTGACAGTGAAGCCGGATCTTTATGATGACATTCGCAGGAAGCAGGCTCTTGATTCTAAGATTCAGGAGTGGAGAGGTGGTGTAGAGAAAGGGACAGTGTCTCGGTTCTCTATTCATTCTGATGGGAGTGTTCGGTTTGATGGGAGATGGTGTGTGCCTAAGGATGACGAGTTAAGAAAGACAATCATGACAGAGGCTCATTGTATTCCGTATTCAGTGCATCCGGGTGGTGACAAGCTTTATAGGGATCTGAAGAAGACTTTTTGGTGGCGTGGGATGAAAAGGGAGACAACTGAGTTTGTGGCTAGGTGTTTGACATGTCAGAGCGTCAAAGGGGAGCAGCGAAGACCGCAAGGTAAGATCCAGTCTCTTGAGGTACCTGAGTTTAAATGGGATTCTATCTCCATGGATTTTATAGTGGGTTTACCGAGGAGCCAGCAAGGTAATAATATGATATGGATGAACGTTTGACTAAGTCAACTCACTTTATTCCAATGAAAGATACATGGACTAAAGTGCAGTTGGCTAATGGCTACTGGAAACAGATGGTGAGGTTACATGAAGTGCCAAAGGACATTGTGTTAGATCGGGATGCGAGGTTCATTTCTCATTTTTGGCAAGAGTTGTAGGAGATGATGAGAACTACCTTGAAGATGAGTACTGCGTTTCATCCTGCAGCTGATGGACAGACAGAGAGAACTATCAAGACTTTGGAAGATATGTTGAGGGCTTGTGTGATAGAGTTTGGTGGTAGTTGGGAAGATAGGTTGGATTTGATTGAGTTTTGTTACAACAACAGCTACCATACGAGTATTAGGATGGCTCCGTTTGAGGCTTTGTATATGAGGAGGTGTAGGAGTTCGATTTGCTGGGATGATAGTGCTGAGGCAGTGGTTTTAGGACCACAGATGGTATATGAGATGATTGAACAAGTGAAAGTTATTCGGCAAAATATGAAAGCGGCCCAGGATCGACAAAAGAGCTATGCGGACTTACATCGTTGGGACTTCGAGTTTCAGGTTGGGGATAAGGTTTTTTTGAAAGTGTCACCTATGTGTGGGGTTATGCGGTTTGGTAAGAAAGGGAAGTTAAGCCAAAAGTTCATTGGACCGTATGAGATTTTGGATCGTGTGGGAGAGGTTTCTTATCAGTTAGCTTTGCCACCAGCTTTGGATCGTGTACGTAATGTGTTCCATGTGTCTCAGTTACGGAAGTATGTAAGTGACCCTTCCCATGTGTTAGAGGTGGAGAATATCGATTTGGATGAATCTTTGTCTTATCTAGAGGTACCAAAACAGATTCTTGATCGCAAGGTTCGCAAAACGAGATCTGGGAAAACAGTGTTACTCAAGGTTTTATGGTCTAATAACAATATCGAGGAAGCGACTTGGGAGGCGGACGAGGTTATGAAGAAACGGTATCCGTCTATTTTTGATCAGGTATGTGTGGTTACGGGGACGTAACCCTGTTTCTTTTAGGGGGTAGGAGATGATCGCATAAGGTTTTGGTATGGTTTTATGTTGGTTTTGGTACAGTTAGTGGTTGTTTTGAGTCGGTATGAGTTGTGGTTGGGTTTGTTTTTGAGTTTTCATTGCGTTGTTGCATGTGTCGTAGTTGAGTTAGTGAGGTTGGTTTTGAGTATGGGTTTGAACTTCGGGGACGAAGTTCATTTTTAAGGAGGAAAGACTGTAGTACTACGGTTTTATGAGCTGTTGGATACTCTATCGAGTAGGGTTTACTCTATCGAGTAAGTGAGTTTTCCGTTCTGGACAGTGTTCTGTCTGTTGGGTACTCGATCGAGTAGGGGCTACTCGATCGAGTACCTCAGTTACTCGATCAAGTACGTCGGCTCTTACGGGTTTTTGGCATGGTTTTGATAGCAATGCGAGATTGGTATATAATGTATTTTCACCAGTTTCTTTTTACTGTTTACTTTATTCTAAACACATTTCACAAGATAAAACAAGTTACATTGAATCCTCTCTCACATTGCTATCAAATCGAAAGAGCAAGAGTCGTCGGATTGCAGAGTTCTTTATACCTTTGAGGCCGTCGTATTATGGGTTAGATCCTAGTACAGTTTTTATATTATTTCGTTAATTTTGGTTAAACCCTAATTGGGTAGTTTAGGGGTTTTGGGAGTATTATTGGTATTAGATTGTGATTGTATGATTGTATGTTGATAGGAGGTGATTCGTAGAGGACCGTTTCTGATCTGTTATTGTGTCGATTGTGGTGATTGCATTCCAGGTAGGGTTTGCTACTCAGTTACCGTATACATGATTATCAGATGGTTGTTGGTTGTTGGCATTGATTATATCGTATTTAATTTGGTATTGTGATTCTGTGATTGGATGTTGTTAATTGTCTGTGGTTCGCGAGGTGCGTCCTCGGCTGAGTGGAGTCACTTGCGGGAGTGGCTTCACGGCCTTGATTTGCCTCTTGTGGAACCCGCCACAAGAGGGGATGTGCACATTAAGGAACATGGGTTTTCGCTCGGTAAAGATGAGCGGGGCTTAGGTGGGAACGGCTGCGGTCCCCCACTGGCGGTGTGGATTACTGGTTGCAGTCGTAATCTGGCAGGGCTAGACCTTGAGGCTAGTCAAGTGACTGGTGATGTGACGATGTTGGAGAATTGTATTTGTGTATTGTTGTTGTTTAGTCTTCTATTGCGTATGCAGTAACTTACCCCATTTAATTGTTTTAAAAATTATGGTGATCCATTCGGGGATGGTGAGCAGTTATTGAGCAGATATGATTTGGATGCGCGAGGGATAACTGGGCATGAGTCACCACGAGTCATCTAGGAGTCTTCCGCTGTTGTGTCGAACATTTTTTTACTTTAGTTGGATTTTGGTTTTGGAACAGTTGTATCATACTTTGCGGTTTTTGGATTTTGATGTATTCACTTAAACTATTTATTTAAAGTACGTTCTTTGATGGTCTATTTGATATACATTGCCTCGGGTGACCGAGATTGTTGGACTTTCATGCATTAGGTGGTCTTGGTAAGGCACCTTAGTGTGTGTGTGTGTGTGTGTGCGTGTGTGTGTATAGGGGGGGGGGGGGGGAGCAGATTGGACCCGCCCCGGTTGAAGTCACTCTGCTCGGGTTCAGTGATTGGACCTGCCCGAGTTGGACTAGACCCGCCCGGGTTGAGGTCAAATTTCACCCAATTTCAATTTAATTCTAATAAAACTTGTTTACTCATGCTAATACACATACAAACACACCAAAATCAACATATCCTCACCCAAGGATGATCCACATATTACTCAAATTTCAATGAACAAGACTTTATAATATAAATCCTACATACAGATGCCATCTTTTTCATTCAAAACATTAGATCTGAACATAACAACACACAAAATTTTCATTTAAAACATCATTAACAATATTAATCTAACAAATCTCATAGCACATTACTCATAAGTCATTAAACAACATAAATAAGGAATTCCAAGGCAAAACGCACATAAAGATTCTTAGATCTAAACATACAAGTAATACCGAGTAACCCATCTACATTACTTTTATTTGCACTTATAGTCTTTCAAATCTCTCTCTATGAGATAAAAATCCTTCTCCGGGTCTTCTTAGGCACCACCTAAACATGAAAAACACAATAAGTTGTGAGAATATATAACTTAGGGGAATGACGGGCCTTTTAGAGATTAAAAAAGGACAAGACTTTCTTACGTAGAAAGACGGAGGACTAGAAAAGACGAAGACTAGCACAAGAATGAAGCAATTTGGTGAAGGGATGAAGAAGTTATGAAATTTTTAAGATTGTGCGGTTTAGATTTAGTGGAGGTTTAATGTAGGTGTTAGGAAAGAAGGAATTTTTTAAGGTAGGAGATGAAGTGAGTTGTGAGGAAATGAGAATAAACCTACAGTAGTAGCCCAACTTCACTTAGCTTGGTCCATGACCCAATTGACTCGGGTTTCTACTCAACTTTCGCGTAGAATCCGATTCCAAGCTCTATTTGGGCAATTTGGTAGCGATTTCTACCCTACTATACTACGTCATTTATTGAATATATCATTTTAAACCACTAATTTATTAATAGTTGCCTTTATTTTAAGGATAAGTTCATTTTTAGCTTTGTTGAGTTAAAACCATTATTAATTTGTCCAAATAGAGTTATGAATCAGATTCTATGCGAAATTTAAGTAAAACTCGACTCATTTGGGTTATGATGAGTTAAGGTTTTAGGTTAATCTTTTATGAGAAAGCTCACCTCATCCCCTTCTTCCCAAAATTTATTATTTTCTCTCATCAAAACCTTTATAAACATTCTAAAGGTTTAAGATTTTAAAACACTCATAACCCCCTCATTTCTCAACCAAATCATTTCATCTTTTCACCATTATTCTCTCTCTCATCATTCCCCGTCTTTTTGTATAATAAAATTTTATCTTTCTCTAACTTTTATAAAATTCATTTTTTTATCTATCTTTTAGATCTCATCTTAAAATTAGCATCCCGCTTTCGTTCCTCATCCAAATCCGATGATTCTTGCACTCTGTAGATACCCAGTATCTGCTGAATTCTGAAAAACGCCCAACGATGATCGTACTACAACATTTCTTTGATATAGTTGTGAAGACTCGATAGTTAACAGAATGGTTCTTTGCTAAACTCGAAAAATATTTTTAATACCTAGGTTGTTTCTTTTGCATGCCGCAAGCGTCAAAATGACACTAATTTGAGTCAAAATCGACTCCAAAACTTGAAACCCGAGTCAAAAACACGAAACCTCCCTCAAATGACTCTACCATGTTGAGACAGTCACAAAATATCTCAAATACAAACAAACAAGAAGTACAATCAAGCCTTTAAGCCTCACTCAAAATGTAATAACCGAGCAAACACCATGTTATGACGCAAACTTACCTGCACCCTAATCAACGTAAAATCGATGGCAATATCTTCAATCACCTAGATGACGTCGTTTATCACTAGAGGACGTAGATTTGCATTCCTGACATCATTCATTTTATTTCAAACCTTGGATTTCAATTATATACATTTTCATTTTCTTGAAATAGCCCGGAAGGCTGGTACAGGCCCCCACGCCTCATTCAAAGGGTGCTACGCTTGCGCCTCTTCTGGCCCTTCTCCTGCTTCCCTTTCTTCTTTGCTGTCTGACCATAGCTGGGCTAATCTACTAAGACCTCCGCGCTTATATACCCTGTCAACAACAACAATCTAACTAATGTTTTCAAGCTTTCATCTTATCTAAAAAATCAGGCCCTTAATCGGGATTGGTCGTTTTGCATAATTCGACCCTTTTATTCCATTCAAATATTCAACTTTTCTAAACATCTCAATTACTTCGAACCTCTTTCAAAATCTCTCAAGCATTCAAGGTCATATTAAGCTTCATCAATTTCGCTTTGTAAATGGATGTTTAATTTCCGGTTCTCACATGCTTAATCAATCTAAATTCAACCTTGACATCATCAATTCCGCCCTACATGCTTAAATCAACCGACACAGATCAAATTCACATGTTAGGTTAAACTAATTGATGGACATTCATGCATTTAACCCATTTTATCGACTTTCGCACTTAAATAACCATGATCGATCAGTAGAAGCCGCTTGAGCGGGCGAGATTGGGTTTGATTAAAGTGCTTTCCAATACGTGCCCTCACCCTTTACTCGAATTTCTAGATAGTGGATGTTCGTATCCATGGCAAACGAGAGTCATTCTAGACATGAGATGCTAAGGGGAACAAATATTTATCTTTAGTATCTATGTCAATACTGCTTTGTGCTTTGTTTTATCATGGTATAAAGTTGATTCGAATGGTTTCCAAGAATCCCATAACTTCTTGGTGGCCATTTCACTCAGTCGCCAATTGGTCGTTTTGAGACCTTCATCGAGCGAGACCGAGCTAAAATCCAACCCAAGGTCTTCTTCGAAGGCGGGAAAATGCGACTTCGCGCCCCCTAGGGCGCGAATGGCAAAACCCTCTTCCGCACAAGAACGACCAGACCGGGGACCGGGCTTTGCGCGGGTGGGCGATGCCCACAGTTTGGCAACTCCGCTGGAGATAACTACGACACTTGTGTCTTTGTGATCCTCGGAGGTGAAACTCGAACGAGGTCGTGGGTAAAGTGCATTATTTGATATTATGGTCGTAAGTCGGTTTCCTTGTCCAGGCCCATAACCTAACCTTTATCGACCAATTGGCTCGCTTCGTCAACGTGGGTTTACTCATCCCCGCGTTTCAGATCCCGATTGTGTGAAGCAAGCCATTTGTAATTACTACACATTTTGTTTTCATCAAATAGATTTCACTTCTTACGTAAACGGGGATTAGAGCGCCAACCTTACACATTGTGTTTGGAATGGCATCCCTCCCAAAGAACGGGGAATGTTAGCTTGATTTGTAACAACCCTTATTAAGTCAAGACCCATATCAACATTGAGCATAATATAATGAATTACGATTGCTTATGTGCTATGTGATCTTAGTCCGTTCCCGTGTCTTTTTCAAAAACCAAAACGTCACTTTCCAAACCGTCGTAATGACGATTTTTACCCTCAAAATTTTCAAAATTCAAAATCCATTTTCAATACCAAAGCGCTGTCGTAACGACGAATTTTACCCTTGAAATCTTCAAAAATTCGTTTCCAAAAACTGATACACCATTTTCTATGCGGTCATAATGACGAATTCAATTCTCACATTTTCAAAACCCGCTTCGTAAACCGTAGTAGTGACGAATTCAATCCTCTAATTTTCAAATGTCAAATCCTGATTTCGAAAACAAATTGACCGTTTTCTAAGTCGTCTTAAAGAGAAATTCAATCCTCAATATTTAATTTTCAAATCCCTCTTTCAAAAACAAATATGACGATGTTCTAAGGCGTCATAATGACGAATTCGATCCTTAAATTTCCAAATTTCAAAATTTCGCTTTTGAAAACAAATCTGACCGTTCTCTATGCCGTCATAATGGTAGATTCAATTCTCAACGATTCCAGTTCTGTCATTTAAAATAAAACCGACCTTGTTGTAAAGGATAAAAGAACAACTTCCCGATTTCCAGCAAATAATCACCATTCCGTAAATTATTATCTCTCCGTAAAAATCATTCCGTCATTCCTATTTTGCCTTATATCTGTAGAGGCAAGCAAACATATTTATGGGTCTTTTTCCCAGTCGTCACCCGTCAAGACCCGTTCAAAAGCCATCGCGCCTTCAATTTCAACTTGTATAGAGTTAGTTTTGGCCTCACTTAGCTATAGGTTGACCCAAATGCACGAAATTGAGTCAGCACCAAAGTGCCGCCCATGGCCACTCTCGTTTCCATCGGTCAAAATGTTTCATTTCGTAAATTTTACATTGTCGCCTCGTTTATGTTGATGTGGTCCCATATCCGAAGCCAAGATGTAATGCAAGTCGTTTTCTCTCAGACAATGGCCCCGTCTTCAGAAACTTCAAACAATGACAAGGACAACGGAGAAATGACCAACGCACAATTGGCTAGCTTACTCACTGCTCTTAAGGTTGCCCTCGACCGCGTGGAATCACACATTGATCACTTGGAAAACAAGGAAACTGAAGGATCCGAGCTGGAACCTTTGACTGAAATGGAGAAAAGGCTAAAGCTCTTGGAAGAGCATCTCTTGGCCTGTACGTGGCAACAACATCCACCTATAAAGCAATAAGGAATTTGAGCCCGTCGGTGACCACTTGCCTGAAAACTTTACCCGTACCGATATCCCGATGTTCAAAGGGGTTGAAGACCCGCTCAATCATATCAGGCCTTTTAAAGATTACATGTACATCAAAAGGTTTAAACCCAAGCAATTCACTAGGATCTTTCCGTTCTCTCTTGAGGCGATTCCCCGTCAATGGTTCTGCTCCTTGGAGTTGAAGAAGATAACCACTTAGGATGATATCGTTGTTGAATTCACAAAGCAATACGCAAATAACGTTGAGATGCAGGTTAACAAGCGCACCCTTGAGGTATTGATACAAAATGAGAAAGAGGGATTCACTGAATTCCTTACCCGGTGGAGAAGGGTAAGCACCAAGTTAGTTAGCAAGCCTGGTGAGGTGATCTTAGTAGAGAAGTTCGTTAACAACCTCCGTCTCATTTATGCCAATCTTCTGAGATACCAGAACATCAAAACCTTCAAAGATTTGCAAATCTAGGGAATCCGAATCGAGGATGATTTGCGCAAGGGCGTCTTATCCAAACCCATGGGCCATGGTTAGTAAGGATCTACATCAACCGGTGCTCGTTCATATGGGAAATCCAGCAAAACCGGCGAATTCAACATCTTGGAGGCTTCCTCGAGGAAAGTCGATCGTAATCAAATGACTTTCACCACCTTAGGGTCAACCTATAAAGCTGCCTTCAAAAGGCTAGTAGAACAAGGAAACCTACAACCCATTGGGCCTACTCCTGACCCGCCAGCAGACGAAAACCCCGATTCTAGAAAGGTAATGCATACTGCCAGTACCACCAAATGAAAGGTCATGACACCGAAACATGCTAGAATTTGAAGCACGTTATTCAGGATATGATCGAGAATGGGCAACTCCCAATACCACCTCCAGTTAAGCCCAAAACTACGATGAACCCTCTGGGGATTCATGCTATATTTGATCAAGAACCTTTCGCGGATATGATCGTGCCTTATAACGATGGAATCAATGCCCTGGAGAACCACATTCCTATTGGGATTTTTGTTTTTGATGCAGCCTCTATCATGGAGATGTTCATACAAATTGAGAGTATTTTCACCATTCTTTCAGATTGGAATTCCAAACTTGAGGATGAAATGGTAAAAATATCCCGAGGCAAAAGTCCTATCACCAACAAAGAAATGCACCATACTCCAAGGGAAGCTACCTTGGGGAGAGTGTCTCAAGGCTCCGGAGTTGGTCATCCTGATTATCATCATGGTACACATATCGAACTCCATCAAGGAACTATCCACTGAGACAAGAACCGTCAAGGAGCTCTAGTGACCAATAGATTAATGGCATATAGAGGGACGATGTGAACTACGTCTACATCAATAAAAAAAAAGAATCAAACCTCGGAACTCAACCATTTTACCCTATCTGGGCGCCCTTAATCAATTGACATTAAAAAGTCATCTTACTTGTGGAAATGAGATCACAAGCCAAAAAGGCGGAGCAAGTATCTTAACGGTTATACCTGCTAAAATCTCAATATCGCTACTTTTGTCAAATGAGTCAACTCTATCTAATCCATCTAAAAGGCTCAGAAAATTGCACTAAGCCACATGGAATGTCAAATCACACCGTTGCGGTCAGTTATTCGTCTTATAAAGCTTTTTTCTTTCTCGGGCAGTCATGTTTGCGGTGGGGGCTTATTGAAGTAGGAGCTGAATTTGGGGCTCTTAACCCAAGCCAGGACACCATACCTGCATCACCACCAAAACAGCCTGTCAAAAGGTTCACTAGGTCTAGCTTTTAGCTGCCATTATGGCCAACTGGGGTGAGCCTAAACTACGTCCAGCAGGAGTCCCAAGCATCCAAGCCAAGCTAAGCAAATGCAATGCAAAAATTCAGCACAGAAATCAAGCAAGAAAACCAGTCACGTGTTGCTGAAAAGTGATAAAGCATAAATCAATCTTTCCATTTCTAGTGAGGCAATTGTGAGGCTGTCCAGGAAGGACCACTGCACCATTTATCCACAAAATATGCTACAGAAAAACAACAAGAAGCCTTGACTTTGGAAAGTACTCAGCTAGCCAACAAAGCAACAACAACCCGTGCATAAACAGACAAATGATCAGATTGCATTCTTGTTTTATTTCAGTCTGTTTTTACCCCATTGCTTTTATTTTCACTTATTTACTTCAATTTCCAGTTTGTAATATATTTAATGTTGTTTGCACTCATCCAAGAAGAGATCTTGGCCCTTGGATGCTAGGTTATTCGAGATGTAATGCAAGACAAGGCCTATATAAGGACCCGTGTCTCAACTGTTTTAGAGCAGAATACTTTTTTTTTTGATAAAATGTAAGTATATATCAAAAATAAATGATCGTAACCATACATGGAGATGGAACCATAAGTCTCATCGACTTAACTGGTCCAATCCAGACTCAAAACGAGAGTCAGGAAAAGCCACTAGAACCGAAACCCAGCCCAAGACTCAGCCCAACCAGAAAACAAATCAAAACCATCCTTATTTGGACAACAAATCCAAATTGGGGGAAAACAAAACCTAATTAAAATTCCTTCAATCGAAGAACATCTTCTTTCAGCCGCATCTCCGTCTTCAACAAATATCATGTCTTCACCCAGATGTGCTGCTGTTAAGGATTCGTTGTAACCAACGATCCTTGGTAACAGTGTTAAGGTTTATGAATCTCAGCTTAAGCGCTTCAATAATGGTTAGAACAAGCCTATTCGGTCTAATCAGAGTGTGTTCAATTCTACCCAGGTTTCTTTGCCTCCATACGTGGTAGATACACGCATTAATAACCGCATTCATCACATCAATCTGCGTTTTTGAGCCTTTAAACCTCAATCTCCAGTGAAGAAGATTCGAGTTTGGATGATGATTCCAATCCAGTTTCCTAAAAGCAGGATGAGTTATTTGCTGTATGGACAACGAAAGAACAAATGTTCCATGGTTTTTGTCTTACCCCGACATATGCAACAGGTATCAACCTCACTTATGCCCAATTTGAAAAGTTTATCATTGATATTCATATTACCATGTTGAAATATCCACGCCATAAAACCGTGTTTAGGGATAGTCCATTTGGTCCATATCAGAGTATTCCATTTGATTTTTTCCCCTTTATCTCCGAGAAGCTCATACTTGGCTATTGTGTACCCTTGATTGTTGTTCCATACTTATTGCTGATATGAATCGTGCAGAATTATCTTAATTTGGCAAATTTTCTTCCAGTACCAACTGAAATTATTAGTAGGAGAATAACTTCGCAGAATACTTTTAAATGAAATTAACCTTTGAGACTTCTCTCAAACCCTTTCAAACTTGTGTTAATCTTTAGTTTGAGTCCCTAGCCTGATAATTAGCCTGTGAGCTCTGTGGGTAATTGATCAAAGTCAGTTTGGCATAATTAGATTGAACCTGTGCTTGATTGTGGTTCATTTTGATTGTGTTGTTCAAATATAAACTTTAATCCTATTTTCATCTGTGGGTTTGAGTTTAGATTTGTTAAGTTAATATCTTAAATTTCTTGTGAGCTTTCTTTGGGAGTTTAGGATCTTAACTATATCCTCTAAATCAATCAAACAGTACCATACACTGCATTGAGTCCCTGTCTACAATTTATCCTGTGTAGGCTGTTTCAGAGTAATATTAAAAATACTTAGATTTCATCATAAATCTTGAAAATTGGCACAGTTTTAGTTTATTATTTAAACTTATTTGTCACAAAAATTCAGGATTTTTAAAGATCATTTGGTATTTTTAGTTTCTCCTGCAATCTTAATAGCATTATTGCAAAACCCTGGTTGGTACCAAGAGCCAGGTTATAACACAATTCCACCTTTGTGTTAGTCTTAGGTTGAGAGAATAGTGAGTTCATTATCCCTAACTACTTTAAAAACACAAAAAATGACCATGAGTGAAGAGAGAATGACAGGAATTGAAAGAAGGATTTAGCAATTAGCAGGAACTGTCAATGTGATGGTTAATGCTATGAATTCTGTCATGGAAAGGATTCCAAATCCTGATCCAAGGAGAAGACCACCTGGTAGAGGCAGAGGCAGGGCCAGAGGGTTTCATGTGGGAGTAGGAAGAGGACATCCACAACATGAAGAGGATTATGGCTCAGATTCAGATAAGAACATCAGAACATAAGACGAGGCTTTTGAGAAAACAGACAAGCATCTAAAGGTAGAAATTCCTGATTTTTCTGATAGTCTTAACCCTGATGACTTACTAGAATGAATTAGGGATGTTGAAAAGATCTTTGAGTATAAAAACTACAATAATGCTAAGGCTTGTAAGGCTGCTGTGTTGAAATTAAAGGGGTATGTCTCATTGTGGTATGATAACCTTAAACATCAGAGATTAAGGGAAGGAAAAGAACCTGTTAAATCTTGGTCTAAACTTAAAAAGAAATTATTGGATAAGTTTGTCCCCAAAGACTATACTCAGGATTTGTTCATTAAGTTGTCTAAACTTAGGCAAGATGATAGACCCATTGAAACTTATTTAAAGGAATTTGAGCAATTAACTTTGCAATGTGAGATTAATGAAAAACATGAGCAAAGAATTTCTAGGTTTTTAGAGGGTTGATAAAAGCATTGCTGCAAAGGTTAGGATGCAACCACTGTGGTCATATGATGATTTAGTTAACCTAGCATTCAGAGTGGAAAAAATGGGAAAATCTAAACCTGGTGCACCCAAACCAAAACCTGTTTATAAACCTTACACTAGGGTTAATATTGTTGAGACACCCAAACCAGTGTCCCAAACAGTAGGAGACAAGGGGAAGCCAGCCATGTTCCCTAAGTCTAACCCACCTTTGACCAAGGAGAAAATTAAATGCTTCTTATGCCAAGGATATGGCCATTTCAGGAAGGTCTGCCTTTCCAAGAGAGCGTTGACTACAATAGAAGTAGAGGAGTGGGAAAAAGAGGGTTCAGTTGAGTATGAGCAAGAGGATTCTGTGATTGAGGAGACAACCATTGAAAAGGAACTCAACCATGACATGGTCAAGGCTCACCCTGATACAGGCCATAGTCTGGTTTTATGGAGGGTAATGCACTCTAAACATACACCTTTGGAAGAGGATTAGAGGTCCCTCATTTTCAGGAGCAGATGTACTATTCAGGGTAGGGTATGCAACCTAATCATTGATGGTGGAAGCTGCACCAATGTAGCATCTGTCACAATGGTTAGCAAGCGTAACCTCAGCACCCAGGAGCACCCCAATCCATACAAACTCAGATGGTTAAACAAAGGAGCAGAGGTTAAAGTTGATAAGCAATGCTTAGTTCCATTTTGAATTGGCAATGTTTATAAAGATGAGATCTTGTGTGATGTAGTCACCATGGATGCATGTCACCTGTTGCTGGTGTAATACTCCGTATTTTATATTATGAATTACGACGGGTTAAGTATTTAATCGATTTATTTCGCTAAGTTATTACATCGAGTTGATATCATAAGACCGAGTTGATGCTTGTTGAGACGGGTTTAAGTGAACGAAGTTACGATTTAAGTGTTATTAGCTAACCCTTTTACCCAATTACGTTTGCCCATGTTTTAACCGTGCTAACCCAATTAACCCACAAACCCATTTTGAGTTTAACCTAATTCTAACCTAGCTTATAAACCCTACCCGTCTCCCTTCACCCGCCTACATCGAACAACACTCCATCACCATTTTCACGCAATTCGAGAGAGAGAGAGAGTGTGGTTGTTGACGGCACAGCAGGGAAGAGCTAGGGGCGATTGTCGACGTTCATAGGTGACTCTGGTGGCTGTAGTGGTGGCAGAAAAAGGTAAGAGCACAACCCTCCTCCTCTGTTTTCGCATTTCTGTCAGTTTTGTTGGTGGTTGCGTGCCTTAGGGAGGCGTTACTGGTGGTTGTTGACGGGGTATATGAGTAGTGTGGTGTGTGACGAGTGACGTGGTGGTTGTTGGGGTGGTTGTAGGCGGTTAGGGTGGCAGAGGCAGGAAGTATCGATTAAGGGGGGCAAAACGGGTTTGGTTACGGGTTTCAGGCAGGTTTTAGACGACTAGGTTGAGGTGGCGCCACCGTGGACTCGGGGGAGGTCGAAACGGCGGCGCCACGGTGTCTGGATGCGCTGTGTGACGGCGAGCAGGATGGTGGTGGTAGGAGACGCTGTTGATGTCGTCAGGGTGGTTGTTGGGTTGAAAAGGGGGGCTGCTGCGGTGGTTGTCACCGCCCTGGCAGGGAACCAGGTGGATTCTTGCCGGCGGTTCGACTCACCGGCGGGAGTCAAACCCGGTGAGGGTGTTGGTAGGTGCTCAGGTAAGACCCGGTGTCTGACCTGGCGGCTGTCACGGGCAGGTGGCGGCGCGTGGGAGCGTGAGGGAAAGCGTGAAGGCGGGTTGCTTGTGTCGGTTGATGCTTGATTCATTTTATCGTACAATTCGTTTAATCCTTTAATTATCGTTTTGGTTTAAGTTCCGAGTTATTTAAAATAAAATAATAATTAATAATAATTAATTAATTAATTAGAGACGGGTTTTGAGTCGGGTTTGTTAAAATAGAAAAGTTACTATATCAGGAAAGTTTCCATTTTAGGAAGTTTCTATTTTTAGTAACCTTCTATTTTGGGAACGGGAATAGTTAAGTAATCATTTATCAATTATTTATCTTTCAGAGGGCGAATTTGTGGTGGAATATTATTGAGCATCTGTCCATTTGACCGCAGAACTGAGGTAGGGAAATACACTTGACTTATTATCATTGTTGTTGAATTGTGTTGACTTGTTTGTGTTTCATATGACCAAACTGTGAACGTTGACTTGATTTGTGGTTGTTGATTCATGTTATGATTCATATCCTGGAATGTGCTTGACTGAATTGATCGTATTGAGTATATTATCACAACATTCGGTAACCGGCATGATTCTATGATTTACCAGTTCAATGATATACATATTGTGTTGCATTAATTTCTTGAGCATTCATATGCATTGGAGATGGAGGATGTTGTGGTGACGTGGTGTGGTGATGATGATGTTGTGATAAGGCCCAGGCGGGTTCTGCAGGACTTGCCCTGGTGTCCTCAGCTGCGAGCTGGCAGATCGGCTACGGTCGATATATAGTCTACCGGGGATGGGTATGGCTGGGTTGTACGGGTTATGAGTCGCGATGAGATGGTGGTGGTGATGGAGGAGCAAGCATATCATACATACTTGTTGCATTGTATTACCCTACTCAACCTCGTGGTTGACCCTGTGTATTCGTGAACACCTGCGATGAACCTTTTAATGGGGAGCAGATTGACAGGTACCTCAGAGACTGATAGGAGCTGGATGGGAAGAGAGCTTGGATTGCCTGACTTAGAGCTAGCCCACTTTTATTTCTGTTTAGTTATCAGACTTTATTTTCAGTTTGAGACTTGTTTCATTTCAGATGTAAACATTTATAAACTTTTAATTTAAAATACTGTTTATCTTTCCTTTGTTATGCACTGCCTCGGATTTCCGAGATGGTAACTGATGCGAGTCCGTTTCGTGTTCACAAATTAAGATGTGGTCGTTGGGTCACGGTCGAATCAAAACACAATTTATAACTTCACAAACAACTCTACAATTAGTAAAGAGGCAAGTAAAGGTCGGATCCCAAGGGACGGGAGTTGAAATGAGATTTCTATTGAAACTAGTGATGTCTTAGGGGTGTCACAAATTGGGTTGATGTAGAAGGTCACTAAACTAAAATAGCAATGAAAACAAACTAGCAAGATGAATTAAAAAGGGGTGTAAACAATTGATTAAAGGCACTAGGGTGTCATGGGATCATAGGGGAATCATGGGAATTGATCATACAAACATGTTCTCAAATTATAAGCAAGCAATTATTGTTGTGATGGATTGAGTTGGGTTATATCTTACAATCCTAGGAAAGTTTGGGTCCCGGAGCCGAATCGATTAGATTGTATAACACCTACAAGTCGACTTAATCTTCCCTACTCAACAACATGCATGGTCTAATGAGACTCAAGTTGGGTTATGTCTTACAAGTCTCATTGAAAAGATAGAAGATGATAGTAAATGCAAGGATTCATAGGCTTAGCATTTCATCAAATATAACATATGCATGAGTTGAG
The DNA here is from genome assembly GCF_048544455.1 of Silene latifolia. NCBI lineage: Eukaryota > Viridiplantae > Streptophyta > Magnoliopsida > Caryophyllales > Caryophyllaceae > Silene > Silene latifolia. Next base: position 126,376,025 of record NC_133528.1, on the reverse strand, counting down.
ATCAAAACAAGCAAGCAAATAAAACATGACAGCATATTAATTTAAGCATGAATCATTCCCCATGTTGCTTTCCCCTAATCACCCAATTAACCCTAGCTAAGAGACTACTCACTCATTATCATGTTGATCATGCTAGCAAGGTTGTCAATCATACCAACAATATGAAACATGATGAATAAATGAAAGTAATTAACAATAATTAAAAAGGGATTAAGAGATTATACCTACTAATGATTCCAATAATAAAGCAAAGATAAAAGAAGTACTTGAATGCTTGATTGAGAGGTTGTCAATCTCCCAATAATAACCCAAATAATCTTCAATTACCCAAAATAAAGGACGAACAAGAGAGAGATTAAAGAACTAAAACTTGTATTAGAACTTGATTAATTGTTGATTACAAAACTAAAGAGAGATTTGATTGATATTAACTACTCTAATTATTGATAAGAAGAACATGCTCCTCTAATTAGACTAATGGGGTATTTATAGTGAAAATTAGGGAGGATACATTAGGGTTAACTAAGGGCTAAACTAGTAATTACACTTTTTAGATTGAGCAAGGAGGAGCCGGTATTTTTCGAGAGAAGGGCTTCTTTCTTCGTAGCTTGGAGAAGAGGAAATCACGCTGTGCTGGAATCCGGGCGGAATAAGGTCGGGACGGGCGGAATCTGGCGTTGGAATCCGAGCGGATTCAAGGGAATCCGGGCGGATTGTGGTGGTGGAATCCGAGCGGATTAGAGCAAAGCCGCTCGGATTGTGCAAACAAGGGACGGACGGATTGGTGACAATCCGCTCGGATTGTCACTCAAAGAACATATCTTCTTCTTTTCTTCCCTTTTCTTCATAAATTCCTTGGGGATTTCCTTGGGGACTCAAGGATCCTTTCTCAACATTGCTCTTCTACTATAATATGTACAAAGCCTTCTAATCTTGTCTCTCCTTGATGCTTGGTCATTGAATTCGATCAATTTAGTCTCGTTTTGCCATGAAAATGCAAGATTCTTACTCCTTTCCTACCAAGGGATCAAAATCTCAAAGAATATGCAAAACAAAGAACTAAAGATAAGAAATGACCCAAATATGCACTAAAAAGCATGGGAACAAGGCTAATTCGGGGGCTAAATATGCGCTAATTATGGTCACATCAAATATCCCCAAACCGAACCTTTGCTCGTCCCGAGTAAAGAGGTGACAAAGACTAGGACCAATACTAACCTATCCTAATAATATAGCCGATATGAGACAATTAGCGGGTCTCACTCCGCCCCTTCAACTCACAACAAGACAACCATGAGGTAGGATGCCTTCTTGCAAGGCAAGGTGGGTCTTGCCAAAATGGCGACACATCCAAACATTAAGCACACAAAATCACATAATGGATGCATCTACAAAAAGAATAGCCACTCCCTCATCAAGTGGCGGAGGCACTAAAGAGGAACAAATTTAAGAGCATGTAATCTTTCACAAATACTAGTTCAACAAATTACTAAGGCTAAGAGGATGGCACTAAATCACCTCCAAATGGTGTTAAACTAGACTACTTTCGTCCTCAATTTCCAAATGCTTTCGTCAAGAGCGATCGGATGGTGGTGGAATGATGATCCCTATGATGCTAGTAGCATATGACATGACAAGTCTCGAATTCTCTACAAAAGTAAAGGTCATGGATCGTCCCAAACTCGACCAAGTGGCTTGACAAAAAGGCTTTTTGGGAATGAAATTCTCAAATCTTTATTCACAACGGGTGGATAAGACTAGTATTCAAAATTGTCCTCATTTCACTTTCACATTTCAAAAATTTAAGATGGGGTTTGTCCCTTCCGGGCTAGTGTCCTTTGCTTTCGCCAATCGCTTATTAGGCAACCGGTTAACCTCTAGACAATAGCTTTTCGGGGTGATAGTCACTCTGTCTCTGGACGGCCGAATTCACAACCGTATGGGGGCCCAATTCAATGGATCCCGCACCAAAGCACATCGAAGTGGTACGCCTCCATCAAAACAACTTAAATTTCTCAACTTTCAACAATTCATAACATTTGAGGTTTCCTTGGTATTACATTACTTCCACATGACAAAATTTCTTTGAAATGAGCACTTTAAGCTTATTGATAGAAAATATTTTTGGGTTGCCTTACCACAAGGTCAAACAAGGTCACCTAGACAAGTTAACCAAGTCCACATCGCATCACGGGGTTGGATAGGTGACTCACATGCAAACCCTTGACTAGGCCTTGGGTCATGGGTCAAAAGACACTAGTATGACACTATCTAGGGTGTTTTACAACCATTCTAGTAGGCAAAGTCTTAAGTTGAACAAATATTTGTAATGGCTTAGTTGCTCTTGTCAAAGTTCCTAAATAGGCATTTTTCAAAACATTTCTAACATGCAACTACATGCCATGATGCAACTAATATAAACATCCTAATGCAAGTGATTCTATCAACTAATATGACATATAAACTAAATGCAAGTCCTAAGTTCACATTGTTTTACCGCATCAATCAAAATAACGCCACATAGTCATTAACATAAAGAGGAAAAAGGAGATTGGAAAGATCATACCATGCGGTCTTCAATATCCTCATGTCTCGGATGTGGCGTAGTCGATCAATGTGAACAAAGATAGAACAAACACAATATATACAAGACAATATATACAAAAGGAAATAAACATGTTTTTGGGTTTTCAATTTTCAAATTTTTATGATTTTTGAGATTTTTCAATTTTTTGGATTTTTGAATAAGAGTTAAATGTTAGAATTCCCATCCCCACACTAATATGGGCATTGTCCTCAATGGCCAAAATGATGGAAATTATGCAAAGATGATGCATGATTTCTATACTAAATGCAATCTACACTAAGCTACACTACATGATGCATGGTTTTTGTTATGACGGAGAGGATAATTTAGATTACCTCCCGTTGTGTATGCATTAACTTCCCCAAACCGAGTGAGACACTATTGCTAATGTCCAAGGATGGGTGTAGTTCATGCACACACTATGCAATGCATGAAACTAATTTGTCATTTTGGATTTTGAAAATGGGAACAATAAAATGAGAACACCTCAATGGTACCGAGGTGTGAGTCCTCTATGGGGCTAGGACTACTCCAACAATGATCAAAATTATAATTGAAACAAAGAGAGAGATAGACAAACCATGAGAGGGTAGGAGTCTCCAAGGCTTGCTAATCTTCCATCATTCTATCACCATCACTTTCCTCATTAGAAGTGGTCACATTGCCACTTCCCTTGTCATTTGCTTCTTCACTTTCTTCCTCATCTTGCTCATCATCATCTTCACCATCCTTTTCTCCTTCTTCACTTGCTTCTTCATCAATGTTATCATCAACTTCTTCATCATTACCAACAACCTCATTGTCACCCAAAACGACCCTAGATGCACTCGGAAATAGGACTTCTCTATCCGCCCAACTAGGCAAAGGACAAGATGGATCGAGTAGTCCTTGCCTAGCTAAGTGTAGGAGGGGTGGATATTGAGCCAAGTAAGCATTTTTACGATCTTCAAAGGCTTGCTTGTGCATTGCTTGCATGAGAAGAGTCACATAATCTTTTCTAGCTTCAACTCCTTCCGGCTTGAACTCTTCATACTCAAATGGGTAAGGTGGTATGACAATGGAAGAGGAGGGAGTTTCAAGATCACCCTTTTGTTGTTGAATAATATACTCGGCTTCTTTAGAAAGGGGAAGTAGATAATTGGTCCGGTGGACGCTTAGACGATAAATCTTTGAAGGCAAGGTGAACGATCTAGCTTCACTAGTGAGCCATCCATACTTAGTGTCAAGGGGGTTATGGGCAACCCACTTGAACTTGTGTATCATAGTATGCATATCAACAAGATGGCCACCTTCCTTTGCTTTGTACTTGTTATCCTTATTGAAGTTAGGATCAAAGTGCTTAGCTAGGATAGTGACTAGGCCGCCATTGACAATAACGGTAGTGCCCTTCTTCCCACAATCAATATTGAGCCATCTATCTACCAAGAGCCTCAAAGAATTGTAAGGCTTGGTGTGTACTCTTCCAATGTTCAAAGCCGATTCAAGGAGAATAAAATCAAGTGTGGTGAAATGGTTGGTATCTTTCCTTGCAATTATGGTGTTTCCCACGACCTTGTGCCATACTCTTATGCCCGGATGGTGGACCAAAAGAGCACGACTCGCATGAAAGTCCTCAAATTTCCTCCCGGAAATTGCCTCCCAAAGAGGTTCGGGGTCATACTTTCCATAATTCTTAAAATAACTTGGTTCATCACTAAGACCCAAAATTTCACTCAATTCCCTAAAGGAAATGCGTCTACTAACATTAGCTAGACGAAACTCGAGATTCTCCCTATTCTCAACTTTGGTGACTTTCAAAGAACTCAAAAATTCCAAGGTAAGGGAGGGGTATGTCAATTCCTTTGTTTCAAACAATTTCTTTAACCCCATGGCATTGAAAAAGGCTCTAGTTTGCTCAAGAACACCCAATTTTTCTAAGGTATCTTCACATACAAATTTGGTGGATTGTAATGACTTCATAGCAAACTTGACAAAGGTATTTCTATGGGTTTCGGAAATAAAAGTTACCTCCGGATAATGCAAAAGTTGATCGATTTCCGGAGTAGAAGGTGTTGTTGCTCCCATAGAAGGTTGTTGTTGTTGTTGCACTTCCAAGTTTGGTGTTGCTACCACCATAGCCAATGCTTTCTTTGTTTGAAGAGCCTTTTGCCTTTGTGAGAGTGCCTTAGCCTTTGGTGCCTTTGTTGCCTTTGTTGCTCCCTTAGTCCTTGCCATTGATGAACTAACCAAGAAAAGAATGAAAAATCTTCAATTTGTAGTATACCCAAATCGATTTAAAGGTGAAAGGCTTTGCCTTTATGAAATCAAAAATCGACTCAAAGGTTGAAGATTTTGTGCTTGGTTTTGATTTTTATTGAAGAAGGAGTGATTGATTTTTTGTTGGAAGGATGATTTGATTTGTTTTTGGTGAATGTTGTTGAGGGTTTTTGTTTTTGTGATGGAGAGAATGAGGGTTTTGATGTTGTGGGTAGTGTTTATGAATGAATGAATGAATGAATGAATGAAGGTGGGAGGGGTTTTAAAGAGATCGAAATTTTCGAATCTGCAGGAGCAATCCGTGCGGATTCTGCCTAATCCGTGCGGATTCTGCTCTTTCTGGGCTTTACAAAACTCGCCTAAAGACGGGCGGATTCATAAGAAGACGCTCGGATTTGCTTGATACGGGACGGGCGTATTTGCTTGAAGACGGACGGATTTCAGTCCAGGAAATTTTGCTTGTTTTCCTCAGCTGCAAAGACGGACGTCTTTCTTTTAAGACGGGCGGATTCTTCAAGACGGGCGGATTGCTGCTCAGGACGCCCGGATTCGATCCACATCAAGAAATTTTCAAAATTCAGCTCGGCTCGATTCGACGGGCGTCTTTTTCCGCAAAGACGCTCGGATTCTCGAAGACGGGGCGGATTCTGTGGAATCCGCTCGGATTCTTCCGCTGTGTACTCGGATTCAGTTCCATCCGTGCACAATGCATTTCCCTTATCATTCTTCTATTCTTTCTTCAAGTCTTGTGTTCGTCATTGTGGGGGCACTACTAGGCATGGGTAGCCTAGGCAATTGTCATCCCCACACTAAGGTGAAGCACTACACATCAATTGAAATTGTTAGTCCCTCCCTCACTTCTCTCAAACATGACAATTATTTTGATCAAAGTAAATAAAAATCCAAAGAATGACAAAAATGCAATACAAGAATTGAAATGTAAGTTAGGGAGTTAGAAATATTTACAAGTGGTGGTTTAGGGAGGACTCCACCAAACTCTCATTCTTGATGAGATGTCAAGGGGGCATGTCCAAGGTGTTGTTGATGTTGCTCAACACCTTGAAGAAGTAATCAAAAGCTTGTTCATTATCATGGTAGAGGTCTTCAATAGACCTTGGCCCTTGTTGTCGATCTTGATCGATGGCATTACCAATGTAGGGATTAAAAATCCCTTCAAATTCGTCGTCCCAAAGACCACAAACTTCATTAAGTTGATCAGTGAAAATCTCTTGCTTAGATGGAGACAACTCTCCCAATTTCTTCTCCTGGCCAATGAGGCCATTCTCTTCTTCCTTGATTGATTTTGATGAGCTTTGCAAGCTCTCCTTGTCACAATTCACTTGCTCTTTGAATGGAGCATCTTCAATTTTCTTCTTCCATTGGAGTTCCGATTTCTTCCTCTCATCCTTTCGGCTATAATGATCAATCATGAAACATGGTTCATGCAAACGAGGAGCTCTCATAGTCTTGTCAAGATTAAAGGTTATGCTTTCATCTCCCACTTCTAGAGTGAGCTCACCATGTTTCACATCAATCACCGCACCCGCGGTGTGTAGGAAAGGTCTTCCTAGAATGATTGGAATGTTGGAATCTTCCTCCATATCAACAATGACAAAGTCCACCGGGATGAAAAACTTCCCAATTCGCACGGGGACATCTTCCCATATCCCTAATGATGTCTTCGTCGATCTATCGGCCATTTGGAGTGTGATATTGGTGCATTTAAGCTCTCCCATCCCCAACCTTTTACTCACCGAGTACGGCATGACACTCACACTAGCCCCTAGATCACATAAGGCTTTGTTGATCGTCGTGTCGCCAATGGTACACGGTATTGAGAAGCTTCCCGGATCCTATAACTTTGGAGGTGAACTCCCTTGAAGTATTGCACTACTCACCTTAGTGAAGGCGATAGTCTCAAGCTTCCGGATCGACTTCTTCTTTGTGAGGATATCTTTCATGTATTTCGCATAGGCCGGCACGTGATTGATTAATTCCGTGAAAGGAATTGAGACTTCCAAATTCTTCACAATTTCCATGAACTTCCCAAGTTGATCATCAAATTTGGGCTTGGCTTGACGACTTGGAAAAGGAAGTCTAATCACAATGGGCTCCTTCTCCTTGGCCTTGTCTTCATTTTTCTTTGAACTTTCTTCTTTTGATGATTCTCCATCTTTGGAGCTTTGCACAATTTCTTCCTTTTCACTAGCTTCCACAACTTCATCCTCAACTTGCTTCTTCGGTGCTTCATACCTTGTACCACTTCTCAAGTGAATGGCACTAACCGTTTAATGTCTAGGGGGATTACTTTGAGGTGGTAATTGCCCCTTTTGTCTTTGTGAGTTTGAAGATGCTAGTTGAGTCAATTGTGTTTCCAACATCTTGGTGTGAGCTAGAATGTTGTTGATGGTGGTTTCCTTTGCTTGGCTATCTTTTTGCATTTGAGTGAAAAATTCTTGTTGATTCTTTTGCATTTGGAGGACCGCTTTTTGGACATCAAAACCTTGGTCATTTTGGTGATTGTATGGATTTTGATTTTGGTAACCTTGGTTTTGATTGTAAAAGGGTCTTTGATTTTGGTTTCTCATGGGTGGTGGAGTGTATGTTGTTTGAGGGTTTTGAACATTTTGGCTTTTGTATGAGAGATTTGGATGGAATTTGGTGTTTTCATTGTAAAAGTTGGAATAAGGGGTACCACTCTTGTATGCTTGGAAAGCATTCACTTGTTCATTTGTTCCCCTACATTCGCCTTGGTCATGTCCCAAAGTTCCACAATTCTCACATATCCCACTTGGGATTGATGAGGATGCCGTCATGGCATTAACATGATGCTTTGATGATTTTGAGTTTTCCTCAAGTCTAGCCATAGCTTGTTCAAACTTCAAGTTGATTGTGTCAATGTGAGCACTAAATTGAGCACCCAATTGAGTAACGGAGTCCACTTCATGCTTTCCTCCTCTAGTAGCCTTGCGAGGTCTACTATATTGTGAGTTATGGACCGCCATTTCCTCAATCTTGTTCCATGTTTGATTGTCATCAACTTCGGTGAACATTCCATTTGATCCCATATTGAGAATGTTCTTAGAATCTTCATATAAACCATTCCAAAATTATTGTACCAAAAACCATTCGCTAAGTCCATGATGAGGACATGAGCGACAAATTCCCTTGAAACGCTCCCAAGCTTCATACAAAGACTCTTCATCCCTTTGCTTAAAACCCGTAATTTGAGCTCTTAGCATGTTAGTCTTTTCCGGTGGGTAGAATTTTTTGTAGAAAGCTAGAGCCAACTTCTTCCAAGAATCTATTCCGAGGGTGGCCTTATCAAGGCCCTTCAACCATTGCTTCGCGGTGCCGATTAAGGAAAAAGGAAATAAGACCCATCTAATTTGGTCTTGAGTCACGCCGGTTTGAGAGATTGCATCACAATAGTCGCAAAAGGTTTCCATATGAGAATGAGGGTCTTCACTAGGCATCCCCCCAAATTGGCTCCTCTCAACTAATTGGATGAAGGCGGACTTGGCAATAAAATTTCCGGTTAGATGTTGCGGTGTAGGAGTACCATTTGGTAGATTCTCCTCGGTGGGTACGGAATGTGACGAGAATTTAGGCATTGTAGGTGGATTTTGTGGGGTATTGTGTAATGGGTTCTCTTCTCCTTCTATTGCGAAAGGATTGACAAACTCACTAGTGGGTTGAACAACTTCACTAATACCTCTTAAATTCCTCCTAACAAGTCTCCTATTGTTTGTTAAGGTTCTTTCGATTTCACGGTCAAAAGGTAACAAATCACCTTGTAACCTTCTAGACATGCAAAATATCAAACAACTCGAAAACAATTAGAACAAACCTTGAGGAGTTTTACTTCCCCAAGGCGAATAAAAGACACAACTAATAACAATAAAAAGAAATCTAAATCAAACAAACACCGTCCCCGGCAACGACGCCATTTTTTGATGCGAGTCCGTTTCGTGTTCACAAATTAAGATGTGGTCGTTGGGTCACGGTCGAATCAAAACACAATTTATAACTTCACAAACAACTCTACAATTAGTAAAGAGGCAAGTAAAGGTCGGATCCCAAGGGACGGGAGTTGAAATGAGATTTCTATTGAAACTAGTGATGTCTTAGGGGTGTCACAAATTGGGTTGATGTAGAAGGTCACTAAACTAAAATAGCAATGAAAACAAACTAGCAAGATGAATTAAAAAGGGGTGTAAACAATTGATTAAAGGCACTAGGGTGTCATGGGATCATAGGGGAATCATGGGAATTGATCATACAAACATGTTCTCAAATTATAAGCAAGCAATTATTGTTGTGATGGATTGAGTTGGGTTATATCTTACAATCCTAGGAAAGTTTGGGCCCCGGAGCCGAATCGATTAGATTGTACAACACCTACAAGTCGACTTAATCTTCCCTACTCAACAACATGCATGGTCTAATGAGACTCGAGTTGGGTTATGTCTTACAAGTCTCATTGAAAAGATAGAAGATGATAGTAAATGCAAGGATTCATAGGCTTAGCATTTCATCAAATATAACATGTGCATGAGTTGAGATCAAAACAAGCAAGCAAATAAAACATGAAAGCATATTAATTTAAGCATGAATCATTCCCCATGTTGGTTTCCCCTAATCACCCAATTAACCCTAGCTAAGAGACTACTCACTCATTATCATGTTGATCATCCTAGCAAGGTTGTCAATCATACCAACAATATGAAACATGATGAATAAATGAAAGTAATTAACAATAATTAAAAAGGGATTAAGAGATTATACCTACTAATGATTCCAATAATAAAGCAAAGATAAAAGAAGTACTTGAATGCTTGATTGAGAGGTTGTCAATCTCCCAATATTAACCCAAATAATCTTCAATTACCCAAAATAAAGGACGAACAAGAGAGAGATTAAAGAACTAAAACTTGTATTAGAACTTGATTAATTGTTGATTACAAAACTAAAGAGAGATTTGATTGATATTAACTACTCTAATTATTGATAAGAAGAACATGCTCCTCTAATTAGACTAATGGGGTATTTATAGTGAAAATTAGGGAGGATGCATTAGGGTTAACTAAGGGCTAAACTAGTAATTACACTTTTTAGATTGAGCAAGGAGGAGCCGGTATTTTTCGAGAGAAGGGCTTCTTTCTTCGTAGCTTGGAGAAGAGGAAATCACGCTGTGCTGGAATCCGGGCGGAATAAGGTCGGGACGGGCGGAATCTGGCGTTGGAATCCGAGCGGATTCAAGGGAATCCGGGCGGATTGTGGAGGTGGAATCCGAGCGGATTAGAGCAAAGCCGCTCGGATTGTGCAGCTGCGGGACGGACGGATTGGTGACAATCCGCTCGGATTGTCACTCAGCAACATATCTTCTTCTTTTCTTCCCTTTTCTTCATAAATTCCTTGGGGATTTCCTTTGGGACTCAAGGATCCTTTCTCAACATTGCTCTTCTACTATAATATGTACAAAGGCCTTCTAATCTTGTCTCTCCTTGATGCTTGGTCATTGAATTCGATCAATTTAGTCTCGTTTTGCCATGAAAATGCAAGATTCTTACTCCTTTCCTACCAAGGGATCAAAATCTCAAAGAATATGCAAAACAAAGAACTAAAGATAAGAAATGACCCAAATATGCACTAAAAAGCATGGGAACAAGGCTAATTCGGGGGCTAAATATGCGCTAATTATGGTCACATCAGTAACACCCTTCTTTATCTAAGGAGTCCTAGTACAGGCCTTTAAATAAATGGGGGTGTTACAAAGTGGTATCAGAGCGAACGATCCTCAGGCCTAAACCAATGAAATCCAATGAATATAGGAAGAGTCTAAATAAAATGAACCCCGGGATAGAACTGTTAGGAGCACACTAAAGGTAAGGGATGAGTTAGGGGCCCCCTCACACCGAGCCATTGGCCCTCTCAGTTTGACCCGGGAACCCTGAGTGTGAATGAGAGAAAGGGTATAAAAGTTGCATGATGTTGAGTATGAAATTCATATATCGTTGCCTAAGTGTTAATTGGTTGATATATTAATTGTTGCATAAAAGAGTTGATGGGAGATTGTGGCATAATACTTTGCATGTTTTAAAGTTGATTCCTACTTATATCTCTATGAAGTTGTGTTAAGAGACTATGTCTAGTGATATGCGGTTATATGATCCCTAAACCATGCTAGGTAGACAATTAGGGTAAGAAGTGATAGAATTGGCTAGAGTTGCCAAAGTAATTTTGTGTTGCAGCTAATTCCTAAAATTTTCTTACAGTCATGCCTCCAAGAAGGAACACAGCTGTAAACATCACCCAGGCAGAGCTAGATCAGCTACTAGCTGAGAATGAGGCCCTAAAGGCCAAAAGAATGGATCCTGCTAAGATGAGTACCATAGTGGCGAGGCATAACCCTACCATTTTCACTGGAGAGAGGGAACCTCACTTGCTGGGAGAGTGGTGTCGGGAGTTCACCAACCTATTCGAGCTGATAGCTTGTCCTGAAGAGCTGCAAGTAGACCAGGCTGCCCACTACCTCAGCGCCACAGCTGGGGAATGGTGGACTAGGAACAAGGCGGAGATCCGACATGTTGCTAGGGATATTGAGGAAGGATACGTGTCTTGGTTAGAATTTCAAGTGATACCGACGGATCAGTTCATGCCAGAGTTCAGGAAAGCTAAGCTAAGGGAGGAGTTCGATACATTTAAGATGACAGAGGACATGACGGTGGACACATACCATAGGAAGTTCCGACTGTTGGCTTCATATATCGATGAATTTGCTAAGAACGAGACCATGCTGGCTATGAGGTTTGAGAGGGGACTGACGGTGGATATTAAGAAGAGGCTCACGGCAGCTCCACCTACCACCGTTCAGGACATCTACCCGAGGGCCGGTGTTCTGCGAGAGGCTCTCCGAGCGGATCAAGGAGGATAAGAAAGGAAAAGCCGAGAAAAGGAAGCCGGAAACGTCGGTGATAATATCGGGGCCAAGAAGTCAATTCAGGGCAAGTTCGGTGGATACTCCACCAATAGTGCTCCTGGGGGGATGAGGAATCAAAGCGGAGGCAGTTACAGAGGTGCTAGTAGTGGAGGTGGTGCGTCCAGAGTTACTTGTTTTGGCTGTGGGAAGTTAGGGCACAAGAGATGGGAGTGCCGAATTTCTGGGGGAAACCAATCTGGGGGTTTCCGGACACCTACATCTGAGTTCAGTGGATCTCGAACAGCAGGATCAGGGTACAACAACTACCGTACTCCTAACAGTGGCTATGGAGGAGGTGCCCGATCTGGGGCAAGTAACAGTTATCAAGGAAGCTACAACAACTACCAGAACCGTAGTCAGCAAAATCAGCTCAGTGGGGGTGGTAACTTCCAGAGAAGTCAGAACGAAGGGAACAAGCAACCCAATACCGCTTCATCGAGTCAGTCTGGAGCTAAGTCCAGTGGCACGCTCTTTGCCATGGGAAAGGAAGCAGCAAAGGAGGATGCCCATGTCGTGACTGGTACATTTCTTGTCAATTCTAAACCCACATTCGTGTTATTTGATTCTGGTGCCACACATTCATTCATATCTAGGGAGCATGTTAGAACCTTGAACCTTACTGCATATGATAGAGTGGTCGATTCTGTTATAGTACCCTCGGGGGAGTCTGTGCCTTGTGATAGAATCTATACTAGAGTACCTATTCAGATTGGGGAGGTTGTCTTTTACTGTGACCTTATGGAGTTTCCATTGGGTGGTTTCGAGGTGATTCTAGGGATGGATTGGTTGGGAAAGTACAAAGCTTTCATTGACTGTTACCAAAAGAAGATATCACTAAGGGGACCTAAGGGAGTCAGAGTAACCTATAAGGGATACATGGTCAAACCCAAAGTCAAATTTATTTCGGTGAACACCCTAAAATCGAGTCTGAGGAAGGGAGATCAGTTGATCTTGTGTCAGATGTGGGATAGAGAGTCTGAGGCCCCTAGGATTTCTGAGATACCTGTGGTGAGAGACTTCGAGGGGGTATTCCCGGAAGAGATTCCTGGGCTACCACCTAAGCGTGACGTTGACTTTTCCATTGATCTAAAGCCGGGAGCTGGACCTATTTCTAAGCCACCATACCGTATGGGACCGAAAGAGATGGAAGAATTGAAGAAGCAATTGGATGAATTGGCTGAGAAGGGTTATATTCGACCCAGTGTTTCACCTTGGGGAGCACCTGTCCTATTTGTTAAGAAAAAGGATGGAAGTTTGAGGCTGTGTGTGGATTACCGAGAGTTGAATAATGTGACTATCAAGAACCGTTATCCATTGCCAAGGATCGATGATCTATTTGACCAACTGAGTAGAGCTGGAGTGTTCTCGAAGATTGATCTGAGGTCGGGTTATCACCAACTGAGGATAAAGAACGAGGATATTCCTAAGACTGCATTCAGAACTAGATATGGACACTATGAGTTCGTGGTCATGCCCTTCAGATTGACCAATGCGCCAGCTGTGTTTATGGACCTAATGAATCGGGTGTTCAGTCCTTATCTGGACAAGTTCGTGGTTGTATTCATCGATGATATATTGGTTTACTCTAAGAATGAGGAAGAGCACGAGGAGCATCTGAGGATAGTGTTGAGAACTCGCAGAATCGCTTGTATGCCAAATTGAGTAAGTGCGAGTTCTGGTTGAAGAAAGTTGCATTTCTGGGGCATGTGATTTCCAAGGAAGGGGTGTTAGTGGATCCTAGCAAGATCGAGGCTGTGACTAGATGGCAAAGCCCGAAGAATGTGGGCGAAATTCGAAGCTTCTTGGGACTAGCTGGATACTACAGGAGGTTTATCAAAGACTTTTCGAAGATAGCAAAACCATTGACATCGCTAATGAGGAAGGAGAACAGGTTTGTCCGGGATGAGAGCTGTGAAAAGGCCTTCTTGACCCTTAAAGAGCGCCTAACCACAGCCCCTATCCTTGCTTTGCCAGATGGAAATGATAACTTCGAAGTGTATACTGATGCTTCCAAGAAAGGGTTAGGGTGTGTGTTGATGCAAAACGGGAAGGTAATCGCGTACGCTTCTCGACAATTGAAGACTTATGAGGAGAATTACCCTACCCATGATTTAGAGTTGGGAGTCGTGGTGTTTGCTCTCAAGTTGTGGCGACATTATCTCTATGGAGCGACTTTTAAGGTATTTTCTGATCATAAGAACTTGAAGTATATCTATACTCAGAAGGAGCTGAACATGAGACAGAGGAGATGGATCGAGTTGATTGGCGACTATGACATGGACTTACTCTATCATGAAGGGAAAGCGAATGTCGTAGCCGATGCTTTGAGTTGGAAGTCTATCCATGCCCTGATCAGTGCCAGATCCAGGGTGAGGATGCTTGGTGAGCTAAGGAAGATGGGAATTTACATGATCCGACGAGGTGAGACCATTGGAGATATGACAGTTGAGCCGGAGTTGTACGAAGAGATTCGAGAGCTTCAGAAAGAGGATGCTAGAATTCAGAAATGGCGAAATGCAGTGGAGCAGGCAGGTGGGGAACCTTACTCTAAGTTCAGTGTTCATACAGATGGGAGCTTGAGGTTTGGACACAGGTGGTGTGTGCCAGCTAATGAGGGACTGAAGAAGAAAATTCTTACTGAGGCCCATGCTACTCCTTATTCCGTTCATCCTGGAGGGGATAAGTTATACAAGGATCTCAAGAAGACTTTCTGGTGGCCTAATATGAAGAAAGAGGTTGCGGAGTTTGTGTCTCGATGTTTGACATGCCAGAGGGTGAAAGGTGAACACAAGAGACCGCAAGGGAAAGTTCAGCCGTTAGATGTGCCAGAGTGGAAGTGGGAGAGTATTTCCATGGACTTCATTGTCGGGTTACCTCGGACACAGAGAGGTAACAACATGATTTGGGTGATTGTCGACAGATTGACCAAGTCAGCTCACTTTATTCCCATGAAAGATACTTGGAGTAAGGCTGAGCTGGCTAAGGCTTATGTTCAGTACGTAGTAAAGTTGCATGGCGTGCCTAAAGATATCGTTTCCAACATAGATTCCAGGTTCCTATCCAAGTTCTGGCAGGAATTGCAGTCATTGATGGGAACTCAGCTGAAGATGAGCACCGCTTTTCATCCTGCTACGGACGGTCAGACAGAGAGGACTATACAGACCCTCGAGGATATGTTGAGAGCTTGTGTTCTAGAGTTTGGTGGATCTTGGGAAGACAGACTGGGGTTGATTGAGTTTTCTTACAACAACAGTTATCACGCTAGCATTGGGATGGCTCCATTTGAGGCACTTTATGGTCGAAAATGCAGGAGTCCTGTGTGTTGGGATGATCGATCTGACGCTGTCGTTTTGGGGCCAGAGATGATTCAGGAGATGGTTGAACAGGTACAGATTATTAGGCAAAAGATGAGAGCTTCCCAGGACAGACAGAAGAGCTATGCTGACACTAGGAGAAGTGACATTTCTTTCGAGGTGGGAGAGAAGGTACTACTCAAAGTGTCGCCGATGAAGGGAGTTATGAGGTTCGGGAAGCGAGGAAAGTTGAGTCAGAAGTTCATTGGACCTTATGAGATATTGGACAGAGTTGGGGAGGTGGCATATCGTCTAGCTTTGCCACCAGCGTTAGCCAGAGTTCACAATGTCTTTCATGTTTCTCAGTTGCGGCGGTACTTGAGCGATCCATCGCATGTGTTGAGTCCGGAGGTGATCGAAGTAGATGAGCAGTTGTCCTATCTGGAGACACCTAAGGAGATTCTGGACAGGAAAGTGAGAAAGACCAGAAATGGAGAGACAGCCTTGGTGAAAGTCTTGTGGACTAACCACAATGTTGAGGAAGCTACATGGGAGACTGAAGTTTCCATGAGGGAAAGCTATCCACACCTGTTTACTTGAGGTAAGTTCCGGGACGTAACTTTCTTTTTAGGAGGGTAGAATGTAACATCCATGAGTTGTTTATACTAGAAATATGTTTTGGTACCCACATTGATGCTCGGAGGTTTGATAGTTGAACGAACTTCGGGACGAAGTTCATTTTAAGGGGGGAAGATTGTAATACTCCGTATTTTATATTATGAATTAAGACGGGTTAAGTATTTAATCGATTTATTTCGCTAAGTTATTACATCGAGTTGATATCATAAGACCGAGTTGATGCTTGTTGAGACGGGTTTAAGTGAACGAAGTTACGATTTAAGTGTTATTAGCTAACCCTTTTACCCAATTACGTTTACCCATGTTTTAACCGTGCTAACCCAATTAACCCACAAACCCATTTTGAGTTTAACCTAATTCTAACCTAGCTTATAAACCCTACCCGTCTCCCTTCACCCGCCTACATCGAACAACACTCCATCACCATTTTCACGCAATTCGAGAGAGAGAGAGAGAGTGTGTGGTTGTTGACGGCACAGCAGGGAAGAGCTAGGGGCGATTGTGGACGTTCATAGGCGACTCTGGTGGCTGTAGTGGTGGCAGAAAAAGGTAAGAGCACAACCCTCCTCCTCTGTTTTCGCATTTCTGTCAGTTTTGTTGGTGGTTGCGTGCCTTAGGGAGGCGTTACTGGTGGTTGTTGACGGGGTATATGAGTAGTGTGGTGTGTGACGAGTGACGTGGTGGTTGTTGGGGTGGTTGTAGGCGGTTAGGGTGGCAGAGGCAGGCAGTATCGATTAAGGGGGACAAAACGGATTTGGTTACGGGTTTCAGGCAGGTTTTAGACGACTAGGTTGGGGTGGCGCCACCGTGGACTCGGGGGAGGTCGAAACGGCGGCGCCACGGTGTCTGGATGTGCTGTGTGACGGCGAGCAGGATGGTGGTGGTAGGAGACGCCGTTGATGTCGTCGGGGTGGTTGTTGGGTTGAAAAGGGGGGGTCTGCGGTGGTTGTCACCGCCCGGCAACAACCGTGGATTCTTGCGCGGCGGTTCGACTCACCGGCGGGAGTCGAACCCGGTGAGGGTGTTGGTAGGTGCTCAGGTCATACCCGGTGTCTGACCTAGCGGCTGTCACGGGCAGGTGGCGGCGCGTGGGAGCGTGAGGGAAAGCGTGAAGGCGGGTTGCTTGTGTCGGTTGATGCTTGATTCGTTTTATCGTACAATTCGTTTAATCCTTTAATTATCGTTTTGGTTTAAGTTCCGAGTTATTTAAAATAAAATAATAATTAATAATAATTAATTAATTAATTAGAGACGGGTTTTGAGTCGGGTTTGTTAAAATAGAAAAGTTACTATATCGGGAAAGTTTCCATTTTAGGAAGTTTCTATTTTTAGTGACCTTCTATTTTGGGAACGGGAATAGTTAAGTAATCATTTATCAATTATTTATCTTTCAGAGGGCGAATTTGTGGTGGAATATTATTGAGCATCTGTCCATTTGACCGCAAAACTGAGGTAGGGAAATACACTTGACTTATTATCGTTGTTGTTGAATTGTGTTGACTTGTTTGTGTTTCATATGACCAAACTGTGAACGTTGACTTGATTCGTGGTTGTTGATTCATGTTATGATTCATATCCTGGAATGTGCTTGACTGAATTGATCGTATTTAGTATATTATCACAACATTCGATAAACCATGATTCTATGATTTACCGTTCAATGATATACATATTGTGTTGCATTAATTTCTTGAGCATTCATATGCATTGGAGATGGAGGATGTTGTGGTGACGTGGTGTGGTGATGATGATGTTGTGATAAGGCCCAGGCGGGTTCTGCAGGACTTGCCCTGGTGTCCTCAGCTGCGAGCTGGCAGATCGGCTACGGTCGATATATAGTCTACCGGGGATCGGTATGGCTAGGTTGTACGGGTTATGAGTCGCGATGAGATGGTGGTGGTGATGGAGGAGCAAGCATATCATACATACTTGTTGCATTGTATTACCCTACTCAACCTCGTGGTTGACCCTGTGTATTCGTGAACACCTGCGATGAACCTTTTAATGGGGAGCAGATTGACAGGTACCTCAGAGACTGATAGGAGCTGGATGGGAAGAGAGCTTGGATTGCCTGACTTAGAGCTAGCCCACTTTTATTTCTGTTTAGTTATCAGACTTTATTTTCAGTTTGAGACTTGTTTCATTTCAGATGTAAACATTTATAAACTTTTAATTTAAAATACTGTTTATCTTTCCTTTGTTATGCACTGCCTCGGATTTCCGAGATGGTAACACCCTTCTTTACCTAAGGAGTCCTAGTCCAGGCCTTTAAATAAATGGGGGTGTTACAGCTGGGTACACCATGGGAATTTGATAAGAATTCAGTCAATCAAAGAAGGAGCAACACCTATTCCTTCAAGCAAGGCAGCAGAAAGATCACCTTGATTCCTTTACCACCTAATCAAAGAAACTTTGGGAGTCCAAGTGTGACTGATGGGATTAATGGAGTCTTGTTCCTATCTGAAGCTGAAATGGTCAAACAAATACAACAAGAACAGCCAGTTCTCATCTTGTTGTCCAAGGAAATTCATGAGAATGCGGAGCACCAGCTGCCAGCAGAGGTTAGACCATTGTTGGAGAAGTACCAAGATGTCTTCCCTGCTGAGTTGCCTAGTGGCTTGCCTCCACTAAGAGGTATTGAACACCAAATTGACCTTGTGCCAGGATCTGTACTCCTTAGCAGGCCTGCATAAGCTGTGATCCTGATGCTACAAGAGAATTACAGAAGCAAATTGATGAATTGATGAACAAGAGATTTGTGAGAGAATCTTTGAGTCTCTGTTCTGTCCCAGCATTGTTGGTTCCTAAGAAAGATGGTACTTGGATAATGTGTATTGATAGAAGGGCCATCAACAACATCACAGTCAAGTATAGGTTTCCCATACCTAGGGTGGATGACATGCTGGATGAGTTGAGTGGTACTAGGATCTTTTCTAAAATTGATCTTAGGCAAGGTTATCACCAAGTGAGAATCAGGGAAGGTGATGAGTAGAAGACTGCGTTCAAAACAAAACAAGGGCTCTATTTATGGTTGGTTATGCCATTTGGGTTGTCAAATTCACCCAACACTTTTATGAGATTAATGACAGTAGTGTTGAGGCCTTGTTTGGAAAAGTTTGCTGTGGTATACTTTGATGACATTTTAATCTACAACAAGACCACAGAAGAGCATCTAATTCATCTTGAGAAAGTGTTCCAAATTTTGAGGAACAACAAACTGTTTGGAAAATTAGAGAAGTGCACCTTCATGACATCTAAAGTCAAGTTCTTGGGTTACATTGTCTCTGGGAGAGGGATTTCTGTGAACCAAGACAAGGTTGAGGTTATTAAATCTTGGCCAATTCCCAAGAATATCACTGAAGTAAGGGGTTTCCATGGCCTTTCTTCATTTCACAGAAGATTTATCAAAAATTTCAGTGCTGTTGCTACCCCTATCACAGAATGTATGAAGAAGGGAGAATACAGATGGACTGAGAATGCACAACAGGCATTCAACCTAATCAAGAACTTACTGTGTGAGGCACCTATTCTTAGGTTGCCTGATTTCAGTTGCCTATTTGAATTAGAGTGTGATGCCAGTGGTGTTGGCATAGGAGCTATGCTAATTCAAGAGAAGAAGCCAGTGGCTTACTTCAGTAAGAAACTGAGTGGAGCCAAACTAAACTACCTCACCTATGACAAGGAATTCTATGCCATTGTCAGGGCTCTTATGCATTGGGGTCACTAATTGAAGCCAAAGCCTTTTGTGTTGCACTCAGATCATGAGGCTTTGAAGTATATCAGTGGCCAGCACAAATTGAACCATAGGCATGCTAAATGGGTTGAGCTTTTGCAATCCTTCTCATTCTCAAGTAAGTGATAAGTGCTTAATTTACCTTTATTTTATATAGTTATTCCCCGTTATTTATATAGCTTTCTGGCACTTTTAGTATTCCTTATAGTATATTTCGTCCTTTTTGCGGTTTACTACGATTGTTTCTAATTATTTGCAGAAAGGGAGTATTTAGTAGTAAAAGATGTCGACGAGCTAAGTTGGATGAAAAGTCAATCAAGTTTGGAGACCGAATGTCTGAAACCCATGATAAAATTAAAAGTAGAGTAAATTAAAAATTACTGCCTTTTAAAATTCTGTTTTCTAAAATTACTCCCTTATATAATTTTTTCCTAAAATTACTCCCTTAATATGCACTTTTATCAAAAATTGCTTCAAAATTCCAATTTAGATGCCTTATTATGTTTGTTTTTGAACTTATTCTCCATTGTTATACGCTTTAAAGTATAAATTGGCTAAGAGACAAACGAAATAAGTTCATAAAATAACGGAATAAGTAACTTAAATTTGTGTTTTGAAGCAATTTTTGACAAAAGTGCATTTAAAGGGAGTAATTTTAGGAAAATATTATATAAGGGAGTAATTTTCAAAAACTCAATTTTAAAAGGGAGTAATTTTTAATTTACTCTTAAAAGTATTCAAAGTTTGCGTGAGATATGGAGTGAAGAAATACTGGCCGCACTTGATGAATGATGGACTTGTATGATTGGTTGGTTATGGCCTTATGGGCCATTAAAACATAAAATTAGAAAATAAAAGGGCTTTCAGCCCACGTTAGTTACGGTGTTTTGAGGTCCGTAGGTTTCTAGTGATTAGAGAAGTTTTAGACGTAGGATGATTAATGGGAGGTGAATTGGAGTTGTCATCTTGGTTGGAAACGTTGGAACGCATGGCCTCTTGGCCTCCGTACTCCTGTTCTTGTTACAATTTAATTCAAGACTAAGTTTATTCTTTTCTTTATTCTTATTTAATTTAATTATGTATTGTTTAATTATGTTTGCTATGATTATTTTTAGCGTAATTAGCGAGTAGTCAATTTAGGATTTATATCGTCGCTAGTCCGTACCAGCATGTTTTAATTGTTTAATCGATTGCGAAATTGTTTGTTCGAGTTTGATAAGAATTTATCATGAATTAGGTAACGAATTTGATATGAGTTTACATTAAATAACTTGTAGCTATCAACGGAAGTTGGACGATATTTTATTGAGTGTTTAATCCGTCTTATTGAGTTGCTTAATTACTGTCATAGTTGAATTTACATGCGGAAGCGGGAATTCAATTTAAGAACATATTTCTGATCATAATTATACGATTTTTCATGGGAATGTTAGTTAGTATAGTTGGGATATATCTACGGTCTTATTGCTTTTATGTGTCTAATTTACATGCGGGGGGCGGAGGTTAGACATATTTAGGAAGAATTATCGTTACTCGGAAGAGATCGTTAATATGCTAGAAATGTAGTAGTCTCACTTGAATAACAATTAAGCAATCGTGTCCTTATTTATGAGCTTGTCTAGCGATGATATGAACTCTAGGCCTTTTATTATTATTATTATTATTATTATTATTATTATTATTATTATTATTATTATTATTATTATTATTATTATTATTATTATTATTATTATTATTATTATTATTATTATTATTAATTTCGTCTTTTATAGTTTTATAATTGCGTTAATAGTATATTAGTTTAGTTAATCAGCACCTGTTATTTGCTCCGCGTAGCTGACTCGTAATTTAAGACAGACTGGTACTTAATCCCTAACCTCCCTAAGATCGACCCGTAAGCACTACAACTGACCCGTTCGCCTGCGGTAATATTTAACTGAACAAGTTTTTGGCGCCGTTACCGGGGAGGTAACAGTTGATATTAGTTTTCGTCTTAGATTTGTTAGACTACGCATTTGTTACTTATTACTTTTTATTACTGAAGTCATGGCTGTTTTTGAATTCCCTCAATTTGATAATGAACCAATCCATGAGTACCTTTCTAGGTTTGATTCCTATGTCAAATATATTGGTTTGTGTGGTTATTACTATTCTGATTGGGATTTAGGCCATGTGGTCAGTGAGGGTATGAATTTTGAGACTCGTGAGTGGGCTAATCACATGACTATGGGAAGATCAGAAAATATGGACTTGTACGAGTACTTATGTTTCTTGAGGTACATGTTGTTGTCTCTATTGAGTACGCTTTATCTCGTCTGACTAACTTCTTATACTGTCATTTTTCTGAATTATATGCCAGATTATTTGATCGACTTCTAAGAGCGTTGAATGCTTCCACTCTTGAGAAAATTAAAGTCCAGCTCATGGCTATAAACAAGCGCTTGCGGGAGGCAACCCCAGATTAGCTATGTTTATGATATTTCATATTAGTCTTTAATTTAATATTTATGTGTGCATAATTTGTGTTTGCAGGAATAAATGGAGGCAATAAAAATTATGGAGAACACCTGACGAGAAAATGGACAAATTGTATCATATAAGTTCGTCTTTTGGGCGGGCAAAAAAAAAGGCCCGGGCAGGTTTATCTAGGGTCTATTTTGGAGAAGAATGTTGAGGGTCACCACCCCGTCGGGCGGTTTGTGTGCCCGGGCGGGCGGGTACTGCTGAGAGAGAAAAAAACATCAACATGTGAGAAAAGCAATAGAAGGAAAAAGAGAGATTATCCCGTCTCACGTCTACTTTTCTCTCATCCCATCTACCCTTAACCACTACTGTTCCTCCCGGCTTCCCACCTCGTTGTCATTCTCTGTGTGCGCCCCCTGCTGTGGCACGCATATTGCTTTCCATATCGATGTAGACATAGCCACCTGCGACGCCTGGCCGATCGGCGGACATGCAGCAGTCTTTTGAAAGCCACGCTCGGCGGCGTAAAAATGCTTTTAACCGGATCGTTTTAATCGGTCGGTTTCATCTCGGCAAGGATCTCGAAACGATGCAAAGATGTTTGGAGTCACCACCAAGCATTTGTGAGATGCTTGGAACCCGTTCGAATCTACTTTATGCCTAGGTCAACCAAGGCAAAAAGCGGTGTTTGACATAGGTACTAAAGATAAGGAGTCGTCCCTCTTCAGCATCCTATCTCTAGAATGACTCTCGTTCGCCCTGGATAAGGTCGTCCACTATCCAAAGTTTTTGAGTAAGAGGTGAAGTTACGTATTGAGAAGCCCTTTAATCGGACACCCAATCCCGCCCGCGATAGCGGCCACTACTTATCGATCTTGGTTGGTTAAATGCGAAAGTTGATAAAACGGGTAAATGCATGAATGCGCATCCACAAGTTTGAACCTAACATGTGGGCTTTCTATGTCGATTTGCATGGAAGACGGAAATTAAACATCCATTTACCGAGTTAGGTTTATGGTGCATAACGTGATCCATTTGTCTTAGTAAGGCGTTTTGCAAATACGATGTAAAATGGGCAGATTCGTCATCTGATCTGTCATGTATTCAGGTTAACCGAAGTCGGGATCGTCCTAGACACGTGCTGGAAGGAAACAGGGTCTACATCAGGCAACCTATATAGGCGCGAGCCTTCAGGCGATGCAAACAGGCCTGTCCTGGTTTGAAAATTAAAAAATGAGTGGCCTGTTAAGGCGCGAGTCAGCAGACGGTTAAAGGGACGTCTCCTGACTATTAAAACATTTGTAGAATGGTTTGAAAAGAGGGTGTTTGAACCCGTCTTGGTTTGAAAAGATCGTTTAGATCGCTTTTGTGTTGATGTGAGGAACGAGACTTGAATAATCATCATTGTATGACAATATTCGATGTCAGGTTAGATTTTGCAAGCTTGACATGAAAAGTTTTGAAAAATGATTATGAACTAATTGTCTTAAGTTCATTTGCATGTAATTAGTCAATGTTCATCATCGTACTCGGGTTAAAATCCGACATGGTATGTAGAACCAAGGATGATTTTGTATTTATGATTAATATGTTTGTTTTTGAAATGTAAAGAAATGAAATACAAGGTTTTAAAATGCCTTTTAAAATATAATTAACCAAATATTACCACCGAAACACGGATTAAACCGTCATGGTATTAGGAACCAAGGGTGAAAAATGTTTTATGGTTAAAAGTTTATCTTGAAAATGATTTGAAATATTTGAAATGGTAAAAACCGATAACAAATAAGAAATGAATTAAAGAGGAAGATGAGACCAAACACGACTGACTTAAGGCCTGAGAGGGGGTTTAGGCACGAGCCTGTCTTCTATACAAGCAGCCCCTATCTCCGGCTAAAATCCGATTTTAGCTCATTTAACCCATATTTGAATCATGTTATGCATGTTTTATCATGTTATAGTCATAAAACAGATGAAAAACATGATAGAAGAGGATTTTTACACCCTCATACTTACATGCTAGGTTTGAGATGAGAAATCGACGAAAGTGTATCAACTTGTTTGGTCGCAAAACTCGGTTTGAAAACCGTTTTAGCAATGTAAAAGAGTGTTTTAAGTTTAGTGATGGTGTAGTTGGTCGAGATAGTCGGTTAAGTGGTTTAATGCATGATGATGGTACCAAACAATATGTATGGCTTGTGTTTTCGATCGGTAGGTCGAAAACACGTGTCGGTTTGTGACTTGATAAGTCGAGTCAAGAATTTTAAGGGAGAGATGAGGGGTCGGACACTCGCGTAAGGTGTTATGGTGTGTGAAGGTGGGTATTTATAGAGAAATGGGTGGTTGTGTGCGTTTTGAGCCACGTGGCCTCATGGGCTACTCGAGGAGGCGCGAGCCATTTCGCGGGTCTTCGAGGTGTCTTGTCACTATCACGCAATTGAAATCATGATTTGTTCTATCCTATGTTTTAGATGACATGATTTGTACTTGACCATGAAGCATTTTGGGAATACTTAACATGGAAGTTTTAAAAAGTTTTGTTTTTTGTGTTTGACTCGGTTTGACTCGTTGTTGGAGTCGGGATTTGAATTTTTGAGTCGGTTTTTGGTCCGGTGTCGGTTTTGACTCTAGTTAGTGTCATTGCGACCCCGTCGTCATGCATTAAACACTTCAGGTACTTTTGAAAAGTTTTGAAATGTTTTGTTTTTGAAATCGTTTTAAGTTTTCCGACGTATAGTTGTACAAAACTGTCGATTAAACGCTGCGATTCCTAAGCATGTTGTAGTCCGATAATCATCGGGTATTTGTTGGAGACTTGACAAATACTGGGTATCTACAGAGCCCCTACTTTGACTAAGGCTTGGACAGGGCGGAAGTCAAAGTATAGCCCCCAGGTCAATCGAAGATTATAACCTGGAGACTGAAGCGACGTCGAGGTGGCTCGAAAGAATTCGGGCAAAGGACTTGCCGTCGGGAAGGGCGACGCCAATACGACTCGGGGATACGAGTCAAGGACCTGTCGTCGGGAACAGTTTAGAGTCTGTCGACTGTTCGTGCGGGTCGTTTAAAGTCCATTAGACTACGTGCGAAGGCTCGCCATCCATAAGAAGGAGTCATACCTGAGGCATCTTTGGGATATGTCCTTGAGTTGTTTCTTGTTTTCGGGCAAAGACTCGCCAACCATGTTGCAGATATGATGGGGCTCGCCAGCCGCATTGCGGATATGAAGGGCTCGCTAGCCGTGTTGCGGATATGAAGGGGCTCGCCAGCCACGTTGCGGATATGAAGGGGCTCGCCAGCCGCTGTTGAATGTGATGCGTTTTGAGGCTCGCCAGCCATGTTGAATGTGTTGCGTTTTGAGGCTCGCCAGCCATGTTGAATGTCGAATGATCGACTGTGGGAAATAGCCGCGTTGGATGGGCCTATTTCGAGAAGTTGTTTGAGTTAGCGGGCTCCGTGAGGAAGCCTCCGATATCCTATTGAGGAATCACGGTGTTTATATCGGATGTCTGTGGCACCGGAAATGGATAGGCTCGTGAGCCTGGCTCCCGTGGTCGGCGGTGATTTTGAATCTCGAAGGGAGATAGTGGTTTTTATTCCCGTTTGTTTTGTAGAAAAAAGACAGATGTGTATTCTGCTATTTGATGTGTTTTTGGGGATGACGGTTTTAATTTCGTCTTCCCATGATTTGAAATTTGTGAAGGGTAGTGAATTTCACTGCCCTGTTTGAAGGTTTGACGGTTTTTAATGCCATTTGTTTGAGGTTTGAACATGTCGTTGAAAAGTTTGTGAGAATAGTGAATTTGAACTTCACTATTGATTTTTGTTTGAAAGTGACGGTTTTTAATTCCGTCGCCGAACATTTTGTGAAAATAGCGAATTTGAATTTCGCTACTTTGTTTTTGTTTTTGTTTTTGAGAGATGACAATTTTTAATTCCGTCGTCGAACATTTTGTGAAAATAGCGAATTTGAATTTCGCTACTTTGTTTCTGTATTTGAAAGATGACGGTTTTTATTGCGGTCATTGAAAAGTTGTGAAAATAGCGAATTTGAATTTCGCTACTCTGTTTTTGTATTTGAAAGATGAAGGTTTTTAATTCCGCTGTTGAAATGTTGTGAAAATAGCGAATTTGAATTTCACTATTTATTTTTGTATTTTGAAAGATGACAATTTTTAATTCCGCCGTTGAAAATTTGGAATTTGTGTGGGGAATTGGGCCAAGGCCCAAAATTCCGCTGAAAGAGCATAGAACATCCCATTGAGGCGCGAGCCTTCTTGCGAAGGGATGGGGCTCCCCTTTTTTTTTGTAAAAAGATGCGAGAAGCCTAAGCTTCTCATTTCACTTCGTCTTCTTCCCTAAAACTGCGACAATCACAAAAATCGCCATTTTTGGGTTTCGTTTCTTGCTTGACTTTGTGCCATTGTTATCATGTCATCTCAAGGTATGTAAATCCTCTTGAATCCATTTGAATTTGTTTGTCTTTTCGTTAATTGAATTAGGGCGAAACCTTATTCTTTCGAAAATCGATTTGGGCATTTTTGTTTAGCCCATTTTCGAGTGAAATTGATGATTGCATTAGGTTAGAAACCTATTTAAGAGTATAGGGGTGCTTTTAGTTTGCATTTTGGCCCCGTTTCCGCTCCCTATTTTCGAAAAACGCGAGTGAGACGGAAAACCGTCTTATTTCACAATGCCAAGTTTGTTTGCTTGAGTTGTGTGCCCCACTAGGTTGCATTGTAGTCGGGGAAGACCATTTTTGCTATATCGAACCTTCGTTGGGCATTGAGGGCAAAATTTGAATTTTTGCCTTTTTGCGACGAGCTTATGTCTGCGAAATAAGCGTCTGTTTAAGCCCAAATTGTGTTTGTCTTGAAATGGACCTTAACGGTAGTTTAGGTCATATTGAGACATGATTAGATCACGTTGTTTTGTTGTGGTCATATTTTGAAGTTTTGATCTGTCTGCGCCCGAATTGGCGTAAAATTTCCTTTTTGAGTTGTGAAAAATACCCTGTTGTGTCGGGGATTTTTTTTGTTTATTTTGCGGACCTTGTGTGGGCCTTGGGGTGTTGGGTGGTTTTTGAAATTTTTGTTGTTGTTTTGACTCGTCTTTTGCTTGAAAGAAGGGCGAGCCGTTTTTTGTGCGATTTTTGTAAAGTGTTTTTGTTTGATGCATTTGGGCGGGTTTGCCCTTCTTGTGTTTTGCATTTGCAGGTGTTTTGTTTTCTTTTTTGGATTTGTCTGTTTTGTGCCGTTGTAATGCCGAAATTTCGGCGGTTGACGTGTTTTTTTTGTCCTAATTGCATGGGAGTGTTCCTGGCCCACTGGGTCCGTTGCCGAGACTTTAGAGGCCTTGTTTGGGACTGGGCCGGTTAGTACTCCGACGAGTGCGCCCGAGGTAGTGGTGGAGGACGCTTCCGAGGAGGAGGAGCCCACTGAGGTGGCTGTTAGAACCGAGAGAGTTGTGGAGGCTCGTCAGGAGGCCGTTGTTGGGGGCGTTGGTGCTGAGGGATCCACGGGGGCTTGGGAGGAGCCTGCTGTTGAGGCTGTTAGTGCTGGGAGGGCTCAGACGGGGTCTGAGGCCGGTACCTCTGGGAGGAGGGTTAGTACTACCAGGAGGAGAGGTCCTCGGCCTACTAGACGGGAGCTTCAGAACGTCGCTAGGGTCGTTGAGAGGCCTCCTCCCCATCGCGTGGAGTCTCGTGGGGGAAAGAGACGGAGAGGGGAGACGGAGGCGGATGACTTCTTTGTCGAGAACTGGGATGTTAGATGGGTTACAGCCGCACGGAGGTTGAACCCGCGGGCGGCGCCTGCTTGGGCTGAGGGTTTTGACGGTAGCCAGCTGTTGTTGTGTCTAGACACTCACATCTCTTACCGTGCACACGAGGGGTTGGTGAGTTAACTGCTTTGTCGAGCTTTTGTTGTTTTGGTTGTTTCAGACCTGAATAGGTATTCTGATGCTATTTGTTTCTCAATTTCAGGAGATTTCTACCATGAGGACTTTCTCAGGCTTCTTGACTTGCTTGGGTTTATATGACGTTCTCCGGGCCGGTACGATGGCGTTGATAGAGAGGTCGGCTATGCGGCCGTTGGTGGCTGCTTGGCGTGAGATTCACAGGGCTTCGATTAGGTCGAACCTGTGTTTGATTCGCGCCATGTTGGACCATTACTGGGTCACGACGTCGTCGTTCCACATTGAGTTTGGGGAGATCGGCATCATCCTAGAGGACTTCGCCATGATATCGGGCCTTCCCTATGGCAAGACGCCTGTTGAGTTCTCGGAGACGCCGGAGAGAGTGTCTTCCGCCGTGGTTACGGGTTTGATCGGCAAGGTTTTGCCTGTGCCGACTGACATTACTCCTTTCCTGATCGCGAACTCATATATGAGGGACCACTTCAGGGGGAGAGTGGCGGGCTTTGTTCCGGCGTCGTTGGCGAGCCCGGAGGCAGAAGCTGAGGCTGACGCGCAGGAGGCGCGGTTGTGGTTGTTGTACTTCTTGGGTACTACGTACTTTAGTGACAAGGGTGAGCGCTTGTCGACCAAGGTAATTCCTCTGCTTGCTGACTTGGACGCCTTGGGTCAGTTTGACTGGGTGACGTCGGCTTTGGCGAGTTTTACCCAGTACCTGCACGCTGCAGTTCGTCCGGAGGTGATGGGGGATGGGAGTTCTCCCGCTTTGGTTGGTCCCGGCCTCATCTTGGAGGTAGGAGCATTTTTGTGGTTTTTTTACTTTGATTTTGGTGTTGATTTTGTTTTGTGATTGATTTTTGATTAATTTTTGAGCTTTGGCAATTTTTGAAAAATTGGCCGATTTGTGATTGCTATGTTTTGTTACAGGCTTGGTTGTATGCTTACTTTGTCCCCCTGCGCCCGAGGACGACTGGTGACGTGCCTTCGGCATACCCTATCGTGAGGGGTTGGACAATGGCTCGGAGGAAGTCGACCAAGTCGACTTACGAGGACTGCTGGCGTCGGGTGAACGCCTTCCGAGTTGGTGACGTAAGTTGTTGCTTTTCTATTCCTTTTGTTTTGTAGAAACGGATAGAGATAGGATGACTAGGTAGCCTAGAAAGCCCCCCACTTAGTTGATTAGCTTTGCCTTGAGTGTAGTTTGTCGGGTGGCCTTGGGAGCACTACACAGGCTTACCGGCTGCTGTCAGGGAGCATCTGCGACCTCGCAGTTCCCAGCGTTTGTAGCTCGAGACGGCGATCGAGCCGGTTTGGTACCTGGGCGAGCGTTTAGCTCGTCAGTGTATTAGCGAGACCTTTATGGTGCCGGTCGACCCGCCTAGGGTGTTGTTTCAGAAGTCGACACCTGATGAGGTTGAGGAGGACCTTCTCGGCCGTGGAGGTGAGGAGCTGTTGTTACGAGAGGCTGACTATGACACCTTCCGCTTGTCGAGACTTTCCTGGTACCCGATTGAGGTATGTTTTCCTTTGTTCTTTGTTTTCATTGTCTCTTTTGTGCTTTGGCGGAATGGTTTGTTACCTTCGACGCGAATTCCTGTTGCAGGGTGTCGACATGCTCATGAGAACTCAGCCCCCAGTTTTCCTGACACAGACCACCTTTCAGGGGTCGGGTGGTGAGGAGCTACAACTGCGTCTGCCAGAGCCTGCGGCTGCTGAGGTGACCGACGCTGGCATGGAGTGGAGGTTGACCGTTCTGAGGGTGAGTTTCTGATTTGAATACTCCTCCTTGTTTTTATTTTGCCTTGCATTTTTGTTCTGTTGAAGGACTTTTCTGGTTGTAGGTGTCGACCGCTAGTCATTATGCTTTGTGGTGGATGGCTAATCGGTGGAGGGAACTTACTGGTGACCTGGCTGCGAGGGAGTCTCGGCTTGCACAGGTACTTTTTGTTGGTGGTTTTGTGTGTTTTTGTGTTCCCTTTCACGTTTAGATTTCAATGACCTGTATTGTGTTTTGCAGGGTACTGCGGATCCGGCGGAGCTTGCTTGGGTCCGTGCTGAGTTGAACGCAGCGAGGTCGACGATCCAGGCACAAGAGCTGGGGATCATCAGTCGGGACCGGGAGTTGAGGCGTCGTGAGGACGGGTTACAGAGCCGAGATGCGGAGATCGCCTCTCTTAGGGCTCAGTTGGCTGCGGCGGAGGAGTTTCGCGTCACGATGGAGTACGAGATGTTGGAGAGTTCTTCGGAGAGGGGTCCCGAGCAGGAGGTGGTGTCTGCCTTGGCCGTGACTCCTCGTGAGACCGAGTCTGGTCCACCGGGAGGTGTTACGTAGTTGTAGCTGTTTGCCCGTGTCTTGGACCTTTGTTTCTACATATTTACATTTTGCGTGAGGCAGTTTGTATATATGTGTTTTTGGATTGTAGTTTATTTTGTTTGGCTTTTTTGTGTTGTGTTTCGGAGAAGCGCGGTCAGCGGTTGATTCCCCTTTGCTCTGCATTTGTTATTGCATCGTTAGTGTAGAAAACAGGCAACAGGTCGCACGTATGCACACATGTAATCACGCAAAAGCATTTGACAAAAATAACCACGATGACTCGAAGTTAAAATTTGAAATTTTAAATTTTGAAATTTCCGCGACAGTCGTCACGTTTGGATTTTTCAAATGAAATTGTTTTGCAATTTTGAGCAATTAACTCGTGTTTGAATTAAATTACATCGAATTGTGCCGAAAATTGATTTGTAACTCGGAAAACTAAAACTCAAACCGTCAAGGATGAATTTTAAAGAGATTTTTTTGTGAGTGTATTTGATTTGATATTTGTGAGATCAAGACTCAGATTTGTAAGAGCTTGAATTTTGAACAGAATTGACGTCGTGTTATCAATTCTCGATTTTTGTGGAAAAATGTGAAAAAGCGAAGAATTTTCGGAATTTTCGACTGACATGGAAACGATCGGTCGCGGATCGGGGCGACTAGCCCTCCCCCCTCAAAAAAGAAGAGAGAAAAACTCGTATGTTTAAAGTTGCGTCATGGAAACCGTGCCGAATTTCGTAAAACGCGAAAACAAGGAAATGTGAGTGTGAGAAAACACAAAAATTCCCTGATAGGCCCGAAGAGGAGAAGCTCGGGTCCCAAAGAGGTAGTGGGTCGTGTATGGGCTCAACTTGGACCGAGTATGGGATCATGCAAGAGACCGGAGCCCGTCGCCGGTTTAGATCCGTTAAGGATCCGTTCCGAAGAGGAAGTTTATGCTTGGCGGGCCAACAGAAGGAACAAGGGGAAGATGTACCCCGAGGGAAAAGGCAAGGGTAGAATGTAAGAATGAAGACCTCCATTACCCGCTTTATTATTATGTTGTATTAGTGTTGTGAGTTTTTTATTATGTTGTATTAGTTATGTTTTCGGTATTTTGTGCTAGTTTTATTATGTGGGATGTCTTAGTCGACATTCCAGTTTTGACAAGTTGTAGACTTGCTTAGCTTTATTTGTTGTCGAATTTGTAATCCTTCTCATTATTAATTAAATAAGAGGATTGCTTGTGTCAAAAGAAATTGTGAACGCCTGTTTCTACCATCCATTTTGTAAAGGCAAATCGGTTTGAATTATCCTAAACATTGCACCGGTGAAAGGGGATTTTAGTGGGAAGGGAGAAAGGCTTATTTTTTGTATTTTTTTGTGGAAAAGGGAATGTTTTTGCCTTTCGTTTTTTTGAAGTTGATATGGGTGATGTTTGTTTTTGTATGTGGGGATGGTTGTATCCTTCTTGTGTAAGAAAGGACTGCCTACGTATCTACTTGAAAAGGTGAAATTAAACAATGCTCGTAGCTCGGGAGGTTTTGTTAATTTTGTTTGGGTTTTATGGTTGTATCTTTCTTGTGTAAGAAAGGACAGCATACGTATCCACCTGAAAAAAGTGAAATCAAACCATGCTCGTAGTTCAGGTGTTTTTGTTTGAGTGCAAATGGATGTTGCCTTTGACAGATCAAAGGTCGTTTGAAACGTGGTAAGGTGCCGTAACTTAGACTCGGTAAAACATGCAATTTCAAATCAGAACGCGTTGAGGAATTTGACTTGAAAGGGATACGGTGGTTGCTAGCTGTAGGACTAGGGTAAGGTTTGTTAGTTGCTAGGTCTCATGGGTAGCATTTCTTGAGTTGGTCTAGGTTGGCCGGGTTTGTGAAATCCTCCCCATCTAGGTCACTCAGTCTCACTGCGCCCCCCGAAAGTATATTCTTGACCAGGTATGGCCCGGCCCAATTGGGTTTGAATTTCCCCCTCGGATCGACGGGTAGTGGTGCTCGAACGGACTTGAGGACCAAGTCGCCTTCTTTGATGTTTTTGGGTTTGACCTTTTTGTTGAATGCCCATTGTATACGTCGTTGGTAGAGCTGGACGTTGTGCAAGGCGTTGAGTCGCCGTTCGTCTAGAAGCGTGAGTTGTTCGAACCTTCGACAAGCCCATTCTGCCTCAGGAACCTGACTCTCCAGTAGGATGCGTAGAGATGGGACTTCCAACTCTACTGGTTGAACCGCCTCCATACTGTATGCTAGGTAGAAAGGTGTGGCTCCTGTGGTTGTTCGAATGGAGGTTCGGTATCCCCAGAGTGCGAATGAGAGTTTGCTTTGCCAATCGCGGTAATTATCTTGCATCTTCTTGATGATGGTGACAAGAGTTTTGTTTGCTGCCTCTACCGCTCCGTTGGTTTGGGTTTGATAGGGGGATGATCGATGCCGCTTGATTTTGTATTTGTCCAGCAAGGCTTGTGTTTCCGCCCGGAAATGGGAGCCTTAGTCATTGATAATTTCATGGGGTACCCTATATCTGCAGATGATGTTGTCCTGGATGAACTTGGCCACCTGTTTGGCGGTCAAGACTACATAGGACTGTGCTTCCACCCATTTGGTGAAGTAGTCGATGGCGACGAGGACGAAGCAATGCACCTTGGTGCCTATCGGATTGACCTTCCCGATGATGTCGATGCCCCAACTCGAGAAAGGCCAGGGTGATGTCATGATATACAAAAGGGATGGTGGTATGTATTGTATGTTGGCGAAGATTTGGCAATTTTGAGAAGGTTTGACGTAGTTTCTGCAATCGGCTTCCATGGTGGTCCAGTAGTAGCCTAACCGCATGATTTTTCGGGTCAACATAATTGCGCTCATGTGAGGGCCGCATTCTCCGTC
Organism: Silene latifolia; assembly: GCF_048544455.1. NCBI lineage: Eukaryota > Viridiplantae > Streptophyta > Magnoliopsida > Caryophyllales > Caryophyllaceae > Silene > Silene latifolia. The sequence goes on along the minus strand of NC_133528.1, from coordinate 126,342,975 downwards.
GTGGACCTCTCCCATGACTTTTTTGGCTTTAATTTGTGGTGGTCAATGCAAAGGAGAAGAATCCCTTTGGGTATTCTTTTGTATAGTTGTTTTTTGTGATGCAAGTAAACTGATGGCTCTTTGTCCTCTTGTATCAGAGTTGGGAGGGAATTCATTTTTTGTTTTGTCGTTGAGGATGGCTTGGTACCTGATGCGTGTATTCTATATATGGTTTCTACCTTATCTTTACACGCATTTCTGTGTTATTTATGTGGTATCTAGCTAAAAATGTCCCCCGAATAGCGTACTTTGGTATGTCTTGTATTAATTATAGGAATGAGCCGGAGGGAGCATAATCAAGCCTAAACTTGCCCCGTTTGCATGCATTTTGAGGAAAGAGGGATCGAAGCTTGGAATCTGTCACCTAGAGATGTGTGAAGTGGTTTTGGAAGGTGTTCAAGAGTTCACCCGTACTAATATAGCTCGATCAACCAAGTTGGCTGCTGAAACTGGTCGATCGAATGCTTTATGCTGCTGAAATTCCTCGATTGAGTTCTCCCTTTACTCGATCGAGATAGGTGGTTATTGAAGTCTTCGATCGAGTACTCGTGTTGCTCGATCGAGACGTTTGTTGAGTTTTGTCCTCGATCGAGTAGTTTTATTCTGCTCGATCGACAGGATTAGTTTTATACGCGGATTTTAGTGTAATTTCGAATATTCTTTTGTAACTAGAAATAAATAGGAGTATGACGGCCGTCATACGTGACCTCTTCTCTTCTCTTCCCTCTCATTCTTTCTCTTAGAACTTTACTTTCTAGACCTAATTATTCCATTGCTATTCTCTTGTATTCGGTATTCTCTACTCTTAATCTCAATTAATTACTTTTGCCTTGATTGCTCTTGTTCCATTATTTTCTTTGCTCTTTTAATTCTCTTCCTTGTTTTTTGTCTACCGATTGATTACTATGTTTAATTCTCTTGGTTTATGTTTTGTTGTTGATTATTCAATAATTATGCATAACTAATTCATCTATGCTAGGCATAGGGGAGCCATGGTAATTAGGGAATCAAGAATAGGTGTTAGGGTTTGGTGTAATTTTAGTCCGTGTTGTTAATCATTGCACTTAACTGTAATTGGTTTTTTGAGTCGACGCATTCAGCTAGTTAATATTGTTATGCCCTGACCTAGATCGAGAGATTAGAAGGGGTAAGACCTGCAATGAACATTAAGGCATGCTAGTGTGGGTGAAAGCTAAGCTAGTAATGTTTTAGGGCGAATAGCGGACCGAGAGGACCTTTTCATTACCCTGTAGATCGAGTTTATGCTGACTTATGACCCTAGACTAGACTCCTAGAGAACCATGGTGAACCGACTATCCTAGCTATTTCTCTCATCCTGTTAATTTCTCTTGTTCTCTTTCTCTTTTGATCTTCGTAGTTAGAACAAACCATTAAAACCCCCAAGAATCGGATACTCGGACAGACTTAGTTTAGCATACATTTTCCCATCTCCCAGTGGATTCGATACCCGACTGCCTCTACTATATTTTATAGGGACCAGTTGGTTTTATTTTTGATAGGGTTGCGACAGTCGTGTCAAATTTTGGTGCCGTTGCCGGGTAAGTGGCGTAATTTTGTTGCTTTATTTTAAGTTTGTCCCTCGTCTCAAGGAATTTATTCCTTGAGACTGATCTCATATTTTTCTCTAGTGCTTTAATAGTGTTGCAGGAAATCTGTCCTAGAAGAGGACATTGTCATACCTGCTGTTCTTTCAACTCTGCTTGCTAAAATGCCGAACATCGCCAGTCACTCAGAACCTACGGTGGATTCTCTGCCTAAAGGTTTCCTACTTCCTACTACAGATGCAGGCACTTTTGGGATTCATCCATCCTACATACAGTTGGTTGAGAGAAATCTCTTCAAGGGGGTACCTGGCGAGGATCCGTTTAAGTATATAGAGTTGTTTACGGAGTATTGTTCTACCATTCCTTTAGCTGTTAGGGTGACACAGGATAGGGTCAAGGGAGGACTTTTTCCTTTTTTCATTAACTTATGACAACCGGGAACGGTTGAGAGATCTGGATAGGGAAGCTGCCGGTGTTACTGACTGGAATTCCCTTGCCTTGGCCTTCTATAGAAGGTATTTTCCACCGCAGTGCACGAATGCATTAAGAGCCCAAATCACTACATTCACACAACTGCCTACCGAAAATCTGAATGGAGCTTTGACTAGGTTCAAGAAACTTGTTCGTTCTGTGCCTCATCATGGTTTCCAACGTTGGTTCTTATGCACCCAATTTTACAATGGGTTGTATGCTGACCAAAGAACCATATTGGATAACGTAGCAAAAGGGAGGTTTCAGAAGAATGTGGAAGATGATAAGGGATGGCATCTTATTGAAGATATGGCCATTCATGTATCTGAATATGGAAATCCCAAAGGAGGCAAACGGGTGAATGAAAGAGCCGGTGACTCTTTTGTAGCTGGGGTGGAAATTCTTGATGAGAAGTATGACAATTCGGAGATTCTACAAATTACAGGTGAACATGAGCAAGTTCATGCTATGATTGAGCAAGAGGTGGTTTGTGGTAGAAGTGGTGCAGAAGGACATGATCCTATTACCTGTATGGCTGAGGTAGAGCGGGTCCGTGCTTATAAACAATTCAAGCAAGGAGTTCCGTTCTCCAAGCTTTATGAAGATTTAACCATGCCAAGTACTTCTAGTCCTCCTACTCCGATGACACAACAAGTCGATTTTCCTTCTACAAATGTAGAATTTGCGGATCTGAAATCTTTGGTGCTATCCCTAACACTTCAACTCGAGAGAAATTCGGACAGAGCTGAAAATTCTATTGAAAAGTTGCAAGACCAAGTCGTGCAACTTACATCCGAGCAATTAAATCAAGTGAATCGCACATCTCCTTGTGATCCGATCAATGCAATCAATATCCGAAGTGGTCTTACTTATGATGGACCGAAAATGCCTGAAAATGATGACATAATTGTTAACGAAATTCCGGAAACTGTTTTGGAGGAATTAATTGAAGATGTCCCTGCTGAGCATCGTCTAACTACTCGATCGAGTGAACCTTATTCTCAATCGAGTGGTTTGTCCTCCGAAAATACTCGATCGAGTAATCCACGGTCTCGATCGAATAGTGCCTAATTTGATGTTCTCGATCGAGAGGTATGCGTTCCTCGATTGAGTGATTCTCCTGAAGAAAACTCTCGATCGAGTATAAATTGTACTCGATCGAGTACAAATAATAGTGCCGCGGCTGTTTTAAAGCCTACACCCGCTGCTGTATTATCTTCCCCTACTGCGGAGATGCCACGTTTAGACAAAGGTAAAGAGAAGGTCGCAAACCCGCTTATTGTAACTATAATTCCCTATCCGGGACGTCTGAAAGATGCCAAGGTCGAGCGACAGTACGGTAAATTTGTGGATGTGGTCAAGAATATTCAAGTGACCGTTCCTTTTACCGAGCTAATTACCCAGGTACCTTCTTATGCAAAATTTATGAAAGATATTTTGATGCGTAAGAGAGAGCTTAGTGAATTCGAGACTGTTGCATTTATGGAAGAGTCTAGTAATTTAATTCTTAACAAAGCTCCACCTAAAATGAAAGGCCCGGGTAGTTTTTCTATTACCTGTACCATAGGGAACGAAGTGATAGATAAGGCTCTCTGTGACTTAGGAGCCAGTGTCAGCGTCATGCCTTACTCTGTCTACAAGAAACTTAATATGGGTCACCTTAAAATGACTAATATCAACCTCCAGATAGCCGATAGATCAGTTAGACGACCCTTAGGTATCCTAGAGGACGTGCCTGTTAAAGTAGGCAAGTTCTTTATACCAGTGGACTTCATTGTTTTAGACATATCTGAGGATACCCGGACCCCAATTATATTAGGAAGACCATTCTTATGTACGTTGGGGCCATTATTGATGTCAAATAAGGGCGTTTGACTCTTGCAGTGGGAGATGACGCCATCACTTTCAGTTTGCCTAGTACACTTGCTCGCCCAATGATAGAGGATACTTGTTATTCAGTTGATATCGTTGACGAGTCTGTTTATGAGTTCTGGTCAGATTCCTTGATTAAGGATCCGCTGGAAGCTTTGACGTTGTTAGATGAGTGTGCAGATAATCCGGAGAACTGTTGGGTTCTCTTAATTGATGATGCCATACCCATTTAACTTGTGTTTTCTTAGTTTATTATTTCAGGCTTAATCGATCAATTTGCTTATTCTAATCATTCAAGGATTGTCAAGTATTGGCTACCCAAGACATAGAGTCGTTTGGTCATGTATTGGTCATGTTATGTAAAAGTTGGAAGAGTAGAATACTTATAACAAAGACAGTCTGACATACCGTTACCTGTAACGGGTAATGGTATTCTTGACTATCTAGTTTGACCCGTCACACTTGAAGCAAACTTCTCATTTCAAATATTTTACAAAAGGCTCTCTCAAATCAGTTTAGGCTTTCTAAAATATTTGAAAAGGTGGTGTGTTAAAAAGAGTTTGTAAAGACTAGTTCAAAAGATTTCCCTTTTCATGAAACAACTTTTTTCTTAACTTTCCATGAACCTTGTTTGGCTCTTTCCTTGTTTATCAATGGATTGTCCTCTTGCTAATGGCATCTCTTCTTTGTTTCTGAAAAGCCACGGATATTTTGAGGCTAAATACAAACTCTCTTTTCTTTCTTTTGCTCCTTAGAAGTAAGCCCTTTTGGTGCTAATTTGGAAAGGTCAACCTCTTTTGTCTCTTGACCAAAGGACTTGACCACAAATCCTAGCTTGCATCCTCTCGTCCCTCTTCTATAAAAGGAGCACCACTCCTCACTTTGAAAGCAAGACTTTTCCTGAGACTTTTCTTAAGTTTGAAAAATTGGTTTCAAGTATAAAATCATTTTTACATTTTGCAAAAGCTTTCAAAGTCTTTAAGTGTTACAGTCACAACAACTGTTACTTTAAGTATTAAACTCTTTCACTTATGAACCGTTTGATCTTGTAAGTTGTCCATATCAATTCTAGTTAAGAATCAGTCCGTGGAAACTTGATCTTTGTAAACGTTCTAAGTAAGAGTGTAAAGTTCTAGGACGGAGTAGTCCTTGAACTTGTGTCGCAACCGGAGTAGCTTGTTGGTGTCGCAACCGGAGTAGGTTGTTGGTCTTTTTATTGTACGGGTTTTTAGTAGTCGGAGTAAATCAATAAAATATTCAATAAAAATTAGATTGGACGTAGGCTTTTGAGTATTAGCCGAACCAATTCAAAAATCTTGTGTTCTATCTTTGTTTACTTTTATTCCACTGCATTTGTTTTTATCAAATTTCTTTGTTTGCTTTACTTTGAAGTAACAGTTCTCTATACTGTCACATTCGTTCTGTAGCTTGTACTTCATATGCTAAGAGACGAATAGCAACAGTTAGAACCATTGTTACCTTCACAGTTTAGCAAGTAGTTATATTTCAATACTCGTTTAAATCGTCAATATTAATCGATGTATTCACAACTTCTCCACATCATCAAACAACTTACTTTAATCCAATAAAGTTTAATTAAGTTGAAATTTTAAAATAGTACCTAATTCACCCCCTCCCCCTCTTAGGTACTTGAATCCATAAACTCTTCAATTGGTATCAGGGCCTCGTGCTCTTGATCGAGGCTAATCGCCTTAGAGTTTGATTCGTGGGTAATGGATTCCGAGAAACACTCCAAGATTCCGGTCTTTACCGGTGCGAATTTTGGATGGTGGAAACTCAAAATGGTACATTACATCAAAAGTATCGATTATCAATGTTGGACCATAATCCAAAATGGACCTCTTGTTATTGAGGAAACCGATATATTAAACAGTTTCACCAAAACCAAAGAGGAAAAAGATTACAATGAAGATGACTTCAAACTTGCCGAAAAGAACTCCAAAGCCATGTCGATTCTTCAACGTTGTGTCGGTGAGGGGGAAGTTAGTCGAATCTCTGGATGTCCTGCGGCAAAATCTATTTGGGACTCTCTTGTACTTGCTTATGAGGGGACCTCCCAAGTTAGAAAACACCGTATTGACCTTCTCATGCAACAATATGAGATGTTTAGAATGTCAAAGGACGAGTCCATAAATAGCTTTTCTTCACGTTTTTCTTGTATTATTAATGAGCTAAAGAGTCTAGGAAGTAATTTCGAGTCCGAGGACATCATTCGAAAAATCCTTCGTAGTCTAACCTCTAAATGGCAACCCAAGGTTACCGCCATAGAGGAAGCCAAAGATTTGTCAACCCTATCTCTTCATGAACTAATGGGATCACTAATGGCTCACGAGTTTAATCTCGACAAGCATTCTAGTGAGTCTTCAAAGGGAAAGAGTCTCGCCCTCACGTCCTCTCCAAGTGATGGAGAAGACGAGGAGGAAGACGAGTTTGCTATGTTATCAAGGAATCTAGCCGGGTTAGTCAATGCTCAAGGTAATAAAAGGTTCAATAATAATTACTCGAAAAAACGTTTTCCTAAGAAACGATCTAGTTCCACCGTGGGATGCTTTAAGTGTGGTGATAAAACTCACCAAATTAAAGAATGTCCCAAGCGGGATGAAATCAAATCTAAGAAGAAACGAGACAAAGTTAAAATGGACTACAAACATAGAGTCATGAGTACTATTTGGGGAATGTCCGACTCCGAGGAAGATGAGGAACTCATCGAGGAGGGACTAGAAACCAAAATGTGTCTTACAAGTCATCTCAAGGACAAAGTCTCAAAAACTTCAAAAATTGAACACCTTAGATGCCTCATGGCTAATCCCGATGACTCCGAATCCAATTCCGACAATGAGGTAAATCATCTAAAGGCCAAGGCTAGAACTTACTCCAAAGAGAAAGTATGTAAGCTTCTTGACCAACTTTTTGATAAGTTTCGGTTTCAAAATGAATAGCTTGATGTCATGCAAAATGAGATTGAAGAAATTGCTCAAGAGAATTTTAACCTTAAGAATGAACTAAAAGCAACAGACAGCGTCACTGTCACCTCTGAGGCTTACGATGAAGTAAAGAGAGTCAACAAATTAAACAAACAATTGACTAAGGAACTAGAGCGTCTCAAGATGACCCCCACGGACGTCTCTGACCTTGAAAATGTCAACACCACCTTGGTGATGCAAGTTTCCTCACTAACCAAGGAACGTGATGACCTTTTGAAGGACAAAGATGCTGTCGAGAATGAAGTGTATGACCTTGTAGTTGAGATAGTAGACTTGAGAGAAACAGTATCTGAGACTGTTGCCTCCAACAAGGACTTAGACGAGTCAAATGAAAACGTCAAATGTTTGCTCAATGAAAACGAGCGTCTAAAAGGTGTTGTAGTCAATCTCAAGAAAGAAATAGGAGTCCTTCACGAAAGGCTTACCTTTCTTCAAAATAGTATGCCCGAATGTAGTACTTCTAGATCTAATCCTCACCAAAGATCCGAAGAATTCATTGATCTAAACAAACGTCTTGATGAAGTGACATCTAAGTATGAGGAGTCTAAGGAAAGAATTGGTTATCGTGTGTCTAAACTCAATGCTCATACTCATGATTTCATAGTTGAAAAAAGGTCGTCTATAGAAGTTGAGAAAAATGATGAACTTAAAAGGGAAAAAGAAAAGAACATGCATCTTCTCACCAAAGTCAATGAATTGACTAAAGAACTTTTGAATGCCAAAAATGTCACTTAAAAATGGGAAGGAAGTCAAACCGTGTTAAACTTCCTTACTAGTCAATCCAAGAGATGTGACAAGGTTGCCGGTTTGGGCTTTAAATGGAACAGTCAGACAGACTGTCACATCCAGAAGCCTAAGACCGACTTTAGGAGAAGAAAATACGTTGGTCTTCCCGAATATATTATTTGCAACTATTGTGGTAAGAATGGTCATGTCTTTAATGCTTACAAGAAAAGATTCAATGACATTAACAAGAACATTAAAGTTGTAAAACAAATGTGGATTAAGAAGGACACCGTTAGATATGTTGATCACAAAAGGGGACCCAAGTTTGTTTGGGTTCCTAAACTCAAAGTCTAATCTTGTGTAGGGCTTGGTGAGAGGCGGCCGTAATTGGTACTTGGATAGTGGATGCTCTCGTCACATGACGGGTGATAGAAGCCATTTCCTCTCACTAAAGGCGTATAATGGTGGCACGGTAAGGTTTGGTGACAACAAAAAGGGTGAAATAATTGGCATTGGAAAGGTTGGTAAGTCACCATCTCTTTGTGTCGACAACATGCAGCTTGTCAAAGGTTTGAAGCATAATCTCCTTAGCATTTCTCAACTATGTGATAAGGGTAATATTGTCGAATTTAGTGCTAATTTGTGTCAAATATTTGATGCCACCACTCATGAATTAATTCTCAAAGGAAGACGTGTTAAAGATGTGTACTTAACCAACTTGAACACTTTATCCGGTCATACCATATCTTGCATGAGTGTAATGAATAATGATCCTTGGTTGTGGCATAAAAGGTTTGGACATGTTAGTGCTAAAACTCTTAACACCCTTAGAAAACTTGACTTGGTTGAAGGTTTTCCTAACATGAAATTCGACTTTGACAAAGTGTGTGATGAATGTGCTAGAGGTAAACATGTTAGAAGTTCCTTTAAACCTAAAAGAATTGTAAGCACACTTCGACCATTGCAACTTTTACATATCGACTTGTGTGGACCAATGAGGACTAGAAGTAGAGGTGGTAGTCGTTACGTGTGTGTCATTGTTGATGATTATTCTACGTTCGTTTGGGCACTCTTCTTAAGTTCTAAGGATGAGGCATGAGTTTCTAATTTGGTTAAGAAAGATTCAAAATAAACTCAACTTAAAACTTGTTTCCATAAGAACCGATCATGGAATCGAATTTGAAAACTCATCATTTGGTGCTTATTGTGATGATAATGGTGTAGACCATAATTTCTCGGCTCCTAGAACCCCACAACAAAATGGAGTGGTTGAAAGAATGAATATGACCCTTGAAAGTATGGCTAGAACTATGTTATTATGTAGGAAGTTGCCTAAGAACTTTTGGTCCGAAGCGGTAAACACCGCTTGCTATATTCATAATCGTGTCATGGTAAGGAGTATAATAAAAAAAACTCCCTACGAATTACTACGTGGAAGAAAGCCCAACATTTCATATTTTAGATGCTTTAGGAGCAAATGCTTTGTTCACAACAATGGTAAAAACGACTTGGGTAAGTTTGATCCACGTAGTGATGAAGGGGTGTTTATTGGCTACTCCGACCATAGCAAGGCCTATAAAGTCTACAATAAACGAACCATGCTAATTGAAGAAAGTGTCCATATCATTTTTGATGAATCTAGTATGTTTGGACAGGTACTGTCACCTCCAAAGGAAAGCAGCATTTCAGGGGGAACACGTGGTATCTGTGCCACTGTTTCTTCTCAGGACGCAACAGACCCAACGACTGTTGCCTCCACTTCCAGAAATGAAGCAACTCATGGCAGTGTAGATGATGACTATTCTACTCCGAAGGAAACAGTCACTGAGACTGACACTGCTGAGGGGGAACAAGAAACCTCCGTTCCAAAGAAGTGGAAATATCAAAGCTCTCATCCACTCTCAAACCTCACAAGTGATATTAACTCTGGAATTCGAACAAGATCATCTCTCAACAATCTTGCTCATCTTGATGAGTATTGTGCCCACAATGCCTTTCTTTATCAAATTGAACCTGCTAAGGTAACAGTCGCCCTGACTGATGCAGACTGGTTAATTGCCTTGCAAGAAGAACTCAATCAATTCAAAAGGAATGAGGTATGGCATTTAGTCCCTAGACCGCCTAACCGTACCGTCATTGGTACTATATGGGTCTTTCGCAATAAGCTTGATGATTCCGGAGAAATCGTGAGGAACAAGGCTACACTAGTGGTGCAAGGTTATAACCAACAAGAGGGTATTGATTACGATGAAACCTATGAGCCGGTAGCTAGACTTGAGGCCATATGATTGCTTATTGCTTTTGCGGCTCACAAGGGCCTCAAGCTCTTCCAAATGGACGTCAAAACCGCTTTTCTAAATGGATATTTGGAAGAAGATGTCTTTGTAGAGCAACCTCCGGGCTTCCTAAACAATGATTTTCCAAAACATGTTTTTAAATTAGACAAAGCTCTTTATGGTTTAAAACAAGCACCTAGGTGTTGGTATGATAGACTGTCTAAATTTCTTATTGAAAACGGTTTAGAAGAGGTTCCATTGACAAAACATTGTTTTTGAAGCAACAGTCAGATGAACTGTTGGTTGTCCAAGTTTATGTGGACGATATTATTTTTGGTGCAACAAATGATGTACTCTATGCTTATTTTTCGGAACTAATGAAATCAGAATTTGAAATGAGCATGATGGGTGAGCTAGGATTTTTCCTTGGTCTCCAAATTAAGGAATCCAAGGAAGCAATTATGATCCATTAACAAAAGTACATTAAAGGAATACTTAAGTAATTTGGGATGACTAATGGAAGCTCACTTCCTACACCTATGATATCTAAGTCCAAATTGGACAAAGATGAGAATGGTAAGAGTGTTAGTGATAAGGTGTATTGAGGTATGATTGGATCACTTCTCTTTTTGACCGCAAGTCATCCCGACATTCTTTTTAGCGTTTGTTTATGTGCTAAATTCCAATCAAATCCGAAAGAATCCCATTTCAAAGCGGTTAAACGTATTCTTCGATATTTGATTGGAACACAAGAACTTTATTTATGGTATCCCTTACATTGTCCTTTTGATCTTATAGGGTATTCCGATGTGGACTATGCGGGGTGTAGCATTGACCGAAAGAGCACTTCCGGAGTTGCCACGTTCTTGGGTCCTTGCTTGATCTCGTGGGGCTCAAGAAAACAAAACACGGTTGCTCTTTCAACGGCCGAGAGTGAGTATGTTAGCGCCGCTCATTGTTGCTCTCAACTTCTATGGGTAAAAAAACAACTTCTTGACTTTGGAATTATTTATGACTCCGTTCCCAGAATGTGTGATAATACGAGTGCAATAAATATTTCTAAAAATCCAATTCAACATTCTAAGACTAAGCATATTGAGATTCGTCATCATTTCATTCGAGACCATGTAGAAAAAGGGAATGTTAAACTTATTTTTTGCAAAACCGAAGATCAAATAGCCGATATATTTACTAAACCACTTGAAAGGAAACAATTTGAGAAGCTTAGACTTGAGATAGGCTTAATTAATTGCTCTTAGTTTCATAACTATGATTAATTTTTTTCTCCAAAATGATTGACTAATTAGGGACGTTAGTATGATATTGTTCTTTCTCGTGTTTGCATATTGTTCGTTAATTATAAATTGATATCGTCTTTGTGAATTGGTAATCACTCAACCTCATGTCAAGGTCTATGTTTACATATACACCACTTTGAAATCTTTATATGAATTGTTTACATTTCATTAAATCGGCCCAACCTACCCTCACCATCCAACATTTATTGGGCCATTTCACCTCACTATTTTCGTCCATTTTCAATAACTCAAACCTATACCCTCAAAACATCTGTCCACCTACCCTCCAACTTCCCAAAATCCACCCAATCTCACCTACCAACTATCCACCTCCTTAATTACCCTTACCATTTTACTATGGTAAAAACCTCATTCAACACTCAACTAAAGCCTACCCATATGTCAAATCCAACATCCAACCCTACCAGCCCTACCAACGACCCTTCACTATCTCAATCCGAAATGCCTAAACGAAAGGGATCACATGCATTCCCAATTATTCCTGATCTCACTAACACCACTGAATCCGGAACTCCCCTTGAACCACCACCTATTGCCATCCTCCTATGGGAAATAATCTGTATACTTCCCTTATTAATAAGGATTCTAACGAATTTATAAAGATGATTACTAGTCATAAATGAAAATTACATAAACAAAATAGAGAGATTATGAAATCAACCTGCGGTCCTAGAAAAATCGGCCTAAGAACAATATCGCAATGATATTCACCTATCAGTTGCACCCAAGATGATATGAGATATGCCCTTTTCTTCTTGCTAGAATCGATCCCCAATTTTCAGTAAATTATTTAGGATTTTGAGTTTTTTTTTTATGAGAGGCTGGGTTAGAATTAGGGTTGAAAAATGATCTCTCCTACTCCTATTATAACCGAAAAGGAGTAGTTAAAATAGAAATATTTTCTCTCCTAATTCGGCCCATAATTCCGAAATAAGAGAAATTATTTTCTCTTTTTCTTTCGGTTTTTCTACCTACTAAAATAAGGAGATTAAATCTTCTTATTTTGGTGGTATACAAAATGTATAAAATGTATTATTTATAAATTGTCATTTATATAATTCCGTATTAATAAGTCTATACACAACAGCTTGCAGTGGATTTATTAATGCCGGTCTGTGACAATATCGTATAATATATACTTTAATTATAAATATCGCATATTTATAATTAGCTTATTAAATATAACCGATTACATTTAATTACGAATTAACATATTAATTCGTCCAAGCTAACATTATATACATTAATTAAATATAACTTATTATATTCAATTTACGAATTGACAGTTAGTTCGTCTCAGCTAATATTATTTAATCGGCATTAAATAATCGTCTCATCAACACGTTGACTAACTGTTTAGTCATATAAGGCATCAATGTGATTACATTTCCATAACCACATCTCTCAAACACATCTTTTAGGTGTGACTTTTAGGGACCAGTTGATCACCGCCATCTGTAGGATAATAACGTCAAACTTTCTAGCAAGCCAACCGTTATTAGGTAATCGTTAATCAACTGATAAAATACGAAGTATACCCTTGTGAACCTATGTAGATACCCAGTATCTGCTGAGACTCCAACAAACACCCGATGATTATCGGACTACAACATGTTTTGGAATCGCAGCGTTTGATCGACAGTTTGTGTACAACTTTACGTCGGAAAACTTAAAATGATTTCGAAAATAAAACATTTCAAAACATTTCAAAAATACCTGGAGTGTTTAATGCACGATGACGGGGTCGCGATGACACTAACTAGAGTCAAAACCGACACCGGACCAAAAACCGACTCAAAAATTCAAATCCCGACTCCAACAACGAGTCAAACCGAGTCAAACACAAAAGGCCAAACATTTCAAACCTTCTATGCTAAGATTTCCCGGATTTATGTTTGGTCAAGTACCAAACATATGACTACAAATCCTAGGATAGAACAAATCATGATTGCGTTTGTTGTGAAAGCGACAACACAGCTCAAAGACCCGCGACGTGGCTCGCGCCTCTTTGAGCAGCCCAAGTGGCCACGTCGCTCAAAACTCACACAACCACTCATTCTCCTATAAATACCCCTCAAATGCCACCCATTTGAGACTTACGCGAGTGTCCGCCCTCTTTTCTCCCTTAAAATTCTCGACTCGACTTCTTAAGTCACAATCTGATGCGTATTTACGACCTACCGATCGTAAACACGAGCCTTACACATTGTTTGGTACCGTCATCGTGCATTAAATCACTTGACCGACCACTTCGACCACTACACCATCACTAAACTTTTAAAACACTCTTTCACTTACCAAAACGGTTTTAAACCGAGTTTTTTCCGATCAAACGAGTTGTACACTTACGTCGGTCACTCGCCATAACCAAACATGTAAGTATGAGGGTGTAAAAATCCTCTTTTATTATGTTTTCATTTGTTTCATGACTTTAACATGCTAAAACATGCATAACATGAACCAAAACATGGAATAAACGAGCCAAAACCGATTTTTGGTCTGAGGCAGACGCCCCTTAGGTCGCCAACTGGCTCGCGCCTAAATGCGGTATTCAGACCAGAAATCAACCGTGTTTGTTCTCGTCATTTCCCTTAATCCATTTTTCATATTTGTAATCGGTTTTTACCATTCCAAATATTTTCGAAACCTTTTTGTTTCATTTCACATGTTTTAACCACAAAACATTTTTCACCCTCGGTTCCTCATACCATGACGGTTAAATCCGCGTTTCGGTGATAATATTTGGTTAATGACATTTAGAAGGTATTTTAAAGCCTTTTATTTCATTTCTTCATATTTTCAAACAAACATATTAGTCACCAACACAAAATCATCCTTGGTTCTACATACCATGCCGGATTTTAACCCGGGTACGATGACGAGTATCGACTAATTACATTCAAAATGGACTTAAAACAATTAGTCCATAATCATTTTTCAAAACTATTCATGTCAAGTTTGTCAAATCGAACCCGACACCGAATATTATCAAATAATGATGATTATTCGAGTCTAGTTCTTCAAATCAACAAATGCGGTCTAAACGACCCTTTCAAAACCAAGCCGGGTACAAATACCCATTTTCAACATGTTTTATAACGTTTTCTAAACAGTCAGAACACGACATACAACCGTTGGCTAACCCGCGCCTCAAGCAGGCTCCCCATTTCTCATTTTCAAAACCAGAGGGAGGCCCCTTACACCGCCGGCTGGCTCGCGCCTCTTATAGCCGTCTGGTACAGGGCCTGTTCATTTCCAGCATTAGTCTAGGACGATCGCGACTCCGGCTAACCCGGATACAGGACGGATCAGATGACTATTCGATTATTCAAAACCATATTTGCAAAATGCCTTACTAAGACAAATGGATCATGTTATGCACCCTAAACCTAATACGGTAAATGGATGTTTAATTTCCGTCTTGCATGCAAATCAATCATTAATCCAACTCGACATCTTATACTTGATACTTGGATTAAATCAACCGACTTAGAAAGCTCTCACATGTTAGGTTTAAATCATTGGATGCGCATTCATGAATTTAAACCGTTTTATCAACTTTTGCTTTCAACCAACCAAGATCGATCAGTAGAGGCCGCTAAACGCGGGCGGGATTGGGTGTCTGATTAAAGGGCTTCCCAATACGTACCTTCACCTCTTACTCAGAAACTTTGGATAGTGGACGACCTTATCCAGGGCGTACGAGAGTCATTCTAGAGATAGGATGCTAAAGAGGGACGATTTCCTTATCTTTAGTACCTATGTCAAAACGCTGCTTTGTGCTTCGAGTTGACCGAGGTATAAAGTGGAATTCGAACGGGTTCCAGGCATCCCACAAATGCTTGGTGACGACTCCGAACATCTCTAATCGTTTCGAGACCCTTACCGAGACGAAACCGACCGATCTAAAACGATCCGGTCGAAAGCATCTTTACGCCGCCGAGCGTGGCTTTCAAAAGACCGCTGCATGTCCAACAGATCGGCTTGGCGTGCAGGTGGCCCGCGACTACGGACCGGTAGGTGGCCCAATTCCACAGACCGAGACGTGGCCCATGCCCACAGATTGGCGACTCCGCTGGGGATAACTAGGACACTTACGTCTTTGTGATCCCTAGATGGTGAGACTCGAACGAGGTCTTGGTTGGAATGCATTAATTGATATTACGGTCACGGTCGGGTTCCTTGTCCGGGCCCACAACCTAACCCTTTTCGACCAATTGGCTCGTCTCGTCGGCGTGAGTTTTCTCATCCCCGCGTTTCGAATCCCGATTGAGTCAAGCATACCATTGACGTTACACATTTCTGTTTCGTCAAAGAGCTTTCATCACTTTCGAGCACGAGGCTAGGGCACCATCCTTACACATTTTGTTTGGATTGGTATCCCTCTCGCAAATCGGGGTTTGATTGCTTGGTGTGTAACCCACCCTTTTAAGCCAAAACCCGTGTCAGCATGATGCATAATATAATGAACTGTGAGTGCTTATGTGCTATCTGATCATAAGTCCTTCCGTGTCATTTTCAAACTTTCAAAAACACCCTTTTCGCACCGTTATAATGGCCGTTTCAAACCTCGGTCTTTCGCCGACCGATGCACGCCTTTCTAGGCCGTCGTAATGACGATTTTCAAACCTGATTTTGTATAACCATTTCAACACGCCTTTCTAGGCCGTCATAATGACGATTTTCAAACCCGGTTTTGTATAACCGTTTCAAATCACCTTTTTACGCCGTTATAATCGCCGCGTCTAGACACGGATTTTAACTCGTTTCGCGCCGACAATGGCTTTTCTTTCAAAACCCGAGAAAAGCACACATCCTTTTCTCGAGACACCTTCGGATCCCGAGGACCATGCACCGTCCCCGAGACCTTTTCAAACATTTCAAACTCGATTTTCAAAACATACAATTTTGAATTTCAAAACCGTCTTGGGAAGCAACACACTGTTTTCCGAGCCGAGTCAAACTCAAACCGTCTTTTGCAAATAAACTTAAGACAACCCTTTTCAACTGATTGACTTGCGGAGATTTCTATCTTCGGAAGCCGCCCATTAAAGCGACAAATGAATTTTTTTGAAAATTCCTATTTTCGAAAACTTCAGTCCACCATTCCAATTCCGCCTCGTGTCTATCGAGTCAAAGCAAACGTACTTACGGGTCTTTACTTATGAGTCGTCTCACCACGAGACCCGTCCAATGGCGTCACGCCGTCATGTTGGACTCGTGTCAAAGGTTCGGTCAAACACCGTCACGTCATAAATCGAGTCAGCACCGAGGGACCACACACGGTCACCCCGTCTTGTTGAGTCGATCTTTGTCTCGTCCTCTGTGTTGTCTGCGTTCAGTCTTGGAACCGTGTCGGATTGAAATGTAATGTGAGCCGTTTTTCTGCCTCAGAGCCATGGCCCCGTCTTCAACTTCGTTTGTCAACCACAACAACAATGATAACAACAGAGATGTCACAATTGATCAGCTAGCCAGCCTGCTTACCGCTCTTAAGGTCACCTGGATCGCGTCGAGACCCGTATCGACGCCCTCGAGAACAAGGAAATTGGGGAACATAATACCCCACCTCTGACTGAAACTGAGAAGAGACTGAAACTCTTGGAAGAACAACTCCTAGCCCGGGGTAACAATATCCACCTTGAAAATAACCGAAGGTTCGAACCTGTTGGGGACCAGTTACATGACAACTTCACCCTGACCGATGTGCCTAAGTTCAAGGGAGTGGAGGACCCACTCAACCACATCCGTGCTTTCAAAGACTAAATGGCCATTAAAGGGATCAAACATGAGCTTTTTACCAGGATCTTCCCATCCTCTTTGGAGCCGATTCCCCGCCAATGGTACTACTCCTTGGATCCGAAAAACCTTACCACTTGGGATGAGATCGCAGTTGAGTTTACCAAACAGTATGCCGACAATGTCGAGATCCAGGCCAACACCCGTACTCTCGAGGTGTTAACCCAAAATGACAAGGAAGGATTCACTGAGTTCCTAACCCGTTGGAGGAGGGTGAGTACTCAGTTGGTCGATGGCCGAGTGAATCAACTCTGGTGGAAAAATTTGTCAACAACCTCCGCCCGGTTTATGCCAACCTACTGAGGTATCAGAATATCAAAACTTTTCAAGATCTGCAGATTCTGGGGACACGTATTGAGGACGACCTCCGAAAGGGTGTCTTAGCAAAGACCACTGGCAGGGGTTATCAAGGATCCACCTCAACCGGATCTCGCCCTTACGGTCAGACAAACAAGATTGATGAGGTTAACCTCGTCGAACCATCTGCCAAGAAAACTGAACGCCCCCAGAGAGTGTTCACCAACATAGGGTCGATTTATGCAAGTGCCTTGAAAAGGCTCATGGATCAAGGGAAGTTACAACCGATCGGGCCCACCCCGGACCCGGCCGACGCCAAGAAGTCCCGATTTTGAAAACCCAACGCCTACTGCCAATATCATCGAGGGAAGGGGCATGATACCGAAAATTGTTTCAAACTCAAGCACCTCATTCAGGACATGATTGAGAAGGGAGATTTGCCTATACCCCCACCAACTATGCCGAACAACAAAACGAATGCCCTGGGAATTCACGCCATCTCTGACGATGAGCCGACCCTAGACTGCTCTCATCTCATCTTGACGATTGACGATGAGGTGAATGTTCTGGAAAAGGATCCTACAGACGGAGTGTTCGTGTTCAGTGCTGCCACCATGCTCACTATGTTTCTGCAAGTGGAAGAGGCCATAGCCAGCCTCTCTGAGAGAATCACCCGACTCGACGACGCCTACCGCCGACTCATCTTCAATCCACCAACACCGCGTCCGAGGGAGAATTCCCCAAGCATTCAAAACTACCCACCCCAGGATGGATTGCTCCCGCGACCATTCTGGCATAGACCTCACGAAAATAACCACCCTCAAAATAACTACCCTCAAAATAATCACCTTCAAAATAACTACCCTCAAAATAACTACCCTCAAAATAACCACCCCCATAAAAATCGCCCTCACAAAAATATTCCCCACAAGAATTACCTACCGAGGAATACCCCTCCAAGGTATCCTCGAGACCCTGAAATTAACGGCATATGGCGGGATGATGTTGAGGATGTCTATGTCATCCCAGGGAAGAAAAAGCGGACGAAGGAAATCGGACATCTCACCCGGTCCGGACGTCCCTATCAGAATCCGAACAATCCAACGGTCGTTCCAACAACGAATGATCAAGTCGTCCCGGAAGTGGACACTCAACCAAAGGCTCCCGAGAACTCAATACTGAAACAGCTCCAGAAAGCAAAAACCGAAACCTCAATTTGGCAACTGATCGCGACGTCTTTTGATCACCGACAGGCCCTGCTGCAGGCCTTGGGAAAATTAACCGTACCCTCCACCTCTTCCCCAGAAGAAATAGTGGCACACATGACGAGAGACGCCCCTGATCTGAGTAACCCGGTCGTCTTCTCCGTCGAGGATATCCCCCTGTTCGGAGCCAATCATAACCTGGCCCTGTACATCACCGTACAATGCCTCCAAAAGAATATACCAATGGTCCTCGTGGATGACGGTTCCGCCGTGAATGTCATTCCTCTCAAAATCGCCCACAGTAGGGTATTAAGGAATCGGATTTAATCCCAACGAATCAAGGAGTACGCGCCTACGACGGCACTCGTCGCAAGGTCGCTGGGCTAGTCACTTTGACCGTCGCAACCGGGCCATTAGAAAGACAAACCAGTGTTCAAGTGGTCGACATCGACGCGTCCTTCAACATGCTCCTGGGATGTCCCTGGATTCACGCCGTCAAGGCGGTCACATCAACGCTCCACCAAAAGATCAGGGTCCCCTTCAACGGGAAAACGATCACGATCCCCGCTTCCCCAATCAAAGCAGTTATGAGAAGAGGGGTAGCCTCCCAAACCATTGAGGAGGACGACAATGAAATGTGGGGTTTCCAAGCCGTAAACGCCATAACTGATGAACTTGCAACCTCTGAGTGTGACCCGTTCGCCAACCTCACGATCAACCGTATCATGATGCGTCAAGGTTATTTCCCGGGCTTGCCGCTCAATCCACTAAAGGACTCATTGCCTCCCTTGAAACAGGCTAAGGTCCCCAACATTCCCTTTGGGCTGGGATACGAACCTACCAATGAAGACATCCAGGAGATGAACCTCCTAATCCGAAAACGCAAGAAGCACGGAGTCATCCTCAGTCCCTACCACCTGACTCTCAACGGATACTTTGTCCCCGAGGGAGAGTCCGAGCTCTACCACGGCTTTCCGGAGCCGATCTATGACTCTGTGGCCAGGGCTAGATACCCGGGAGTGGAAGTCTTCCAGGACTGCTATTTTATCCCCGACAACATCGAAGCCGCATCGACCGAGTCCAAACCGTCACCATGCCTTGACGGACAAGCTGTCAAACTCCTATTCGGGGAAGATAACGTCAAACACCTCGACTATGAGGACATTATCAACATCGCCCTAAAAGACCATCAATTTGATCCAATCGCCTTGATCTCCGATACTGACCCGGAGAAAGCTACCCAGGGCTGGAGGAAAACCGTCAAGTGGACCGATCGCCAGGGCCGCATTCTCAAGATAACAACTGGGGAAGGCCCTATGTTCAAGGAGGGAAGTGAAGAAGGATCTGAGTCTGAGTCTGAGTCGGAGTCAGAGTCTGTCGTAGCTCCTAATACTCCTAATGTCCTAGTCAAGGTTCCCTTCCCACTGTTTTATCACAAGGTCGTGGCTGATTCAGAGGCTGAGCCACCTAGGGTCACCCCCACTCCCATGAAAGGTGACAACCTGGAGCCTGTTCCAGGGGCCACTTCCTCTGTTGTGTCGCCTCTGACTGACCACGAGATGTCTGTCCTTTCCGAGCTTTTCGCTCGTGTCAACTTAATGAACGCTAAGTTTGCTTATGACTCGTCTCAATTTAACTGCAATGCAATTCTGAATGATTATGAGAAATTTGACTTGAGTGACTACCCACCTCTCTTAGCCAAAGAACTTGAAAAGCGGGAAACCAGAACCCCCGTCATTGAGGAAACCGAGCCTATTAACGTAGGAACCGACAATACAGCTCAAGAACTTAGGATAGGGACAACCCTGGACCCCTCGGAAAGACAGCAGTTCATTGACCTCCTCCACGAATACAAGGACGTGTTCGCCTGGTCTTACAAAGACATGCCTGGGATTGACAGAGAAATTGCAGAGCACCGGATACCCATTAAACCCGGGGCTAAACCTGTGAAACAGAAGCTACGCCGGATGCGTCCCGAGTGGGCCCTAAAAATCAAGGAAGAGGTGGACAAACAGTTCAAGGCTGGGTTCATCAAAGTGTCTGAATACTCTGATTGGGTGGCCAACATTGTGCCGGTACCAAGGAAAGACGGAAGAATTCGGGTTTGCGTCGACTTCAGGGATCTGAACAAGGCGAGTCCAAAGGACGACTTCCCTTTGCCACATGTTGACATTCTGGTGGACAACACTGCCAAACATGCTCTCCTATCATTCATGGACGGGTATGCCGGGTACAACCAGATTAAAATGGCTGAGGAAGACATGCACAAAACTGCGTTCACTACGCAGTGGGGTACATATTGCTACACGGTCATGCCTTTCGGCCTCATCAACGCCGGAGCAACCTATCAAAGAACCGCTACCACTCTCCTACATGATATGATGCACAAGGAGGTAGAGGTATATGTCGATGACATGATCGTCAAATCAAAAGAACGGGACGGCCACATCAATGCCCTCCGGAAATTCTTCGCTCGTCTGCGGAAATATAACATGAGACTAAATCCTCAGAAGTGTGCATTCGCGGTCACCTCCGGAAAACTCTTGGGACATGTCGTTAGCAAGAGAGGCATTGAGATTGATCCAACCAAAATCAAAGCCCTTCAACAAATGCCTCGGCCTAGGAACGAGAAGGAGATTCGGGGATTTCTCGGTCAGGTTCAATACATCAGCCGGTTCATTGCCAAGCTCACTATGATCTGTGAACCGATATTCAAGAAGCTTCGTGCCTCCGATCATACCGATTGGGACGACGACTGTCAGAAGGCATTCGACAGGATAAAGGAAATCCTATCCAAACCTCCTGTCCTCATGCCACCTCAACCGGGGATTCCTCTCTCCCTATACCTGACTGTTACCAACACAGCCATGGGAGCAATGTTAGCACAAACAGTTGGCAACGAGGAGCGAGCCATCTACTACATCAGCAAAAAGTTCATTGAGTACGAGACGAGGTATACGCAACTGGAAAAGACATGCCTTGCCCTAGTATGGTCAACAAAGAAGCTGCGGCATTACATGCTCAGCTACACGGTCCACATCTACTCCAAGATGGACCCGGTTAAATACATCTTCGAAAAACCCGTACTAAACGGATGGCTGTCTAGATGGACACTCATGCTGTCCGAATTTGATCTCAAGTTTGTACCTCTCAAGATTATCAAGGGAAGAGCAGTTGTCGATTTCCTAGCAGAAAATCCCGTCAACGAGGATCCAACGACCGACACATGGTCACTTCCTGACGAAGACATCCTTTGTGCCGACTCCGACGCATGGGACCTATACTTTGATGGTGCATCTAATCTGAGAGGCTTCGGGGTAGGAATCCTTCTAATATCGCCAGAGGGAGAACACGTTCCGATCTCGGTCAAGCTAGACTTCGCCGTCACCAACAATGCCGCTGAATATGAAGCATGTCTCATCGGCCTATAAGCAGCCATCACACTTGGCATCAAGAGACTGAGGGTCCACGGCGATTCCTCACTCATCATCAATCAGGTGTCCGGATCATGGAAAATCCGATCTGACAGCTTAGCTCCCTACCGAGCAAAGATCAATCAAGAGGCCGAGTTCTTCGACCAAGTCGACTACTTCCACTTGCCGCGAGAGGAAAATCAATTTGCTGATGCTCTGGCAAAACTTGCCGCGCTCGTCAACATACCTGACGACATGACGTCAATGCCCCTATGTGTCGAAAGACGGAGCGAGCCAGCTCACATTTGTGCCATTATCGACGACGAGGAAAGCCATGATGAACCTTGGTACCAAGCCATCCTCAATTACAAAACCAAAAACGAATTCCCTCCCAACTCTGATCAAAGAGGACAAAGAGCCATCCGTTTACTTGCATCACAATTCGTGATAAACCAAAATCAAATCTACAAAAGAACACCCCAAAGAATTCTCCTCCTTTGCATTGACCATCACAAAGCCAAGAAAGTCATGGGAGAGGTTCACGACGGAGAATGTGGCCCTCACATGAGTGCAATGATGCTTACACGGAAAATCATGAGGCTAGGTTACTACTGGACAACCATGGAAGCCGATTGCCGTAACTACGTCAAACATTACCACAATTGCCAAATCTTCGCCAACATACAACACATACCACCATCCCTTTTATACACCATGACATCGCCCTGACCATTCTCAACCTGGGGCATCGACATCATCGGGAAAGTCAACCCGATAGGCACCAAGGGGCATTGCTTCGTCCTCGTCGCCATCGACTACTTCACCAAATGGGTGGAAGCGCAGTCATATGCAGTCTTGACCGCCAAACAAGTAGCCAACTTCATTTAAAACAACATCGTCTGCCGATATGGGGTACCCCATGAAATCATCAGCGATCAAGGCTCTCACTTCCGGGCGGAAACTCAAGCTTTGCTGGACAAGTACAAGATCAAACGACATCGATCATCCCCCTACCGCCCTTAAACCAATGGAGCGGTGGAGGCAGCGAACAAAACTCTTATTACCTTTATCAAGAAGATGCAAGACAACTACCGCGATTGGCCGAGTAAACTCCCATTCGTACTCTGGGGATACCGAACCTCCATTCGGACACCGACAGGCGCCACACCCTTCTACCTAGCATACAGTATGGAGGCGGTTCAACCGATAGAGTTAGAGGTCCCATCTCTACGCATCCTACTAGAGAGTCAAGTCCCTGAGGTGGAATGGACCCGTCGAAGGTACGAACAACTCACTCTCCTAGACGAACGGAGACTCAACGCCTTACACAACGTCCAGCTATACCAACGACGTATACAACGGGCATTCAACAAGAAGGTCAAACCCAGAAACATCCAGGAGGGCGACTTGGTCCTCAAGTCAGTTCGAGCACCATTACCCGTCGATCCGAGGGGAAAATTCAAACCCAACTGGGCCGGGCCATACCTGGTCAAGAAAATACTTTCGGGGGGCGCAGTGAGACTGAGTGACCTAGATGGGGAGGACTTTACAAACCCGACCAACCTAGACCAACTCAAGAAATACTACCCTTGAACCCTATCAACCAACGACCTAGCCTAGTTTTACAACTAGCAACGACCTCAACCCTTTTCAAGTCAAGTTCCTCAATATATTCTGATTTGAAATTGCATGTTTTATCGAGTCTAAGCTGCGGCACCTTGCCCGTTTCGAATGTCCTTTGATCCGTCAAAGGCAACGTCCATTTGCACTAAAAAAAAAAAAACAAACCCCCCTGAACTACGAGCATGGTTTGATTTCACCTCTTCGGGTGGATACGTAGGCAGTCCCTCTTATGCCTGAGGGATACAACCACAAAACCCAATTCAAATTCACAACACATTTCGAACTACGATCATGGTTTGATTTCACCTCTTCAGGTGAATACGTAGGCAGTCCTTTCTTACACAAGAAGGATACAACCATTCCCACAATAAAAAAACCATCCCCACTTACAAAAAAACATCCCCGTCAAAAAAGAGAAAGGGAAAACCATTCCCTTTCCCACAAAAATACAAAAATGAGCCTTCCTCCCTTTCCACAAAATACCACTTTCCCAAGTGCAAACGTTTAGGACGATTCAAATCGAATTGCCTTTACCAAAATGGATGGAAGAAACAAGCGTTCACAATTTTCGACACGAGCAATCCTCTTATTTAATTAATAATGGGAGGGATTACAACTTCAACAACAAATAAGGCTCGATGAGTGTACAACTTGTCAAAGCTAAGGTGTCAACTAACACACCTCACATAGTAAAACTAGCACAAAACACACAATAACTAGCTAGTACAACATAATAAAAACCTACAACAATAATACAACATAATAATAAAGTGGGTAATGGAGGTCTTCACTCTTCCATTCTACCCTTGCCTTTTCCTTCGGGGTACATCTTCCCCTTGTTCTTCTTGTTAGCCCGCCTAGCATGGATTTTCTCCTCGGAACGGATCCTCAACGGATCTAAGACGGCAACGGCCTCCGGTCTAGCACAAGACCCCATATTCGACCCAAGACGAGCCAATGCACGGCCCACCATATTCTTAGGGCCGGAACTCCTCCTCTTCGGCGGTCTCATCACATCAGGAGTAGCTCCATCAACATACTCTTCAAAGAAGGCACGGTTGGCCTTGCCAACCTCTCGGTACTTCAAGTCGACAACCTCGTCCTTACGGAACTTGGACCTCTCTTACAAGGACGGAGCACGTGACCACTTGACATAAGCGGGAGTCACCCATGTCGTGGCAACGGGGTTTGGTACCTCCCAAAGCGGCCGAGTGGCCCACCATCTTTCAAAGAACTCCACAAGGTCGGAGTTCCGGAAAACATTCTCTTGAACAAGAGTATCTTGAGCGGGCACCTTTTGTTGACGTCCCATTTGCCTCATGAGCCTTTCAGGATAAATGAAGGAAACAACCTTCAAGCCTAGCACCATCAAAGAACGAGGACTAGCACCCGAAGTGGGCAACCCCGTGAAGGACCTCAAGTGCCACCACGGCACCACCCAACGGATATGAGGACCACCCTCCTCCGCCAATCTTGCGGCCCAATAGGCCTCGGTGGAAGCAAAACTATCCGGGTACAATTTCTTCCTCATAGTAAGGTGACGGAAGGAGTAAGAAGAAGGATTAACCGGAGGCTCTACATACCTTAGCCTCTCCAATAGCCACACTTGGAGGATCCTTGGCGATCCAAAAGAGGGAGCTTCTCCACAAGAGCCTTCCTTGTCCAAAGCTTGGATAATCTCTCCAAGCACCAACCATGATGGATCTCTACCATGCTCCATTTCCTCAATCACATGGATAAGGGTCATGCAACCATGGCATCTTGGCCCCTCCTTCTTCAAGACATCAACAAAGAGGTACACATGGACAAGGCAAAATGCAAGAGCCCTTCTCCTAGCAACCTCCGAGACATTAACATCTAATCGGTTTGAGAAGATGTTAATAAGAGCCAACATGTCCACACCATGTGAAGCAAGAAGAAAGTTGATTTGGCTTGTTGATAAGCCCAACATGGAACGGAATTTCTCCTTGTAACACAACCGAGTCGGAGGAAGCACCGGAGCACAACCCGGCCACCCACCAATGACTCCAACTTCTTCGGCAAGAGGACAAATTTCACCTTTCGGGAAAACGAAAACATGATGTTTCGAATCCAAAAACCGAGAACATGCTTCAAGAAACGAAGGTTGCACCTTGACTTGACGAAGCACCAACAATTGACCAACTCCTATGCAATCGAGTTGATACTTCTCGGGAGGCGACAAATCCCGGCACCATTGTTGAAATGCGTTCTCGAAAGCATCCATGAAATATTTTTGTGGAAGAAGAAGAGGTTTTGTAGAGATGTTTTTGTGTTTCGGATGATGAAACAATGAAGCGCAAACGTCCTTATTTATACAAAATGATCAGCGCATTTTTCAGAAAAAGAGGAGAGCCGGCTTCCATCGCCAAGACGCTCGCGCCTCTTTGAGGCTTCTCCAGGATTCCCGCTGTTGACTTGTCTCTTTCAACATGTGTTTTCTCCTGACACCTCAAACCTCCCGACAGGAACCTCGCGCCTCTTCGGGATGATTCAGGAAATATTGTGTTTCCTCACACTCACATTTCTTTGTTTTCGCGTTTTACGAAATCCGACACGGTTTCCAT
This sequence comes from Silene latifolia, assembly GCF_048544455.1. Classification (NCBI taxonomy): domain Eukaryota; kingdom Viridiplantae; phylum Streptophyta; class Magnoliopsida; order Caryophyllales; family Caryophyllaceae; genus Silene; species Silene latifolia. The sequence goes on along the minus strand of NC_133528.1, from coordinate 126,316,780 downwards.
GACGCAGCTTTAAACATACGGATTTTTCTTTCTTTTTTTAAAAAGGGGGGAAGGGCTAGTCGCCCCGATCCGCGATGGATCGTTTCCATGTCAGTCGAAATTCCGAAATTTTTTTGCTTTTTCGCAATTTTCCATCAAAAATCAAAATCGAAGATTGATAACACGACATCAATTTTCCTCAAAAATTCAAGCACTCACAAATTCAAGTCTTGACCTCAAAAGCCAAATATACTCGCAAAAATCCTTTTCTAAAATTCTTTCCTGACGGTTTGAGTTTGATTTTTTCGAGTCATTTTCAAAACATTTCGATGCAATTTAATTCACGACACGAGTTAATTTCTCAAATTTTCAAATCAATTCCTTTTGAATTCCAAACGCGACGATTTGTCACGGAATTTTCAAAATTTCAATTTTAACTTTAAGTCATCTTGGTTAATTTTGGTTTTCAATCAAATGCTTCTACGTGTTTACGTTTTGCATATGCGCTATCTGTTGCCTGTTTTCTACACTAACGATGCAGGAACTGGTGCAAAGCAAAAGGAGAATCAACGGCCGACAGCGCTCCTCCGAAACACAACATAAAAAAGCCAAAAATCACAAAATAAACGAAAATCCAAAAACACATATATACAAAACCGCCTCACGCAAAATGTAAATATGTACAAACAAGAGTCCAAGACACGAACAAACTACAACAGCTACTCGACGTCTCCCGTCGGACCAGTCCTGGTCTCACTAGGAGTCGCCGCCAGCGCAGACACCACCACCAGCTCAGACTCCCTCTCCGGGGAACTCTCCAGCGTCTCACGCTCCATCTCGACGTGAAGCTCCTCCGCTGCAGCCAACTGAGCCTTCAGAGAGGCAATCTCCGCGTCTCGACTCTGCAGCTCGTCCTCGTGACGCCTCAACTCCTGGTCTCGGCGGGTAATCCCCAACCCCTGGGCCTCGATCATTGACCTGGCTGCCTCCAACTCAGCACGGACCCGAGCAAGCTCCGCCGGATCCGCTGTGCCCTATAAAACACAATAACAGATCCTCAAGATCTAAAAAAGTGAAACACAACACCAAATACACGAAATACAACACACAAAACGTACCTGATCATCCTATCTATATCGCTCACCCAAGTACCAGACCGGGTCAATCGCCGTCTCCAGGTATAGACGCAAGGAGCTGCGAGGTCGCAAACGCTCCCTGATGGCAGCCGGCACATCCGTGTAGTGCTCCCAAGGCCGCCCAACAAACTGCATTCGAAACAAAGCTACTCAGCTAACTGGGGGCTTCATAAGCTACCTAATCATCCTATCTATATCTATCTCTATGAAGGAGAAGGGGAAGAGAGCAAGAACTTACATCAGCAATCCGAAGCTTGTTCACGCGACGCCTGCAGTCCTCGTAAGTCGACTTAGTCGACTTCTTCCGAGCCACCGTCCAACCCCTCACAGCGGGGTAAGCCGAGGGAACACCGCCTGTAGTCCCCGGACGCAGAGGAGTGAAGTAAGCATACAACCAAGCCTGTAATCAAACACAACAAACACAAATTAGCCAATTTCTCAAAAATTGCCAAAGTCAAAATCAAAATCAAACTCAAAAAACTACCACAAAAAAAACGCTCGTACGTCAAAGATGAGGCCGGGACCAACTAGAGCAGGAGCACTACCCGCTCCCACTGTCTCCGGACGCACCGCTGCGTGCAAGTACCGGGTGAAACTCGCCAAAGCCGGCGTAACCCAGTCAAACCGACCCAAAGCGTCAAGGTTGGTGAGGAGAGGAAGCACCTTGGTCGACAAGCGCTCGCCCTTGTCGCCAAAGTACGTGGCACCCAAGAAGTACCACAACCACAGCCGCGCCTCCTTCGCGTCGGCCACAACCTCTGCCTCCGGGCTCGCCAACGGCGCCGGAGCAACACCTGCCACCCTCTCAGCGAAGTGGTCCTTCACGTAGGAACTCGCAATCAGGTACGGAGTGACATCGGAAGGCTCCGGCAAACCAGTACCGATCAAAGCAGTGAACGCCGGAGAGGACACTCTCTCCGGTGTCGCGGTAAAATCAATGGGCAACTAACCACAGGGAAGGCCGGATACCATGGCGAAGTCCTCTAAAGTCACGCCGACCTCCCCAAACTCCATGTGGAACGACGACGTCGTGTCCCAGTACCGATCCAACATGGCGCGCATCAAACACAGGTTCGCCCTAATCGAGGTCCTGTGAATGTCCTGCCAAGCGTCCACCAACGGCCCAAATGCCGACCTCTCTATCAACGCCCTCGACCCAGCTCGGAGAACGTCGTAGAGGCCCAGGCAGGTAGAAAAGCCCGAGAAAGTCGTCATGGTGCCGATCTCCTGAAATCAAAAACAGACAACGTCAGAATGCCTACTTTAGGCTCGACACTTCAAAAATGACAAAATTCAACCGGGGAATGCGACTCACCATGCCCTCGTGAGCACGGTAGGAAACGTGTCGGTCCAGTCGAAGCAACAACTAGCTACCGTCAAAACCCTCGGCCCACTCTGGCGCCGCCCGTAAAAGCAACCCCCGCAGGGCTGTAACTCGCCTGGCTCTCCAGCTCGCGACGTCAGCATCATCCTCGACTGTCTCCGCTCTCCGCCTCTTACGACCGCGAGACTCAACGCGGTGGATAGGGCCCAACTCAACGACCCTGTTGACATCCTGCAACGTCCACCTAGTCGCCCGAGGACGTCGTTCCCTCGAAGAAATCCTCCTCTCGGAGGTGCTCGCCTCAGCCCCAGTCTGAGCTCTACTGGTGCTAACAGCCCCAACAACGGGCTCCTCACGCTCCTCGACGGCCCCTGAGGCTCCAACAGTCTGCTCAGGAGGTCTCTCCTCCTCAGTAACGTCCTCCACGACCCCGGCGGGCGTACTAACCGGAGTACTAACCGGGCGCGACCCGAACAACTCCTCAAGAGTCGCAGCCATGAACTCGGCCTGCCCCGAACACTCTCCTACAAACAAAAAAACGTCAGTCGAAATTTCGGCATTACGACGGCATGAAATGGATAAATCCAAAAACAAAAACACACAACCTGCAATACAAAAACAAGGGGCAATCCCGCCCCAAACCATTCACAAAAAAAAAAACACAAAAACGACTAGCCCCTCTTTTCAAGCAAAAGACGAGTCAAAACCACAAAAACGGCATTTCAAGACCCACACAAGGTCTGCCAACAACCCAAAATACATTCCCGACACAATGGGGATTTTACATTCCCGACATAATGGGGATTTTTCTACGGTTCAAAAAGGCAATTCATACGCTAATTTGAGCCCAAACCGGTCAAAAATTCAAAAACGACCGCAAAAAGGCAAACGTGATTTTATCACGCCTCAAGGAGACTTAAAATACCAGTAAGGTCCATTTCAAGGCAAACTGACTCAATTCAAGCCCAAACAGACGCTTATTTTGTCAGACGTAAGACTGTCGCAAAAGGCAAAAATCAAATTTTGCCCACAAACATCCAACGAAGGTCCTTAGATGGCAAGCACGGGTTTTCCCAACTACAATGCAACCTAGTGGGACCCACTACCCAAGCAACTAAACTTGGCATTGTGAAATGAGACGGTTTCTCGCCTCATTCACGTTTTTCGAGCATAGGGAGCGGGAACGGGGACCAAAATGCAAACTAAAAGCACCCCTATACTCCTAAACAGGTTTCTAACCTAATGCAAACATCAATTTCACTCGAAATTGGCTCAATCAAAAACGCCCAATTCGATTTTTAGGGCAAAATTTCGCCCTAATTTAATCAAGCTAAAAATCAACAAATTTGAAAGGATTCAAGAGGAAATACATACCTTGAGATGACATTTGTTGACAAGGGCACAAGTGAAAGCAAGCTAGAAGGTCCTTTAATGGCGATTTTGCGAGATTTTGAGGTTGAAGATGAATAATCATCCGCAGCTCAACCTCGCGTCTTTTTAACAGAAAAAAGGGGAGCCGGCTTCCATCGCCAGATGGCTCGCTCCTAAACCAGGCCTCCCCTTTGCTTTTTCAGCGAACTTTGGGCTTTGGCCCAATTTCCCATAACAAACTCCAAAGTTTTCGTTGACGATATTGAATGTCGTCATTTCCTCAAAAACAAACAATACCGAATAGTGAAAATTCAAATTCGCTATTTTCAAAAATTTTCAAGCAAACGGCGATCAAAACCGCCAACTTCAAAAAAAATGGTGAAATCAAATTCGCTATTTTCCTCCAACTTCAAAGTAACAGCGAAAATTCAAAAACCGCTATTTCTCAAAATTTCAAGCAACGGCGGCACATAAACCGTCACTTCAATCAATAGTGAAGATTCCAAATTCACTATTTCTTTCAAATGTCAACGGCGGCACATATACCGTCACTTCAATCAATAGTGAAGATCCCAAATTCACTATTTCCATCACATGTCAACGACGGCACATAAACCGTCACTTCAATCAATAGTGAAGATTCCAAAATCACTATTGCTATCACATGTCAACGGCGGCACATAAACCGTTGATACGTGTCTTTTATATAAGGTTTTTACCTCATTTTTACACGCATTTCTGTACTATTTATGTAGCATCTAGCTACAAATGCCCCCGAATATCCTACTTTGGTTCTTTTTATGTAATTTGCAGGAATTAACCGAAGAGGAGCTAAATCGAGCCTGATACCGTCCGTTTAGCATGCATTTGGAGGAAGAGTGAATTTGGAGCGGGAATGTAGCTATTTTGGGATGCGCAAAGAAGAAAGATAGCTAGGCGAGCAAAGGAAGAACTTCAAATTGCTAGTGCCTACTTTGGAGAGCCATATCTCGAGTTGTACAACAGATATTCAGGTTATTCCAATTGGATATGAAAGTTTGTCCTCGTAGATTTCCAACGCCACCGGAATCGCCCTATTTGCCCAAGTAACGAAGAAATGGAAGCCGTTTGAAGTTCAGTGCGCAAAGCAGGAAAAGTACTCGATCGAGTAGATATATGGTCGATCGAGTACTAGCTACAGCGAGAAGTTTTTAGTCGTGAATAATTAGATTAATAATAATACTACTTAGTATAAATAAGAGGGTTTTAGACTTAATAAGAGGATTCATTCATTCCCTGGACTTGGTGGAGGCAGAGGAACGACGCTTCTTCTTTTCCCTCTATTTTTCGGATCAATTGTAATTTCTCCTCCCTTATTTCTCATTCATAATTAGTTTGTTCTTAATATTTCTTACACTCTTATTTAATTTATGCATCTTAGATTAATTCTCTCTCTTATAATGCCTCTTTCAATTAATTGCTTATTTGTCCTTATTAGTTTCATCATCATGTCTAGTTTTAATTATCTATTTGTTGTTATTGATAATTCAATGATCATGAGTAACTAAATTTTCTTATGCTAAGACTATAGGGGATCCATAATTATGAAGGGAGAGTAATCGATTTATTAGGTTAATGCTGGTATTGTCTTTGTCGGTTAAATGCTGCAGTTAATTGTATCTGTCTGATTGAGTTGACACAATTAGACATTTATTTCTTAGTGATCCTCGACCTGGACCGAAAGGTTGGAAGAGGCGAGACTAGTAGCGAACAATAGAGTATTGCAGTGAGGGCGAAAGTTAAGCTGTTTACGCTTTAGGGTGAATTAAGGACCGAAAGGTGACGTTCGTTACCCCTTAGACCGTATTTGCATTGACCTGAGACCTAGATTACTTGACCGGATGATTATGGTGAACCGTTTGTCTTAGCTGTTTTTCTCTATCTGTTTAATCCCTTTCTCTTATTCTCTTTTCCTTACTCTTATTAGTTTAGAAAATCACATTTAAACCCCCATTTTCGTGACATCCTGACAGACTGAGTTAAACAGATAATTAGCAAAATAGCCTCCCTGTGGAGATCGACCCTACTTGCTGCTAGCTTCTGTTAGTTGTATTTAGGTATTTATTTTTGATACTAAACGACAGTATCAAATTTTAGCTTCAATCAATAGTGAAGATTCCAAATTCACTATTTCCATCACATGTCAACGGCGGCACATAAACCGTCACTTCAATCAATAGTGAAGATTCCAAATTCACTATTTCAATCACATGTCAACGACGGCACATAAACCGCCACTTCAATCAATAGTGAAGATTCCAAATTCGCTATTTCTTTCAAATGTCAACGGCGGCACATAAACCGTCACTTCAAACGCTATAGCAAACTCAAATTTGCTATTTTCCTCCAAAATTAGAACAAACGGCGATCAAAACCGCCACTGCAAATTCAGGCCGACGAGTGGTGAAAATTCCAAATTCACTATTCCTTCAAATACCAGCAGGGGGCTTCCTCGCGGAACCCACTCATTCCAAAAATGGTTATAGTGAGAATCCATACTCAATAGTGCCCCAGCGACATCACAAGTTCGCTACTTCCAAAACAAGCCCATTCGACGCGGCTATTCCCATGGTCCATTTACCGACCGTCACATGTGGCTGGCGAGCCTTTGTCCGCAACCTTTCAAGGAAAGATCCCGAAGATGCCTCGGGTACATTTCCTTGTCTCGGCTGGCGAGCCTTACAACGCATCGCGGCTGGCGAGCCCTCCTCACATACGCACCACGGCTGGCGAGCCTTACAACGCATCGCGGCTGGCGAGCCCTCCTCACATACGCACCATGGCTGGCGAGCCTTTGTCCTCAACCTTTCAAGGACAGATCCCGAAGATGCCTCGGGTACATTTCCTTGTCTCGGCTGGCGAGCCTTACAACGCATCGCGGCTGGCGAGCCCTCCTCACATACGCACCACGGTTGGCGAGCCTTACAATGCATCGCGGCTGGCGAGCCCTCCTCACATACGCACCACAGCTGGCGAGCCTTTATCCGCAACCATGCAAGGACATATCCGAAGATGCCTCAGGTATGACTCCTTCTTATGGCTGGTGAGCCTTTGTACGTAGTATAACGGACTTTAAACGACCCGCACGGATAGTCGACAGACTCTAAACTGTTCCCGACGACAGCTCCTTGACTCGTACCCTCGAGTCGCCTTGGCGTCGCCCTTCCCGACGACAGGTCCTTGGACCGAATCCTTTCGAGCCGCCTCGACGTCGCTTGGGTCTCCGGGTTGTAATCTTCGATTGACCTGGGGGCTCTACTTTGGCTTTCGCCCTGTCCAAGCCTCAGTCAAAGTGGGGGCTCTGTAGATACCCAGTATCTCCTGAGACTCCAACAAACACCCGATGATTATCGGACTACAACATGTTTTGGAATCGCAGCATTTGATCGACAGTTTGTGTACAACTTTACGTGGGAAAACTTAAAATGATTTCGAAAATAAAACATTTCAAAACATTTCAAAAATACCTGGAGTGTTTAATGCACGACGACGGGGTCGCGATGACACTAACTAGAGTCAAAACCGACACCGGACCAAAAACCGACTAAAAAATTCAAATCCCGACTCCAACAACGAGTCAAACCGAGTCAAACACAAAAAGCCAAACATTTCAAACCTTCTATGCTAAGATTTCCTGGATTTATGTTTGGTCAAGTACCAAACATATGACTACAAATCTTAGGATAGAACAAATCATGATTGCGTTTGTTGTGAAAGCGACAACACAGCTCGAAGACCCGCGACGTGGCTCGCGCCTCTTTGAGCAGCCCAAGTGGCCACGTCGCTCAAAACTCACACAACCACTCATTCTCCTATAAATACCCCTCAAATGCCACCCATTTGAGACTTACGCGAGTGTCCGTCCCCTCTTTTCTCCCTTAAAATTCTCGACTCGACTTCTTAAGTCACAATCCGACGCGTATTTACGACCTACCGATCGTAAACACGAGCCTTACATATTGTTTGGTACCGTCATCATGCATTAAATCACTTGACCGACCACTTCGACCACTACACCATCACTAAACTTTTAAAACACTCTTTCACTTACCAAAACGGTTTTAAACCGAGTTTTTTCCGATCAAACGAGTTGTTACACTTACGTCGGTCACTCGCCATAACCAAACATGTAAGTATGAGGGTGTAAAAATCCTCTTTTATTATGTTTTCATTTGTTTCATGACTTTAACATGCTAAAACATGCATAACATGAACCAAAACATGGAATAAACGAGCCAAAACCGATTTTTGGTCTGAGGCAGACGCCCCTTAGGTCGCCAACTGGCCCACGCCTAAATGGGGTATTCAGACCAGAAATCAACCGTGTTTGTTCTTGTCATTTCCCTTAATCCATTTTTCATATTTGTAATCGGTTTTTACCATTCCAAGTATTTTCGAAACCTTTTTGTTTCATTTCACATGTTTTAACCACAAAACATTTTTCACCCTTGGTTCCTCATACCATGACGGTTAAATCCGCGTTTTGGTGATAATATTTGGTTAATGACATTTAGAAGGTATTTTAAAGCCTTTTATTTCATTTCTTCATATTTTCAAACAAACATATTAGTCACCAACACAAAATCATCCTTGGTTCTACATACCATGCCAGATTTTAACCCGGGTACGATGATGAGTATCGACTAATTACATTCAAAATGGACTTAAAACAATTAGTCCATAATCATTTTTCAAAACTATTCATGTCAAGTTTGTCAAATCGAACCCGACACCGAATATTATCAAATAATGACGATTATTCGAGTCTAGTTCTTCAAATCAACAAATGCGGTCTAAACGACCCTTTCAAAACCAAGCCGGTTTCAAATACCCATTTTCAACACGTTTTATAACGTTTTCTAAACAGTCAGAACACGGCATACAACCGTTGGCTAACCCGTGCCTCAAGCAGGCTTCCCATTTCTCATTTTCAAAACCAGAGGGAGGCCCCTTACACCGCCGGCTGGCTCGCGCCTCTTATACCCGTCTGGTACAGGGCCTGTTCCCTTCCAGCATTAGTCTAGGACGATCCCGACTCCGGCTAACCCGGATACAGGACGGATCAGATGACTATTCGATTATTCAAAACCATATTTGCAAAATGCCTTACTAAGACAAATGGATCATGTTATGCACCCTAAACCTAATACGGTAAATGGATGTTTAATTTCCGTCTTGCATGCAAATCAATTATTAATCCAACTCGACATCTTATACTTGATACTTGGATTAAATCAACTGACTTAGAAAGCTCTCACATGTTAGGTTTAAATCATTGGATGCGCATTCATGCATTTAAACCGTTTTATCAACTTTTGCATTCAACCAACCAAGATCGATCAGTAGAGGCCGCTAAACGCGGGCGGGATTGGGTGTCTGATTAAAGGGCTTCCCAATACGTACCTTCACCTCTTACTCAGAAACTTTGGATAGTGGACGACCTTATCCAGGGCGTACGAGAGTCATTCTAGAGATAGGATGCTAAAGAGGGACGATTTCCTTATCTTTAGTACCTATGTCAAAACGCTGCTTTGTGGTTCGAGTTGACCGAGGTATAAAGTGGAATTCGAACGGGTTCCAGGCATCCCACAAATGCTTGGTGACGACTCCGAACATCTCTAATCATTTCGAGACCCTTACCGAGACGAAACCGACCGATCTAAAACGATCCGGTCGAAAGCATCTTTACGCCGCCGAGCGTGGCTTTCAAAAGACCGCTGCATGTCCAACAGATCGGCTTGGCGTGCAGGTGGCCCTCGACTACGGACCGGTAGGTGGCCCAAATCCACGGACCGAGACGTGGCCCATGCCCATAACCTATAAGAGATTTATTAATGTTATCACACTAATTTGTGGAGGACACAAGCTCCAACAAACTCCCACTTGTCCTCACAAGTGTATGTGTGATAACCGATTCTCATATCCTAAAATTTCTCCCACTCAATGTAAAACAATTTGCAAAATTTGTATTCACAAAGTTCGTATTTTACAAGTGATCAATATCAAGAGTAGTTTCCCCGACTAGAGAGTAACTTAACTGATAAACGAATCATCATTCGAGCATGGCCATGCATTTCAGTTACAACTCCTCGAGTGGCCCTGAGAAATAACTAAACCTGATAAGGGTTGGATATTTTCCTCAACTCGAATCCTGCAGATGTAAGCACAGTATGAAATGACCCAGAAAAAATCTATTTAGTCTCCAGTCATGGCAGACCATGAGAAAGAAACCAAAGTCACCCAAAAACTGCCTTAATCTCAAGAGACAGTTGATAGTCAAAAGAATCGACTCTAGGAACACAATGGATGTCCTATCCACGACCTGGCACCGAATGTTTTTCAACATTTAGGACTCCATTACGTTGTCACCAAAAATTTGTCCTACGAGGTATCGTTATAATCTCGCATTTGTGATCGATCAGTCAACCGTTTGACTTATGGCTCGTTGAACCCACCATCAATCGACTGCACAATATAATAGCCAGAGTTATCAGCTCATTAAGGCGATTACGGACCAAAACAAATATAATGTAATTCAGTTCACTTTGTGGCGTTCAGTGTTGTCGGTACAATCCACATGAAAAACAAAATATTATATTAAAACGATGAAGTTATAAATAGTATATGAAAAAGATAATGTATTAAATCCATAATCAACTACTACAACTCAGGAACACGTTTAATTCTCATGGAAATAACGTGCCCTTCATGCTTATCAAAATTCAACGGTTTAGTGAGAGGGTCTGCGATGTTATCATCTGAAGCTATCTTGTCAATCGCTATCTCTTCTTACTCCACGTAATCACGGATCAGGTGAGCTTTCTGATGTACATGTCTAGATTTGTTGCTAGACTTTGGCTCCTTAGCCTGGAAGATGGCACCTCTATTGTCACAATAGATGGTGATCGGGTCATTCGAACTACGAACTATCGTAAGTCCTTGTAAGAATTGACACATCCATATCGCTTCCTTAGCTGCTTCCGAAGCGGCATAGTACTCGGATTCAGTGGTAGAATCTGCTACAACACTCTGTTTGGAACTTTTCCAGCTGACCGCAGCACCATTAAGAGTGAAGACGAACCCGGACTGAGATTTTGAATCATCTCGATCCGTTTGGAAGCTAGCATCTGCGTAACCGATTGCGCATAGCTTAGTATCGCCTCCATAAGTCAATACCCTATCCTTAGTCCTCCGTAGGTACTTAAGGATATTTTTAACAGCTATCCAGTGTGTTTTACCTGGATTCTTTTGGTACCGACTCGTCATACTCAATGCATATGCCACGTCTGGACGTGTGCATATCATGGCATACATGATTGATCCTATTGCAGATGCATAAGGAACACGACTCATGCGCTCAATCCCTTCAGGCGTCGTGGGTGACTGAGACTTGCTCAACTGCATCCCAGACGTCATTGGAAGGTTCCCCTTCTTGGAATTGGTCATGCTGAACCTCTCAAGAATCTTATCCAAATAAGACTCCTGACTAAGTGATAACGTCCGTCGTGATCTATCTCGGTAGATACGGATTCCCAAAATGCGTTGTGCCTCACCCAGATCTTTCATCTGGAAATGGTTCTTCAACCATCCATTAACCGAAGATAAGAGAGGAATGTCATTCCCAATCAAAAGTATGTCATCGACATACAATATCAAGAAAACAATCTTGCTCCCAGTCGACTTGATATATAAGCATGGTTCCTCGACCGATCGAGTGAAACCATACTCTTTTATTACCTGGTCGAAACGATGATTCCAACTCCGAGAAGCTTGTTTAAGTCCATAAATGGAACGCTTAAGCTTGCATACTTTCTTAGGATGTTCAGGATCAATGAAACCTTCGGGTTGCACCATGTACAACTCTTCCTCCAAATAACCGTTTAAGAAGGCGGTTTTCACATCCATTTGCCAAATTTCATAGTCATGAAAAGCGACAATCGCTAAGATTATCCGAATGGAACGTAGCATGACTATAGGTGCAAAAATCTCATCATAATGCAATCCGTGCACTTGAGTGAAACCTTTTGCCACAAGTTGTGCCTTATAGGTATCTGGTTGCGCGTCTACAGAATGCTTTATTTTGTAAAGCCATTTGCACTGTAGAGGTTTTACCTTATTAGGTAAATCAACAAGATCCCATACGTCATTCTCATACATGGAGTCCATCTCGGATTGCATGGCTTCGAGCCATAGCTTTGAGTCGGAATAGGCCATAGCACCTTTTGTAGGTAGCGGGTTCATTACTCTCTAGGAGTAAAACGTCATTTTCCTCGACCATACCAATGTATCTGTCCGGAGGATTAGAGACTCTACCCGACCTCCTAGGTTCCTCAGGAATATTAACCGTATCATCAGTTGGAGGAACAACTTCCTCCATCTGTTCCTCGGTTGTTGGTTCTGGAATCTCCGACAGCTCGAAGGTTCTATTACTTGTCTTGTTCTCGAGAAATTCTTTCTCTAAGAACGTCGCACTAGCCGCAACAAAAACTCGATGTTCGGTAGGTGAATAGAAGTAATGACCAAACGTTCCTTTTGGATAACCAATAAAGTATGTCTTGACCGATCGCGGGCCGAGCTTATCCTCGTGTCTCCACTTGACATAAGCCTCGCAGCCCCAAACCCGAATAAAGGACAAGTTAGGGACCGTTCCCTTCCAGATTTCATATGGATTCTTGTCGAAAGCTTTAGTCGGACTTCGGTTAAGTATAAGAGCAGCTGAAAAAAGAGCAAAACCCCATAATGAATCAGGTACTACCGTGTGACTCATCATGGATCGAACCATATCAAGTAAGGTTCGATTTCTCCGTTCGGACACCCCATTTAATTGAGGTGTTCCAGGTGGAGTTAACTGCAAAACGATTCCACAGTATTTAAGGTGTTGATCAAACTCATTTGAAAGATATTCGCCACCCCGATCTGAATGAAGTGCTTTAACCTTTCTACCCAGTTGGTTCTCAACCTTGTTCTGGTATTCCTTGAATTTCTCAAAGGACTCACTTTTATGCTTCATTAAGTAGACATATCCGTATCTACTCAAATCGTCCGTGAAAAAGATAAAATATCTATAGCCATCTCTAGCGGTAATTGACATAGGTCCACAAACATCCGTATGTATGAGTCCTAATAGGTCACTAGCGCGCATCCCAACACCTTTGAAGGAAATTCGAGTCATTTTGCCAATGAGACATGATTCACAGGTGCCATATGTAGAAAAATCGAATGCGGGAATAGTCCCATTATCGACGAGTTTCTTTACACGTTTCTCATTTATGTGTCCCATTCGACAATGCCATAGATAGGTTTGATCTTTGTCACCAACCTTTAATTTCTTATTATTCACGTGTAATACTTCTGTGGTTTGATCTAAGATGTAAATTCCATTCATGGAAACTGCTTTGCCATAAATCATTTCATTGAAAGATAAAATACAGCTATTATCCTTTATTAAAAATGAAAAACCGTCTTTATCAAGTACGGAAACTGAAATAATGTTCTTAGACAAACTGGGTACATAGTAACAGTTATTTAAAAATAACTCAAAACCACTAGGGAGTTGGATTACGTATGTTCCCTTCGAGACTGCAGCAACTCTAGCTCCATTCCCGACTCGCAGGTCCACATCACCCTTTCCGAGAGGTGTGATGTTTCTTAGGCCCTGCAAATGATTACACAGATGAGAACCACAACCACTATCAAGTACCCAAGTTCCGAAACTTGCATGGTTAATCTCAATCATATGAATATAAGATGACATACCAACAGGAACGACGCGGCCTGCTTTTATGTCCTCACGGTACACAGGACAGTTCCTCCTCCAATGTCCAGTCTTGTGACAATGGTGGCACTCAATGTCACCACCCTTGCTCTTTGCCTTGCCTTGTGAGCCACTAGTTTCACCAGGCCCACTCTTACCGTTTCCTGGCTTTTTAAACTTTGGCTTACCTACAGTTAGGTCACCTGGAGCTTTGCCCTTATATTCTTGTTGGAAATCGTGAGAACATCCTGCTTCATGATCCCACTCAATTTCATATCCTTCTCGGTCTGTACGAGAAGTGAGTGTGGCTCATGAGGACTTTTCTTTAAGTCATTCATGTAGTAGTTCGCCCTGAAAAGGGCAAAACCATCATGAAGAGAATGAAGCATTCAGTCAATGACTATGCTCTCACTGATTATGCAATCAAGTGCCTCCGATTTCTCGACATTCTCAATCATGTTAAGAATGTGTGGGCTAACCGGTTGGCCCTTTTGGAGTTTCGCATCAAAGAAGCGACAGGTATGCTCATAAGTAACGATTCTCGGTGCTTTTGAGAACTCGTTAGTGAGCGTGGTGAAAATCTTGTTTGCACCTTGGGCAATGAAGCGTCTCTGCAAATTGGTTTCCGTTGCAAAGATGAGTACGTTCTTTATCGCACCCGCTTCCATGACGAAATCACTATAAGCAAGTGACTCGTTAACTCCTGCATTGGGGCCTGGGTTTACCGGTATTGGCTCAGTTAAGTACTTGAGCTTACCGTCGCAATGGCAAGATTCCGTAGTCTTTGCCTCCCACCCGCAAAGTTGGACCCATCATTTTTCAGTCGTGTGAACTGATTCATGTTGTCCATAAAAACTTTAAGCCAGGACTCGCGTCCAAGTGTGGCACTCGGCATTGGGATTTCGTTATTTCCAGCCATTTGTTGAAACAGTATTATCAAAATAAATGTATTCTACACTGCGAAAAGAAGAATAAAAATAATAAGCATATGCATCGTTTTGATTTTAAGTCTTAATGCAAAAACTGTTATAAACGAAGACTCAAGAATTTATATAATTGACCTCCCTCAAGAATTATATAAATGATTCCAAGACTCAATTATCTGTAAATTGATAAACCAACCTTTTGGCTAATTCTACTGTTAGAATTCTTGGTCGATAAATTTACTCAAATTCTATCTTTAGTCCATCATAATCACGAGAAACTCTTCGGACTATAATGTTGAGATAAACTAAGTCAACACAAACTACTTACCCAACGTAGAAGGGGTCATATTATGCCTACCGACGAAGAAGGGATTCATAGTTGTTTGCCCTTATAAAGACTAATCTCAATTTCCGTTTTAGAGGAAGATCCCATCAACTTTATTTTAATTCATTTTAAGTGAACTAATATCTAGCATGCGTGAATGAATAAACTAAGGTGATGGCTTAAACTGAGTGACATTTGTATGTCTATGAAAACTAACATACAATCTATATGAGTCAATTTTCATGCATTTTAATAGGTGGTTTGGTTTAGGCGGAATATGATGCATAAACTATCATGTGAATGAAAAGCAAAAGGAACGAAAACGTAAAAACAATAAAAAGTCCTAGTGTGGCCTATCTATCAAAATGAACATAAATACAACTTTGGAATCCATGCTTGGACCCGAGAAGCTTGTCTTGATGTTCCATCTTGATCCATGTAGCGGGAGTGAGCTCCAATCTCCATCTTTAGTCTTCTCAAAAATTACAATTTAAAATTACATAATAAACCTATTTACATTCTAATTTCAAAACCGTAATAAATAAAGAAAACCAAACGGAGATACAAGATCTCAAATTACATTAAAAATTATGTTTCCATCATTAGGAAAACATAATTTGACTAAGGCCACACTAGGTATTACAAATTACAACCGATTGCAAAAAAAAAAAAACGTAAATAAATTCATTCAACAAAAAAAATGCATCAACTAAAAAAATTAAACATGCAAGACATAATTCTTTAATTATGTAGATTAATTTTCCAAACCACCTATTTATATGATCAAATTAAGTGACAATTCCTCAATTAATCACATTAATTCCAATCTTAATTCATATTAAACTTGTAATATGAATTTAATCCAACATTATTTTAAACTTCTTTAAAATAATTAGGTATCTATGATATGTGAACTTTTTCACAACAAACTATTATACAAAATATAGAAATGATGTATAATAATGATCATTAGCCTAAATAAAACAAAAAACAGAATTTTTTTTTTTATTATCCTCGGCAGCACATGGCTTTAATGCCAAAAAAAATTTTCTTTGCCTTTTGTTTTCGGCAAACAATAAAAACAAAACTGAAAATATATTTTTTTCTTCGGCAATTCCTTAAAAACCGAAACATAAACAGAAAAAAAAATTCTTCCCTTTTTTTCTGCTCACGGCAAAAACAGCCCAAAACCGTAAAAAAAAACTTTCTTTCACGGCACAACCAAAAATCGAAAAACAGAAACCTTTTTTTTATTTGTCACTCGGCATTATGCCCTAAAAACAAAACATAATAGATGAACAAATTTGTTTATGGTTGCTATTAGAACAAGATTAGCATATGAATTAATGAAACATGATTAACCGTATATGCCAAAAAAACTATATAGCAAAAACAAATTTTTATATCATCAACATGACGATTCCATTTACATTTTAATTTAATCATCATTAAATCAAAACATCTACAAATTATCATATTATCATCTTAACTGATTAAAACAACGATATGAACAAATCAAAATGGAAATCAAAACAACAAAAACCGAAAACATCTCGCTGGAAAAAAAAAATTCAAATCGGCAAAAAAAATTTTCAGCCGAAACCCTAATTTTTTTTTTCAAAACCCCTTTTTCTTAGTTTACATTATTTATGAAAATCATCAAAATAAAGTTCGTGGCCTTGGCTCTGATACCACTTGTGGGAAATAATCTGTATACTTCCCTTATTATTAAGGATTATAACGAATTTATAAAGATGATTACTAGTCATAAATGAAAATTACATAAACAAAATAGAGAGATTATGAAATCAACCTGCGGTCCTAGCAAAATCGGCCTAAGAACAATATCGCAATGATATTCACCTATCAGTTGCACCCAAGATGATATGAGATATGCCCTTTTCTTCTTGCTAGAATCAATCCCCAATTTTCTGTAAATTATTTAGGGTTTTGAGTTTTTCTTTGATGAGAGGAGGCTGGGTTAGAATTAGGGTTGAAAAATGATTTCTCCTACTCCTATTATAACCGAAAAGGAGTAGTTAAAATGGAGATATTTTCTCTCCTAATTCGGCCCATAATTCCGAAATAAGAGAAATTATTTTCTCTTTTTTTCGGTTTTTCTACCTACTAAAATAAGGAGATTAAATCTTCTTATTTTGGTAGTATACAAAATGTATAAAATGTATTATTTATAAATTGTCATTTATATAATTCCGTATTAATAAGTCTACACACAACAGCTTGCAGTGGATTTATTAATGCCGGTCTGTGACAATATCGTATAATATATACTTTAATTATAAATATCGCATATTTATAATTAGCTTATTAAATATAACCGATTACATTTAATTACGAATTAACATATTAATTCGTCCAAGCTAACATTATATACATTAATAAAATATAACTTATTATATTCAATTTACGAATTGACAGTTAATTCGTCTCAGCTAATATTATTTAATCGGCATTAAATAATCGTCTCATCAACACGTTGACTAACTGTTTAGTCATATAAGGCATCAATGTGATTACATTTCCATAACCACATCTCTCAAACACATCCTTTAGGTGTGACTTTTATGGACCAGTTGATCACCGCCATCTGTATGATAATAACGTCAAACTTTCTAGCAAGCCAACCGTTATTAGGTAATCGTTAATCAACTGATAAAATACGAAGTATACCCTTGTGAACCTATTGAAGGAAAAGTAGATCTATATACTTAACATATTCATATATGTTTTAATTTTAATTTGTCATAAAATTAATAAATGATCTTATGCATGCAAACAATAAACAAAATAAAGAAGAAACATTCATCCTTACATTGGATTTTCGGTTTATATGGGCACAAGAGAGATCTCCTTCTCTCTTGTTCTTGTGCTTTCCTTTATGGAAGAACTAAGATCCAAGTGTAGGATCTCTCCCAAAGCTTAATACCCAAAGCACACTCTTAATAAAATTAATATTATGAATACTAGACAATATTAATTTTTGTAGAAAAATTGACCCAAAATAATTTGGTTTTAATCTCCCAAAAACCGGTTGAGAGAGAAGAGAAGAGGAAGTATTTTATCTTTCTAAAATTCTTAATTTTTTGATGAATGAATAATTTTTCTAATGCACTAAACTATAATCTAGTGCAAGTAAAAATATAAAGCAAAAAACCCTTAGTTTGGCTCCCATGAGAAACCGGGTAAGGGAAGAGGAGGGAAGAAAATAGACCCAATGCATGCTCTTGTTTGTCTTCACAATGTGAACTAGGTTGCATGGCTAGTCTATTAGGGAAATGATTGTGTTTTCCATTAACATAATCAAACACAATATTAGCCTAATCCTCCTCTTTATTTTCGGCACTTTCATAAAATGGAACCCATTTTATTTTTGTCAAATTTGTCAATATGTCACATGTCATATGTCACATAAAATTGTTATGTATTTTTAACATATTAAAAATCAACGTATTAATAAAAATACGTCATATACAAAAATCGACTTAGTAATTCATAATTACTTGTACCAAAATATTTTACCAATTATAAATCACAACAATTTGTATTTATAATAATTCATTCAAATTTAATTGTTTCCTTAAACAATAATTTCATCTGAGTAATGACACAATTCGATTACTCAGACCGTATCTCATTTTAATCAATTTCAATGAGATACGTAAATATTACTTCCAAAATCGTCCGTCAATTTTAATTAAATTAATTGACTCGTAACGTTATACGATCAATTAATTGATCAATTAAGAGTGTTGCCCTATAGGTATGACCTAGGGGATCAACTGATCACCACCGTCGCACGACAGTAATGTCAAACTCTAGTCAGCCAATCATTACCGATATGTGTGGACCAGTTGACAGTAAATATTACTTCACAATTGTATTCTTTATAATGAGACTTAAACATGTGATCATCATGATCAACAGTTGTGATCGCATTATTGCCGGAGGACACATATTCCAACACCTATAAGAGATTTATTAATGTTATCACACTAATTTGTGGAGGACACAAGCTCCAACACCTCCCTCCTGACCAGCCTTTACTACCTAAACTGCCGATCTCCTATATGATTGGCAAACGAACCCGAGGCTCACATCGCAAAAACCCTCCCTCAGTGGGATCATCATCTGCCACCGTCACTGTTTTAGATGAAGAAAATGATGAACAATCCGAGGAGGAAGTGGATAAACGGGAAAAGGAAGATATTCCGGCCACGTCTCAACGTGGGGGTAAAAGGAAAAGACAAGTTGATCTCCTTGATATTAATGAAGAAGCCGAGGGTGATGATGTGAATGTTGAAAAGGAGGATACTGTTTTGGATAAAGAAAATGCGGATAAGTCCGAGTCACCAACAAAGTCCGATAAAGGGAAAGGTAAGGAGTCGGGTCTTGATGAGGGAGTCAAGGACTTGGAGCCTAAGAAAAAGAGAGGAAGACTACAAAAGGGGGTTCCAAAGAAGAGAGGGAAACCCGTGACAGTGGAAGAACCGAGAAAACCTTTCTTTATTGATCCAAATGATTCCGTCCCCTTAACTTCAAAATGGGACGAGAACACTTTGTGGGCTCAAATCGAGGCTTTGGATCTTCCTCCCTCAATTTATCGTCACTGCAAGAGATTAATTTCTAAGGATGTTATCCACTCAACCCGTGTTTATGAGATAACTTGGCTTGACCGACCCGCTTTTATCAAGGTCCGAGAAATGATAGCTGCTCAATAGTGGGAAAGTTTAATCGAGCTTAGGGAATCGGTGTATGCTTGTGAAGTTGTTCAATTCAACGCTTCCTTACGAGTTGATGCAACCGGAAAAAAACTCACTGCCAAAGTTAATGGTAAGCCCATAGAACTTTCTCAATCTGATTTTTCTGAAATTCTTAACATACCCAACGAAGGCTATGACAACCTACCCTCTGAAACCTGGCCTGCCCTTGCTTATGCCTCACCCATGACAATTGCCAAAACTGTTTTTCCTAAGGCCGTTACTTGTGGTGGTGTCGGGAACACTCAAATCCCTCCCCCTCTCCGCCTAATTTTTAACATGCTATGCCGTACTCTCTAACCTTCTGGTGACCGCACCAAACTTTTAATTGCCCAACAATATATCATTTACCACATTGCCACTCACCGCAAAATCAACCTCCCCGGTCTGATGTTTCGCCGTTTCTCAGCCATGACCACAAAACTTTATGACCCTAAAGACTCTAGTGTTATCCGTCTACCTTACTGTATGTGGGTTTCCAAAGTCTTGAAAGCCAAGGGTGTGTTACTCTCGACAAGTGTGGGTTGTGTAAACCGCTTTGATGTGATGAGTGATGGGCAGTTTGGCAAGATGTTAATTAGAATTGATGATGATGGGTTGCACCCAATTAAGTCTCGGGGCAAGGGTCTTGAATCTGCTTCGTCTAGCAAAGTGTAGATACCTCATTTCTGCACCTCCCGCAAACCACCCGGTGATGATTGGGCCGCATGTTTGGTATACGGAACGATTTGTGACAGTTCGTAAGTTTATTGTCAAGTGATCGCTCAAACACTTATGTCTACCTCTTAATTGTCATCTACGTGCCGATACGGTCGTTTTGGCAGTAATTAGAGTACATTTGGAGTCCGGGTCAAAAACCGTCTTCATTTTCTAATGACCGAGTCAGAATGTTCTGGAATGTTCCGGATATTTCTATTCCGTAATTTACAATCTTTTGATCTTTGGTAAAATATCTCCCGTAATATTCACACAAAATATTAAGGAAACGAGATTAATCCGTTGTTCCATAATAGAAACACGGAAATCTTTCTTTCGCAGGAGGAAACCACTGAGGAAAGGACGCAGCAAGTGCTGCGCCTCTTCCAAGAGACGCAGTGCCTGCTGCGCCTCTTCCTCAGTCCTTTTCTGCGTATTTTTCGTATCTTTTCGAGATTCACTTCCAAAGTTTCTCCGAAAACCCTATTTCCTCCGTGTGATTAATATAAATAGAGACCTTCGATCTCACATATTTCTCACACGAGTGTCCGCCCTTCTCTTCTCCCTTTGCATTCTAGACCACGCTCTTACTTTTTGGCGCCTACGTGCTTGAACTTTCGACCACGTAAGCTCGGATCTTTCTGAGTACCAGCCTCGTTTTGCATGACCGACCAATTTGACCAACTCCACAATCAATCAAATTAATCAATCTTATTCGTTTTCTTCCTAGAGGGCACTTTCGTCTACATTCGAGTCGAGCATCACTAAACGTTAACTTAGTTCATCTCGTTTCGTCAAACATGTAAGTCTGAGGGTGTATAATCCTTATTTTATTATTCCTATTTATTATTGTAATCATTATTGTAAGATTTATGTCGAAAATACTCTTAAAACCGATTTGTAAAACCTTGTTTTAAAACCCTTTTTACGGATTATCAGAAGACAACCGTCGAGAAAGGACGCATCAACTGCTGCGTCTCTTCGAAGGGACGCAGCACCTGCTGCACCTCTTCGTGAGGCTGCCGCAGTTCCTGCTTCCTTTCTTCTTCCTTCGTCTTCTGTTTGTCTATTTGTTTTGCTTTGTTATCAATTGTTCATATTTCTTTTAACACAATAATTCTAGTATGATAATTTTAACATGTAAATAATTCATTGTTAATTAATCCATCTTTTAAATCCCGACTTAAATCCCTTATAATTCATGTTTGCGGGTTTTCGTCATTAAACTAAATTCGGTTTTAGAGGTTCGATTTACCCATATTGAATCTCTGGAATTCATCTTTGATATACTTGTATCTGTTATTCATCCGTCACCATTATTAATTCATCATTAATAACCTGTTTAGTCTAATTAATTTGATTAGTTTGTTAATTTGTAATTAATAACCCTATAAATCTTGTAATATTCGTCCTAATTAGTTTTATCCATGCTTTATCGTTTTTATGACCTCATTCACATGTAAATAATATGTTAATTACTTTCATCCGAGTCAATTATTCATTAATCGACCATTAAATTCACCAATGAACATTAACGAGTTGCGGTTCCGACTTCACAGCCAGAACGCAACCCAGGAACAGACGCGGCGACTGCTGCGCCTCTTCCAAGGGACGCAGCTCTGCTGCGCCTGTTCCTGGTTGAGTTCTGTCTCTGAACTCCCGTTTCTGCTTTGACCTAGTTTATTAGTTTACGTATTTAATTTACTATTAATCGTACTATCACCTAATAATCTGTTCGTTTATTTATTTATTCTTTCTTTTCTAAAACCATCCGTTTTAAATGTATTTTCGACATAAATTAATTAATCCGATGTAATTATTGTAATTCTTTTTTATTATATTTTTATTGTATTTCTTTTATCGTATTGCTTGTATGCCTTCATATACAATTAACCTAAATTCCTACCTCGACATTTATTGCATGTTAAATTACGTGTTAACCGACTTAGTATTAATTCTCACATGCTAGGATTAATCTAATGAATGTTGCATTGCATGCATATAATCGACAACATATCGAGTATAGACAATTTCCCTAATCATTAGTAGAGGCCGCTATCGAGGCGGGCGGGATTAGGTGTTCGATCAAAAGAGCTTCCTAATGCGTACCCTCACCCCTTACTCCAGATCTCTGTGAACATCCGTGTTCATTGGCATCCACGAGAGTCATTCTAGACATAGAATGTTAAGGGTAATGAGTTCTTGGTGTTCATGTCACTACTTTGTGTCTTGACATGGCACAAGGTATTCGAACGGTTTCCAATTTTCCACAATAAATTGGTGGCGACTCCACAAATTTAAACAAACCAAGAGTGAAAAGCTTGCTTCGCTTTTCGCCCCCGTGGGCCCGCGTCCACAGTTTGGCGACTCCGCTGGGTATAATACACTTACGTGTAGCCAAAAGGGTGAAACTTGAACAAGGTTAGGGAATAGTTTGTACAAGACAATTGTCGGTTTTCATAACTCGGTCTTCCTAGATCGTTTCAGTCGGCCTTCCTAGGCCCAACCCAACCCATTCGACCAATCGCCCCGTCTAAACGGTCCTAATTCTTATTTGGGCCTAAGGTACTTACTCTTGTTTGTATCAAGGACTTTCACTACTTGAGGAAATGGACTAGGAATCGGCCTTACTCTTGTTTGGTACGAGCCTCTCCACAGACCTCGGGTTTGATTGTTCGGTATGGCAACCCACCCTTTAAAGCCAAAACCCTTCTAAATGTACTCAGCATCCCGTTATAATGCTTGTATAATGTTTGTACCATATGTGGTCACCATTTTCTAAACGAAACCATGACGATTTTTGTAAAATCAAAATCCCTTTTAAAATGTAAAAGTTTTCGACACATAGGCCTAATATTAGCGCAAAACCAGTCGAAACTCTGTCCAATTGTCGAGTCAAAATTCGGGCCTCAAAACCCATTTCGAAACCTCACTTCGAGTCCACTCCTACAACTACACTAAAGTTGACTAGGACCAACATTTTCCAACTTTGTCATTTCCTCAAAACTCACTTGACACAAGTGGCACACTCCCACTTCACGAGGTTAAACATTTATTTTCGAGTAAGTGTGCTAGAATGGTCGATCGTGTTTTGATTCGTCGTCGATCTCTTATTCAGTTTCCAAGATGCCTGAAACAAGCGACGTAAACTATAACCAACTCCAGAATGGTAATGATCAAATCCTAGCCGCACTAGCTCGTCTCCAAGTCACTCAAGACCAAGTGTATGATCGCCTTGACACAATCGAAGGCCGAATATATGCCGTGGAAATGAGGATGCCTCCTCGAGAAAGTGAAGTGTCTGATGAATTTGTGAATAACTTCGGGGACGAAAACCTTCCCATAGGTATGACTATAGCTGAGAAACAACTCCAATACTTGGAGGAACAATTGATGTATCTCAAAGGGGATGACATTTATAGGGAAAATAATCGCAAATATGAAGCCGTGAGTTCCAAGTTGCCAACCAACTTCAACATGACAGATATCCCTAAATTCAAGGGGCATGAAAACCCTTTGAACCATATCCGTGCTTTCAAGGATTATATGTCTATCAAAGGCATTAAACCCGAGATGTTCTTAAGGATCTTTCCTTCATCTCTTGACACCATCCCAAAATAATGGTTCTATTCTCTAGAGCATAAGAAGATCGCTACCTGGGACGATGCTGCAATTAAATTCGCCAAGCAATATGCGGATAATGCTGAAATCCAAGTCAACATGCGCACTTTAGAGGTTCTTACCCAAAATGATAAATAAGGTTTCACCGACTTCCTAAGTAAGTGGAGGAAGACTAGTACTCAACTTGTTGAACGTCCAGATGAAGCTACCCTCGTGGAGAAGTTCGTGGACAACCTCAAGCCCATCTATGCAAGTCATTTGAGGTACCAAAACATTAAGACCTTCAAAGACTTAACCGTACTAGGAACAAGGATCAAAGATGACATCCGTAAAGGGATCTTGTCCAAAACGGTAGGTCGTGGATATCAAGGCTCAACAAGTCGTTCTTACGGCTCTACTAGCAAAACTGATGAGTTAACCTTCTAGAGCCATCTAAGAAGAGTCCCCCACCAAGGAAATTCAAAAATCTCGGGGACACATATTCCAATGCTCTAAAAAGGTTGATGAAACTGGGTAAACTTCAACCCATAGGCCCTACACTCGTACCAGAAAAGAAATCCAAGTTCTGGGATGAGAATTCGTATTGCGAATACCATAGAGGCAAGGGACATGATACAAAGAAATGCTACAAACTGAAAAATGTACTTCAAGACATGATTGAAGACGGTCGCCTACCAATACCGCCTGGAGGTAAGCCCAACAACACTCAGAATCCTCTTGGAATTCTAATGATTACAAGTGAATAATCTACCATAGATTGTTCACACCTCATTTCTCCAGTCGAGGATGAAATTCATGCAATAGAGAATGAAGGGAACTACTCCAACATTTCCCCAACCATCACCGATTTCATTGCATGGGCAAAAAAGTGTGAATAGGCAAGTCATGGAACTAGAGAGTGCAGTGGCAACCCTACGTGATTCCAACGCAACACCTAAAGAACGTGCACCACTAGTCTTCTCTCAAAACACTACAATGCAAGAAGTAGTAGCCATGGTTGATGAACTAGTCGACCAAATTATCCAATTGGAGGCCGAAATCATAAGAATGAGGGAACTTGCTACTGTCAATGGAATATGGGCCGATGATGATGAAGATGAGTATCTCACTGAACACTACCTAGTCAAAATCAGTGAGCAAATAGTCCAAAATTGCGAAGATCAAGATGTAGACCACCTTACTCGTTCGGGACACCCATACCAAAACACTTCTCAAAATGGTCCCATAGCGAACGGTCCAACCAATGTGGTCACACCAAGTGATAATGAAGACGGCTCCACCGACCATTTGCTAAAGCAACTACAGAAGACAAAGGCTGATCTTTCAGTCTGGCAACTAGTGGCAAGCTCATTCCTACATCGCCAAGCTTTACTGCAAGCCTTGGCCAAACTAAATGTGGCACATAACTACACACCCGATGACGTAGTCAACTTGGTCTTCCAAGAATCACCAAAGCTAAGTAATTCCATTACTTTCTCGGATAAAGATTTGACACCCTTTGGTGCTAGTCATAACTTGGCTCTTTATATCACTGTCATTTTCTTAAAGAAGAATGTGCCAGTGACTTTGGTAGATGATGGCTCCGCAGTCAATGTCATACCCTTAAAAACGGCATACAAATTGGGCATGAAAGAGTCAGATTGGACCCCTACCAACCAAGGTGTTCGCGCATGCATATGATGGTACACGATAAAAGGTAGTAGGACTTGTTAACCTAACCATAGCCACAGGGCCGATTGAACGAAAAGTCAACTTCCAAATAGTGGACATTGAAGCATACTTTAACATACTTCTGGGAAGACCTTGGATTCACACTTCCAAAGCGGTAACATCCACCCTCCACCAGAAAATCAAAATCCCACTAAATGGTAAAGTGGTGACGATCACTTCGTCACCCATCAAGGCAATAATCGAAAAGAAGTTAAGTAATAAAGTCCTTACGGATCCAGTATATGAACTTGGGGGCTCCCATAGCATAAATGTCATAGAAAGTCAGTTGGCACCGTTATACTTCAATCCCTACTCTAATTTAGTGGTCAACTACATGCTCAAATCCAAGGGATACTTCCTGGGAATGCCTTTGAAACCTATCCGAAGAAATACATTTGCACCCTACAAAGAAGGCAACTCACAAAGAATACACCTTGAACTAGGATACAAACCCACTAAGGAGGAAGTTCTCGAGATGCTCGCTCAAGTTCAAAACCGTAAGAATGTTGGAATCCAGAAGCGACCCTACCTCCCTACCCTAAATGGATACTTCGTTAGGGAAGGAAGTCAAGATATCTTTCACGGATTTCCCGAACCTTGGCACTATCTCGAAAGGAAGCTAGCCGGAATCGAGATCTTTCACGATTGCTACTTCATTCCTCCAGAAATGGTTCCTACCGTTAAGACTCGTCAAGCACCTTGCTTAGACGAACAAGCTGTTAGTCTACTATTTGGAGAAGATCGATTCGTTAGAGCCGCGCAGGATGAGATCATTACCATGGTACTTCAAGACGATCACTTCAACCCTACCGCGTTAATCACAGAAACCAACACCAATCAGCAGAAGGGATGGAGAAAGTTGATCAAGTGGAAAAACAATCAAGGAAGACTCTTCAAGCTCACCACTGGAGAAGGAGTGATGTTCAAAGGAGAACCAGAAGACGATGAATTCGAGTCGGAGTCAGAGTCGGAGTCTAGAGAAGGTCCTAGAGAGTCTCCTCCTGTCGTCATTCCCACTCCCCTCGTTTCTCCTAGCTTAGTATCAAGTAGTAACAGTAGTTCGGGAAATGTCCCAACGGCTGTCCCTTTACCGCCACTGACTACCGATCAGATGGCTTCTTTGTTTCAACTTTTCTCAAATTTTAATATGAATAAATCAGGTTCTGCTTACTCTTCGTGTTATCTTGAATGCAATTCTGTTTACGATGATACTGAGGATGACCCAGACCCAGACTCGATCGAACCAGGTTTCAAACCCGTGAAATAGAAGCTTCGTCGAATGAGGACAGAATGGGCTCTCAAGATCAAAGAAGAAGTCGATAAACAGTTCAAAGCCGGGTTCATCAGAGTTTCCAAGTACTCAGACTGGGTAGCTAACATAGTACCCGTACCCAAAAAGGATGGGAGAATCCGTGTTTGTGTTGATTTTAGAGACTTAAACAAAGCGAGTCCCAATGATTTTGCTCTACCACATATCGACATATTGGTGGATAATACAACAGATCACGCGTTACTATCCTTCATGGATGGCTATGCAGGATATAAGCAGATTAAGATGGCCATAGAAAATATGCATAAGACCACCTTCGTTACTCACTGGGGAACCTATTGCTACACGGTTATGCCGTTTGGGTTAATTAACGCCGGAGCTACATACCAACGCACCGCAACTACGCTCTTACATGACATGATGCATAAGGAATTTGAGGTATACTTAGATGACATGATTGTCAAGTCCAAGGATAGAGAGGGGCACATTGCGAACCTTCGCAAATTCTTCTCAAGGCTGCGGAAGTACAACATGAGGCTCAATCCCCAGAAATGCGCATTCGGAGTAACATCTGGTAAACTCCTGGGATACGTTGTTAGCTAACGGGGAATAGAAATAGACCCTTCTAAGATCAAAGCTCTAATCGAAATGCCGCAACCTCAAACGGACAAAGAAGTTAGAGGATTCCTAGGCAAGGTGCAATACATAAGTCGATTCATATCGAAATTCACCATAATCTGCGAACCTATCTTCAAGAAGTTAAAGAAAACAGATCACTCCATGTGGGATAATGACTGTCAGAAGGCTTTCGACCAAATCAAGGAAATATTAGCCAACCCACCAGTGCTCATGCCACCTCAACGAGATCAACCTCTTGGTTTATATCTCACGGTAACTGAAACAGCCATGGGCGCCATGCTAGCTCAAATCGTAGGGAAAGAAGAAAGAGATATCTACTACCTTAGTAAGAAGTTCTTGGAGTACGAGTGCAAATACACGCCACTCGAGAAGACATGCCTCGCTCTTGTGTGGTCAACAAAGAAGCTACGCCATTACATGCTTAGATACTCCGTCAAAATATACTCCAAAATGGATCCTATCAAATACCTCTTCGAGAAACCCGTTCTCAATCGATGCTTAGAAAGATGGACCTTGATGCTCTCAGAGTTCGATCTCAAGTATGTACCTCTGAAAGTTATAAAGGGGCGCGCCGTTGCCGAATTATTCGCAGAAAATCCCATTAATGATACACAAACGATAGACACCTGGTCGTTTCCGGATGAGGATATACTCCAAACCTATGTAGACTCCTGGGGCCTTTATTTTGATAGAACATCGAACTTAACAGGATTTGGAATAGGAGTGTTGCTCATTTCTCCTGAAGGCGAGCATACACCAATCTCTGTCAAACTCGACTTCAAGGTGACAAATAACGCTGTAGAATACGAGTCTTGTCTCATTGGATTGCAAGCGGCAGTAGGTTTGGGCATCAAGAATCTTCGAGTGCATGGGGATTCATCTTTGATCATCAACCAAATTACGGGATCTTGGAAAATCCGAAGTGAAAGCTTAGCACCATATCAAGCCAGAATAGACCAAATTACCCAGTTCTTCGATCAAGTAACCTACCTACACCTACCTCGACAGGAGAATCAATTTGCAGATGCTCTTGCAAAACTTGCATCTTTGATTAATATGCCGGATAGCATGGTAGAAATGCCTTTATGCATCGAACGACGGTCAGAGCCAGCTTATGTGCACCAAATCACCGATGAAGAGGAAATCACAGAAGAACCTTGGTTCCAAGCGATCCTAAACTTCAAACTCAATGGCACCTATCCACCGGATATGGACAAAAGGGGACAACGTGCTATACGCTTACTAGCTTCCCAATACGTTCTCATGCAAGGAGAGTTATACAAAAGAACACCTCTTGGTGTAATCCTACGCTGTCTTGATCATTCACAGGCATAGAAAGTGATGGAAGAAGTCCATGATGGAGAATGTGGCCCTCACATGAGTGGACCCATGATGGCAAAGAAAATCACACGTTTGGGGTATTATTGGACCCCAATGGAATCTGATTGCATCAAATATGTAAGACATTGCCACAATTGCCAAATCTTCGGGAATGTGCAACATGTCCCTCCTTCATTGCTTTACACCATGACATCTCCCTGGCCATTTTATGCTTGGGGAATTGATATCATCGGTAAGATCACTCCAGCCGGAACAGGAGGTCGCTGTTTCATCCTAGTAGCAATCGATTACTTCACCAAGTGGGTAGAAGCGACTTCCTACACCAGTCTTATAGCCAAGAACGTGGCAAAATTCATGCAAACCAACATCATCTGTCGATACGGTTGCCCACATGAGATCATCAGTGACAATGGATCACATTTCCAAGCTGAGACTGAGCAATTGCTAGCCAAGTACAAAATCAAGCATCACCACTCCTCGCCATATAGACCACAAACTAATGGCGAGGTGGAGGCGACAAACAAAATCGTTGTCACAATTCTCAAGAAAATGATTGACAACTATCGAGATTAGCCAATCAAGATACCTTTCTCTTTATGGGGATACCGTACGTCTTTTAGGACGCCCACTGGGTCCACCCCTTTCTATTTGACCTACGGGATGGAAGCTGTACAACCAGTCGAGCTAGAAATACCATCCTTGCGTATTTTACTCGAAAGTCAAATCCCAGAAGCCGATTGGAAGAGGGATAGATATGAAGAACTCATCCTCCTGGATGAACGAAGATTGCGTGCATTACATAATGTGCAAACATATAAGGCACGTATCAAACGAGCCTTCAACAAAAGGGTTAAGCCAAGGAACATTAAAGAAGGAGACTTGGTCCTCAAATCAATTAAAGCTCTTTTACCTGTCGATCCACGAGGAAAATTCAAACCCAATTGGGCCGGGCCATTTCTAGTCAAGTCCATACTTCCAGGGGTGCGGTTAGGATCATAGACTTAGATGGGAACGAATTTGCTATGCCTAGAATAAGAGCAAAAACGCGCCTCGCGTAACCTCACATGTCTCTCTTGTGGCACGAAATAAACGGACCCTGGCCAAGCTAAATTAAGCTAATGTCATCTTGCTCTTGCATTTTGACAATTTGTCATCCTCATATCATCAAATAAACTGAAATGCATTTTAGGAGTAAGTGAAAGCTCATGCTTATTTTCTAAGTTCATTACAAGCTCTTGCTTAGAACAATTATTCTTTTACATTTACTTGAACTACGCGCAAGGGTTTGATTTCATTTTTTTTAAATGAATACGTAGGCAATCCTTCACAGGATACAACCCATTAATTATTTTAAATATAAATAGAAGGACATTTGCAAATGCATTTGGAATTCGACAAGAATAATGATAGAAAATCGTAACGGTTTCATAACCAATCAACCTCTTTTATTTCATTTCTTTTAATAATAATACGCTACATAATAAAAGATTTAAAAATAAAATAGGCTAGGATTCTAAAAACCCCACCTTCTTATTACAATAATAATAATAAATAATAATAAAGACTTAGGCTATTCTTCCATTTTCCCTTTGCCTTTGTCATTTTTATCATATTTCTTGTCCCGTCCTCGAGCCGGACGCTCTTGCGCCACTTCCGACCTAATCACCAATGGTCTCTCTCGTGGTCTAGCCTTGCCATTCTTGTCAACCACCATGTCGACGACAGGAGAAGTCTTCGGTTTCTTCGAAGGATGAACAACTCGAAACCCGGCTTCTTCCTCTCCCTCAGTCAGATGCTTCTCTTTCTCCTTTTCTACATCACGAACCTTGCAGTCAACAGGCTCGCGTTTCCTTAATATCTCACGCTCCTCCGGAGTAGTAGCTTTCCTCCACCGCAGATAGGAATCCGACACCCATAGAGCACTAACAGAAGAGTTCAAGAACGACATATTTCTTTGAGCCCATTTGATGGCCCATTCTCTTCGCCTCTCAGTAGTAAGCGCCAAGGCAGTCTGCGGGACAGTGTCAAGCTTTGGAATCATCTACTTCAATCCAACCTGCCTCATCAACCTCTCCGGGAAGATGCATATCATAAACTCCAAGCCAGGAATGCGCACAGACCGGGTAGGATCCAAGGATGATACCCCAGTGACAGATTTAAGATGCCACCATGGTGCGATCCATCTAATCAAGGGACCATCGTCACTCTTCAATTTGTTTTCCCAATAGTTGTAGACTCGAGTGAAGTCCACCATGTAGAGCCTGGTCCTCATCGCGATTGAGCGAGCATGATAAGCATGAACATTAACTGGGGGCTTGATCAATCGAAGACGCTCCATAAGCAAGACCTACCAAAAGCAGGTATTAGAAATAAAAAAAGAAAAGAAAGAAAAAGAAACGAAAAAAAAAGAAAAAAAAAAAGAAAAAAAAGAAAAAAATTATTTTACCTGCAAAATAATGGGACTTCCCAGATAAGGAAGGTCACGGTTGGCTTTCCTGTTATCTAACCCCAACAGGATCTCTCCTAAGCACAGGCAAGCTGGGCTCCTCCGCAGTTCTTTGCTCAATCAAGCTCAAATAACGAGGATCACCTCTCAAATCCTCATCAACATGCCCTTGAAGGACATATACATGTAGTAGGCAAAACCCGAATGCCCTTCGCCTGGCAAAATAAGAGATAGTGGGATCGGCCCTATTGATGCATCGATCAATGAAGTCCAACATTCGCACTCCCTTTGAGGTCACAAGACGGTCCACCTCAGCTCTTGTCAACCCAAGCAAATCCCTAAACTTGTTCTTATATCCTTGAGAAGTAGAGGGAATAGTAGGCAAATGTTCCGGGTCCCAAACACCAATCGCAGCAATTTCTTTTGGAAATGGGCAAATGTCGCCTCCAGGGAAGGCAAATACGTGATAATTTGGGTCCCAATAATCAAGACAAGCATCTAGGAACGGTTTGACCACCTTGATCAACTTCAAGCTCAAAAGTGATCCAAAGTTATAAGCACCCATGTCGTGTTTCTCCACATTAGAGAACTCATTTGTCCATTCTTTTAGACGAATTTCGAAAGTATTCATGATGTATGCTTATTTTAAGAGCTTTATTAATTAATAATCGTTGAGTCGGGTTTTTAAGTTGGGTTTGATGCGGGTTTTCGTATATCATAATAATTAATAATAATAGGTTATGAATAAAATATGATAATTAATAATGAAGTATAAATAAAGTAAATAATTAATATAATAAATTATAATTTCAAGTAAATAATTGAATTGAATTATATATTTATGTTAGGTGACGATTTGTGAAGAATTTATAATTGGGTTCGTGTGCTTTAATTATTTGGAGCGCTTTGAGCTACTTAATTGGATTTGCTTGCCAGGTAGGAAACTACTCAATCTTGTCTTATTTCTGTTATTGCTAAAGATGGGTTAAAATGTATGAGGTGGTGGATTGGTGAAGGATATGTTTAACTGTTTACAACGATATTATTATACTGCTGGATTTTCTGTCTTATGCCATTATTCTATATCATGTCGGTTTGGTTATATTACTGAGACTGTCATTATTATTGATTGTTGTTGGAGTTGGGAGATGAGTTTTGTGTGTATCCAGACTGTGTGTCTGAGGCGGGACTGTGTGTCCAGTATATCATGACTGTGTGTCTGAGGCGGCACTGTGTGTCCATTGGACTGTGTGTGTCCTGAAGTATGACTGTGTGTCTAGAAGTGACTGTGTACGGTGCTGTGGAGTGAACGGGATTGTGGTGTTAGAGTTTATTTGTGTATCAGTGGTATTGCAGGTTGCCTTATTCTCATTCATTTAGTTTCCTAATCAACCTCGTGGTTGACAGTGTATTCGTGAACACCTGCGATGAACCGTTTTATGGGGAGCAGATTTGACAGGTACTAAAAATTAGCTGACTCAGGAGCATTGGGATGAGAGCTCGACTTGGCCGTAGTTGAAGTCTAGATCACATAGAATAATTATATCACTTTATTTATTTCCGCTGTGAGTTGTAATTATTTTATATTAAATTTTAGTTGATTAGTTTGTAATAAACATGTAATCGCTAAGTTTTAATTTAAAGTACTTTGGTATTGTTGTACTTTGTTATTCACTACCTCGAAAAACCAAGATGGTAACAGTCCTATTTATTTGGGAATGTCTAGCTAAAGGCTCCTGAATAAATGGGGGTGTTACAAAGTGGTATCAGAGCAAAACGATCCTCAGGCCTAACGAATGAATAATAATGAATTTAGGAGGTGTCTAAATAAAATGAACCCCGGGTAGAAACTGTTAGGAGCCCCGCTTAGGGTGGTTAAGAAGCACGCCTTAATTCGTACCATGGCCCTCTCAGTTTTGAATTTAATAATTAATTAAAGGTATTGCTAATAATAATTACAAACAAGACGTTAATTGAATAATAAAGTAAGTAAGTGAGTCGGAATTATGCTTAAAAGTTAATTAAGCCTTGGGCCGTGTGATGTATATAATTGGGCTGATTATATTAAGGCCTAATATGAGTAGTAGTCAAGATTTGAATCGAGATTTAATAATAAAATAATAAGTATAATAATTGTATAGTAACTATATAGTAATAATCGAAAAAAGGTAAAGGTTTCCTAATTGGCCTCATATACTCTCTAATTCTTGACTATAAATACCTAATAATCTGAAAAGTAATTCATAAAAGAAGAGAAGGATATTTTGGAGACGGGAGAAGCTATTAGCGATAAAAGATAAGATAGAAACATAATTTAATCGTTTATTTATAATTCGATACACAGTAAACATAAGACAACCGTATACCACCGTATTGACGACCATGATACACGACATTGACCTTAGTAGTTACATTTGACCACCTTGAATCTAGTAAGCCTGTTTGTGACCATCGTTGACCACCGTGTGTGGCGGTGTGGGCGTCTAAAGGGTGGCTGCCATGGGTAGTTAAGACGGGTTTAAACTCGTGTATACATGACGATTTGACCTGGGACTTGGATGGTTGGTCTTGTCGGCATTGGGCGGTCCTAAGGGTGGTAATGGGGTGGTCGGAGGTGGTTCTTGGTACGATGGTTGCCGCAATTGCGACCTAAGGCAGACTTGTTGTATAAAACCGATGGAACCACTTATGTACTCGTTGCCTTGACCTGGGTATGGTGGGGAAGGATGCTGGTGGTGTATTAGACCTAGTGGGTGACGTCGTGGTGACCGTAGGTGGTGGTTTGTGATGGTGTTGTCGGAAAAACGTGAAAACAGGGGACGGATTCCTTGTGATGTTGTTGCCGGTGTAGGGTTGCTGCTGGGGTATGGTTGATGGGTTGAAAGGAGGAGGGACCACCCCTGGAACCACCGTTGGTCATTGGTGATGACGATGGTGTCCAGAGGTGGTGTGATGTCGGGTAGGTATGGTGTCGGGTTTTCGGTTTTGGTGTTCGTGGTTGTGGCTCCTAGGGCGTGAGTTTGCGGGTTGTAGGGGAGGGTTGAGCTGCTGGTTGGAGGTCGTTTAGGGGCGTGGTGGTGCAGGCTACTGGTGGTTGGTGGCGTGGTGTCTCTAGGTGGCGAGAAAGGTGTGTTTGGTGGCCGCTAATGGGAGGTTGTTATATACGGTTTATAAACCGTAAGAATGGTTGTGTTTGGGGTTGTTTACACGGGAATGCATGGGTATGGGTAGTGTGTTTGGTTTGTTTGTTTGTGACGGTTTTGATTTGGGTGACTCGGGTTTTAATGGGTGATCGGGTTTTGACTTATTGAAACGGGTTTTTATAATTATATTATACAAGATTATAATTAACGTAATTAATTAATTAATTAATTAATAGTCGTTGAGTCGGGTTTCTAAGTTGGGTTTGATGCGGGTTTTCGTATATCATAATAATTAATAATAATAGGTTATGAATAAAATATGATAATTAATAATGAAGTATAAATAAAGTAAATAATTAATATTGAATAATTAATATAATAAATTATAATTATATTACCGACACATTGCATCCTCCAATTCCGACCACCACGACTCACCTCCGCCCTAACCACCGCCATAAACACCACCAACACGGCCTCATCACGACGCCCTAACCCTACCCAGAACCTGATTGGGTCGAAACAGTCAAGGATTTGGGTTTGAAGGGTCTCTTTCATCGGTCAAATAACAACAACAATGCATTATGAAACCTTAATCTAATTTGGGTCAATGCAGGTCAACGTGGTCAAGGTCAACGGGTCAAGGTCAGTCTAGGTCGGGTCAAAGGTCAAGGTTGGGTCCTGAGTCGAGTCAACATATTATTTTAATAATTTAATTATAAGAAAGAGTATATGAGACGGTTGCCTTAAGACGGATGCAAAGCTCCCTTCTTCTTATTTATTTTCTCTCTTACTTTTAATTGTGATTTATGTGAATACAAGTAAACACAGAATAGCTAGAGGGTCCTATTTATACTAATAGGTAGGTGGAGGAACTTTCCTTATCTTATTAGGTAATATTATTATTATCTTATATTAATACTGTATAAATACTTGTTACCTTATTTATCGTATAATACCGTCATCATATATACTTATACTAGTATGAATTATATGTATACATCCTCCATCATATATTATTATGTATTATTTAATTATTATTTCCCGTCTCATAATTACATGTCTCAATAATTAATAAATAATTAATATAAAATATTCATTTCCATAAATCCCATTTCAATAAAATGATGTTTACCAAACCTTTGACCATCCTCTAAAAATACGGGGTATTACAGTCTTCCCTCCTTAAAAGGAACTTCGTCCCGAAGTTCACTCAACATATTCCAACAACTCCAACTTCCAACAAAACATCCAACATAAACCAACAAACTTAACAGAGATCAAAACGTACTTTAAACGCGTATCCAAATGTATTATTAATATACTCAAAATGTATCACCAAAATGTATCATAAATAACAACAAATAACCATTAATAACAAGAAATAACGGGGTATTACATCCTATCCCCCTAAAAGAAAGGGTTACGTCCCCGTAACCTACATACTTAATCAAACAACTTTATTATTCTTAGCTCCTTCCTGCCCTGTCCCATTGAATCCGGCTATGCTCTTGCTTGCACTCTGGTGATTCCCACTATTTCCTTGCCCCTGGTAAGATCCATTCCTAGAGCTCTGATTGGTATAGTTGTTGTAATGGTTCTGGTTAGAGTAGTTATTGTAACTCCTCTGGTTACTCCAACCTCCTCCCTGACTCCCATACCCTCTACTCTGACCATCCATAACCACTTGCCTCTATAGGCGTTATGGCCCATCTTCCCACATCTAAAGCACTGAACTGGCTTGCTAAAGGGACGACGACTCTCACCATGACTAGCACTACCCCCAAATGCTGTCCCATTACCAGTGTAAGCTCTAAACTGATTAGTGTTTGCCTTCTTACTACCCCCAGCTCCCTCACTCACAGCCTCAGACTTTCTCTTCTTTTCTCCTTTTTCTTTCTTCTCCTCAATCACCATCTCCTTAATTCTCTCAACATGACCTGCTCTCTGGTATACCTCCTCAACAGTGGCAGGGACACCAGCAGTAAGTCTCTTCTTAATAGCCAAAGTCAACCCCTTCTCGAATCTCATTGCCAACACTTCATCATTATAATTCAAATCTGCCACATACTCAGCTAACTCCATGAAATTGTTATGATAATCCTCCACTGTCATCTCATCGGTCATCTTAAAAGAATCAAACTGAGCTCTCATCTTACTCCTAATGTGTTCAGGTATAAAGGTATTTCTCAAAATGTTTTTGAAATTCTGCCATGGCACATAAGGTTCCTCACTCAACTGAAATGCCTCCCTTATAGTTGCCTTATTCTTAGTCCACCACCTCCTAGCTTTCCCTCTCAAATAAAACACAGCCTGGTCAACTTGCATTTCCTCTGGACAAGCTATCAACTCAAAAATATTATCGAACTCCCTACACCACTCTCCTAACAAAGATGGTTCCCTAACTCCCTCATACTTTGCTGGTTTATATCGAGCCACTGATGCTCCCACCTTAGAAGGATTCATCTCATCTTTCTTCCCCTTTACAATCTCTAATAGTGCAGCATTCAGGTCCTGGATCCTCTCAATCTCCTCATCGGTCATGGTAGAAGCTCTAGCTCTCTTTGGTGCCATATTGTCTATAAAAGTAAAAGAAAGGGTATAAGTCTCCATGCTATGAAAAGTTATAGGGTAACAACTAATTCCTCCAAAATAAACTCATGTGATTAATTGAATTGAACTAAGGTTATCCTACCACCAAGGTCTTGGTCAAATTGTCACCCTTCCTAGGTCACAATTCAAGTCCGTGGTTCATACTCCCCATTAATGATCCCATATCGTCACTTCTATCCTAAAATAACATGGTTCCGGAAATGATAAAATAATCATGTTATAATCAGACAAAATGAGTTCAGCTCTAGGTCATCCTTTACCAAATCACAAGTCCTTACTCCTATACCCAAATTATCGTAACTCAGTCATCACACTCCACACATAGCTAGGCATCTAACTTTAGCATTCCTTATATTGCTCTTATTCCTTGTATCACAAGTACACAAATCTATATTCTATCTAATCATTGCAAAACATTGTAAGAAGCATGGTTTCGGGGAACATGTACCGCATATCACTAGACATGATTTCTAATTCATACAATCATCACAATTACATCCATCATCCATCATCCATCATCCATCATATGGTAACAAACATTTCATAAGGTAATATGCATACAATTCTCAACCATTTTATATCTCATCCATTTTACTTACCTTGCAATATATTTCACCCTGTAGCGAAGTTAGTAAATAATATCCAACTGGCTCATAAATCAACTCAATACTAACTACCCACTCTCTTATCCTTACCCGAGGTGACCGGTTCAAAACTGAGAGGGCCAAGGAGTACAAATTAAGGACGTCTACTTAACCGCACTCAGGGCTCCTAACAGTTCCTACCCCGGGTTCATTTTATTTAGACGCATCCTAAGTTCATTGGGCTCATTGGTTTAGGCCCGAGGATCGTTCGCTCTGATACCAGTTTGTAACACCCCCATTTAATCAAGAGCCTTTACTAGACATTCCTAATTAAATAGGTGTGTTACCATCTCAGTTTCCTGAGGCAGTAGTGACAAAGTATAGCAATCCAAAGTACTTTATTAATTAAATTACTCAAATGGTCTTATTACAACTTAAATGAAATACGATCTTAAATTAAATTACAAAACTCGCAGCGGAAAATATATTTAACTAAGTATTTATTACATCTTCTATAAAACTCGTGAAGGTCTCTATCTTTGACTCGTCAGTCCACTCGTCCCAATCTGTAACCTGCCAATCAAACTGCTCCCCAATATTGGTTCATCACAGGTGTTTACCGAATACACGTCAACCCAACGGTTGAGTAGGAATAGCTAAACAAAAAAAATAAATGAATACAAGACAATATTAAATGCAAATGAAACGCATGTTCATGATCATCCTCCGAGGCTCCCGTTCATCCCGCCAATCCCTGGCCGGGGTAATCTCAATAACATCCCAGAGACAAGTCCTGCAGAACCAGCCTGGGGAAACCAATGCAAGTGCTCATGATATAAAATGCAAACAATTGAGCTATACAACATTCTTACCATCTCAAACACGAGGCTGGGGAAACCAATTGTATAATTCATCTCAGACACGAGCTGAGGAAACCAATTTATCTAAGTATAATCCATTCAACAATCATATTCATCCATCACAGTTTCACTAATCACACAAGGCAACCAGATAATACTAATCGTGTAAAACATTAAAGTAAATGAATAGCTATCCTACCTCAATAGCAACTTCCGAGTCAAGTAAGCGGAATAATGATACCAAAACCTTCCTTCAACAAATCCGAATATATAACAAGCACGCGGTCCAAGTAATAATAATATTACCGTCTCACAAGGTCGATACCTAAATAAATGATAATAAACAACAATTACATTCTAATAATAATTTATTTAATATATTTATTATATTCCAACAATTAATTAAATCCAGGTTAATAACTCACTAACCAATTATTCCAACTCATTTTAATTAAACTTGATTAATTTCCGACTCAACCAACAAATAATTATACCCGACTCCAAAACAATCCTACACAACCCATACGCGGCCCAAGCCTTCAACTCGTGTTTCCACATGACCCGACACCAACACACCCGAGTCAAAACCCGTCACCTAGCAACGTAGTAATAATAATTACAATTATGCCCAAAATCCAATTAATTAATTGTATATCAAATACGATACGAATTATTAAATAATACGGTTTGTATACATAAAACCTTTCAATAACTACGCTAGAACTCCTTCATACTCGGTTTTCCTCCCAAACCCAACACCCACCAAGCACCCCAAGTCAGCCGTGGCAGCCACCCCAGCCACGCCTGACACCTCCCCTACACCGTGGCCAGAACCACCAGCCCATACCACCACCACGACCTCCCATATCCTCCCTCTTCCTCGACAACAACAACGCCCCAACACCTCAACAACAATACCGAAAACCCGCGTTTCTTCTTCACCAACCTCGACACAGGCATAGCCACCACCTGGCCCACCACCGTGATCATCCTCCTGATCGACGGTGTGGTCCAGTGGCCCTCCATGGCTGGGCCGAACCTGGTGTCAAAGCCGCATCCCCCTTTACCTGCAAAACAGACCGACAACAACAACAATAACCAGAACAACAACGGCAGCACCACGACAACCGCCAACAGCAGCATATAAACACCACATACTGCCGGTCCTACCACCACCAAAGCCTTGGTCCGGTCGATCTTTGTATCGGGTCAGAAATCCCCTTCCTTTCACGGTTTGAATAACAAGAATAATACCGACACATTGCATCCTCCAATTCCGACCACCACGACTCACCTCCGCCCTAACCACCGCCATAAACACCACCAACATGGCCTCATCACGACGCCTTAACCCTACCCAGAACCTGATTGGGTCGAAACAGTCAAGGGTTTGGGTTTGAAGGGTCTCTTTCATCGGTCAAATAACAACAACAATGCATTATGAAACCTTAATCTAATTTGGGTCAATGCAGGTCAACGTGGTCAAGGTCAACGTGTCAAGGTCAGTCCAGGTCGGGTCAAAGGTCATGTCTTGATGTAATACCCTGTAATTTAGTAAATGAGATATTAATAATTTATGTAATTTAATAATTAATTAAAGGTATCGCTAATAATAATTACAAATAAGACGTTAATTGAATAATAAAGTAAGTAAGTGAGTCGGAATTATGCTTAAAAGTTAATTAAGCCTTGGGCCGTGTGATGTATATAATTGGGTTGATTATATTAAGGCCTAATATGAGTAGTAGTCGAGATTTGATTCGGGATTTAATAATAAAATATTAAGTATAATAATTGTATAGTAACTATATAGTAATAATCGAAAAAAGGT
Organism: Silene latifolia; assembly: GCF_048544455.1. Taxonomy (NCBI): domain Eukaryota; kingdom Viridiplantae; phylum Streptophyta; class Magnoliopsida; order Caryophyllales; family Caryophyllaceae; genus Silene; species Silene latifolia. The sequence goes on along the minus strand of NC_133528.1, from coordinate 126,276,394 downwards.
AAAGGTTTCCTAATTGGCCTCATATACTCTCTAATTCTTGACTATAAATACCTAATAATTTGAAAAGTAATTCATAAAAGAAGAGAAGGATATTTTGGAGACGGGAGAAGCTATTAGCGATAAAAGGTAAAATCGAAACATAATTTAATCGTTTATTTACAATTCGATACACAGTAAACATAAGACAACCGTATACCACCGTATTAACCACCATGATACACGACATTGACCTTAGTAGTTACATTTGACCACCTTGAACCTAGTAAGCCTGTTTGTGACCACTGTTGACCACCATGTGTGGCGGTGTGGGCGTCTAAAGGGTGGCTGCCATGGGTAGTTAAGACGGGTTTAAACTCGTGTATACATGACGATTTGACCTGGGACTTGGATGGTTGGTCTTGTCGGCATTGGGCGGTCCTAAGGGTGGTAATGGGGTGGTCGGAGGTGGTTCTTGGTACGGTGGTTGCCGGAATTGCGACCTAGGGCAGACTTGTGTATAAAACCGATGGAACTACTTATGTACTCGTTGCCTTGACCTGGGTATGGTGGGAAAGGATGCTGGTGGGGCATTAGACCTAGTGGGTGGCGTCGTGGTGACCGTAGGTGATGGTTTGTGATGGTGTTGTCGGAAAAACGTGAAAACAGGGGACGGATTCCTTGTGATGTTGTTGCCGGTGTAGGGTTGCTGCTGGGGTATGGTTGATGGTTTGAAAGGACGAGGGACCACCCCTGGAACCACCTTTGGTCAGTGGTGATGACGATGGTGTCCAGAGGTGGTGTGATTTCGGGTAGGTATGGTGTCGGGTTTTCGGTTTTGGTGTTCGTGGTTGTGGCTCCTAGGGCGTGAGTTTGCGGGTTGTAGGGGAGGGTTGAGCTGCTGGTTGGAGGTCGTCTAGGGGCATGGTGGTGCAGGCTACTGGTGGTTGGTGGCGTGGTGTCTCTAGGTGGCGAGAAAGGTGTGTTTGGTGGCTGCTAATAGGGGGTTGTTATATACGGTTTATAAACCGTATGAATGGTTGTGTTTGGGGTTGTTTACATGGGAATGCATGGGTATGGGTAGTGTGTTTGGTTTGTTTGTTTGTGACGGTTTTGATTTGGGTGACTCGGGTTTTAATGGGTGATCGGGTTTTGACTTATTGAAACGGGTTTTTATAATTATATTATACAAGATTATAATTAACATAATTAATTAATTAATTAATTAATTAATAATCGTTGAGTCGGGTTTCTAAGTTGGGTTTGATGCGGGTTTTCGTATATCATAATAATTAATAATAATAGGTTATGAATAAAATATGATAATTAATAATGAAGTATAAATAAAGTAAATAATTAACATTGAATAATTAATATAATAAATTATAATTACAAGTAAATAATTGAATTGAATTATATATTTATGTTAGGTGACGATTTGTGAAGAATTTATAATCGGGTTCGTGTGCTTTAATTATTTGGAGCGCTTTGAGCTGCTTAATTGGATTTGTTTGCCAGGTAGGAAACTACTCAATCGTGTCTTATTTCTGTTATTGCTAAAGATGGGTTAAAATGTATGAGGTGGTGGATTGGTGAAGGATATGTTTAACTGTTTACAACGATATTATTATACTGCTGGATTTTCTGTCTTATGCCATTATTCTATATCATGTCGGTTTGGTTATATTACTGAGACTGTCATTATTATTGATTGTTGTTGGAGTTGGGAGATGAGTTTTGTGTGTATCCAGACTGTGTGTCTGAGGCGGGACTGTGTGTTCAGTATATCCAGACTGTGTGTCTAAGGCGGGACTGTGTGTCCATTGGACTGTGTGTGTCCTGGAGTATGACTATGTGTCTAGAAGTGGAGTATGACTGTGTGTCTAGAAGTGACTGTGTATGGTGGTGTGGAGTGAACGGGATTGTGGTGTTAGAGTTTATTTGTGTATCAGTGATATTGCAGGTTGCGTTATTCTCATTCATTTAGTGTCCTACTCAACCTCGTGGTTGACAGTGTATTCGTGAACACCTGCGATGAACCGTTTTATGGGGAGCAGGTTTGACAGGTACTAAAGATTAGCTGACTCGGGAGCATTGAGATGAGAGCTCGACTTGGACCGTAGTTGAAGTCTAGATCACATAGAATAATTATATCACTTTATTTATTTCCGCTGCGAGTTGTAATTATTTTATATTAAATTTTAGTTGATTAGTTTGTAATAAACATGTAATCGCTAAGTTTTAATTTAAAGTACTTTGGTATTGTTGTACTTTGTTATTCAATACCTCGGAAAACCGAGATGGTAACAGTCCTATTTATTTGAGAATGTCTAGCTAAAGGCTCCTGAATAAATGGAGGTGTTACACTTGAAGTACATGCTTTAGCTTGTAACATTTTTCTGTATCATGTCCTTTACCTCTGTGATATTCGCAGTACGAATTCTCGTCCCAAGACTTGGATTTCTTTTCTGGTTCAGGTGTAGGCCATATGGAATGAAGCTTACCCTGTTTTATCAATCTCTTCAGAGCATTGGAGTATGTATCCCCAATATTTGTGAACTTTCTTTGTGGGATACTCTTCTTTGATGGTTCGAGAAGGTTAACCTCATCAGTCTTGCTAGTAGAGCCGTAAGAACGACTTGTTGAGCCTTGATATCCACGACCTACCGTTTTGGACAAGAGTCCTTTACGGATGTCATCTTCGATCCTTGTCCCTAGTACAGTTAACTCTTTGAAGGTCTTAATGTTTTGGTACCTCAAATAATTTGCATAAATGGGCTTTAAATTGTCCACGAATTTTTCCACGAGGGTAGCTTCATCTGGACATTCGACAAGTTGGGTACTAGTCTTCCTCCACCTACTTAGGAAGTCGCTGAAGCCTTCTTTATCATTTTGGGTAAGAACCTCTAAGGTGTGCATATTGACTTGGATCTTGGCATTATCCGCATATTGCTTAGCAAACTCGATCGTGGCATCATCCCAAGTGGCAATCTTCTTGTGCTCTAGAGAATAAAACCATTGTTTAGGAATGTTGTCAAGAGATGAAGGAAAGATCCTTAAGAACATCTCGGGTTTAATGCCTTTGATAGACATATAATCCTTGAAAGCACGGATATGGTTCAAAGGGTTTTCGTGCCCCTTGAATTTCGAGATATCCGTCATATTGAAGTTGGTTGGCAATTTGGAACTCACGGCCTCATACTTGCGATTGTTTTCCCTATAGATATCATCCCCTTTGAGGTATATCAGTTGTTCCTCCAAGTATTGGAGTCGTTTTTCAGCAGCTTCAGCCAAACCTACGGGAGGGTCGACCTCTTGTGCTCCCACAAAAGGTGGTGTATTTTCATTTGCGAAGTCATTCACAAAATCATGAGGCACTTCATTTTCTGCAGGAGGCAACCTAGTTTCTACTACAACAATTCGGCCCTCGATCGTGTTGAGGCGATTATACACTTGGTCTTGGCTAGCTTGGAGACGAGTTAACGCGGCTAGGATTAGATCATTACGATTTGGTGGTTGTCCATTGACACTTGCGTGACTAGTTCCAGGCATCTTGAAAGCTGGATAAGAGATCGACGACGAATCAAAACACGAACGACCATTCTAGCACACTTACAAAAAAAAAGGTTTGACTTGTGAAGTGGGAGTGTGGCACTTGTGTCAAGTGAGGTTTGAAGAAATGACAAGGTTTGGAAATATTGGTCCTAGTCAACTATAGTGTAGTTGTAGGAGTGGACTCGAAGTGAGGTTTTGAAATGGGCTTTGAGGCCTGAATTTTGACTCGACATTTTGAAGGAGGTTTTGATTTTTTACAAAATTCGTCATGGTTTTGTTTAGAAATGGTGATCATATATAATACAGGCACTTATACAGGCATTATAACGGAATGCTGAGTGCATTTAAAAGGGTTTTGGTTTAAAGGGTGGGTTGCCATACCGAACAATCAAACCCGGGGTCTGTGGAGAGGCTCGTACCAAACAGGAGTAAGGCCGATTCCTAGTCCATTTCCTCGAGTAGTGAAAGTCCTTGATACAAACAAGAGTAAGTACCATGGTATGGTTGACGTCAATCGCTATCCATCCTTAAGCCCAAATAAGAATTTGGACTGTCTAGACGGGATGATTGGTCGAATGGGTTGGGTTGGGCCTTAGGAAGGCCGAATAAACGGTCTAGGAAGACCGAGTTATGAAAACCAACAACTGTCTTGTACAACCTATTCCCTAACCTTGTTCAAGTTTCACCCTAGCCACACGTAAGTGTATTAATCCCCAGCAGAGTCGCCAAACTGTGGACGCGGGCCCACGGGGGTCGCTCGGGTAGAAAACGAGCAAGCTTTTGCATTTGTGGAGTCGCCACCAATTTTTTGTGGAAAATTGGAAACCGTTCGAATACCTCATGCCATATCAAGACACAAAGTAGTGACATGAACACCAAGAACTCGTTACCCTTAGCATTCTATGTCTAGAATGACTCTCGTGGATGCCAATGAATACGGATGTTCACAGAGATCTGGAGTAAGGGGTGAGGGTACGTATTAGGAAGCTCTTTTGATCGAATACCTAATCCCGCCCGCCTCGATAGCGGCCTCTACTACTGATTAGGGAAATTATTCATACTTGATATGTTGTCGGTTATATGCATGTAATGCAACATCCAATAAATTAATCCTAGCATGTGAGAATTTAGACTAAGTCGGTTAACACGTAATTTAACATGCATTTGGGTCAAAGTACAAATTTAATGTTAATTGCATGTGAGAGCATACAAACAATAATAAAGAATAAAGAAATACAATAAAGAAAATTACAATAATTACAATAGGTTAATCGATTTACGTCGAAAGTACATTTGAAACGGACGATTTGAGAAAAGAAAGAATAAACTAATTAACGAACAGATTATTAGTGATAATACGAATAATAGTTAATTAATACGTAATTAATAAACTAGGCCCAGGCAGAAACGGGAGTTCAGAGACAGAACTCAACCCGGAACAGGCGCAGCAGAGCTGCGTCCTTTGGAAGAGGCGCAGCAAACGCTGCGTCTGTTCCTGAGTTCAGTTCTGGTTGTGAAGCCGGAATTGCAAATTGTTAATATTCATTGGTGATTTAAGGATCAATTATGGACATTTGACTCGGATAGAAGTGATTTAACGTATTATTTACATATGATTGGGTCATAAAAACAATAAAACATGGATAAAATTAATTAGGTTATTAATGACGAACTAATGATGGCAATGATAATAAACAGATGAAAATATATCAATGAATGAACTTGAGAGACTCAATATTGATGAATCAAACCTCTAAAAACCCGAATTGATTTCAATGACGAAAACCCGCAAATATGAATTATGAGGGATTTAAGTCGGGATTTAAAAGATGAATTAAATATTGATGATTTACCTGTTAAAATTGTTATGTTAAAAATTATCGTGTTAATGAACATGAACAATTGAAAACAAAACAAACAGACGAACAAAAGACGAAGGAAGAAGAAAGGAAGCAGGAACTGTGGCAACCTCAGGAAGAGGCGCAGCAGATGCTGCGTCCCTTCGAAGAGGCGCAGCAGTTGCTGCCTCCTTTTTCGACGTTTGTCTCCTGTTAATCCGTAAAAAAGGTCTAAAACAAGGTTTTATAAATCGGTTTTGAAAGTGTTTTCGACGTAAACCTTACAATAATGATTACAAAAATAAAGTACAATAATAAAAGAAGGGATTTATCCCCTCAGACTTACATGTTTGACGAAACGAGATTAACTAAGTTAACGTTTAGTGATGCTCGACTCGAATGTACGACGAAAGTGCCCTATAAGAGGAAAACGAACAAAATTGATTAAGTTGATTGATGTGGAGTTGGTTAAATTGGTCGGTCATACAAAACGAGGCTGGTACTCAGAAGGATCCGAGCTTACGTGGTCGAAAGTTCAAGCACGTAAACGCCAAAAAGCAAGAGCGTGGTCTTAGAATGCAAAGGGAGAAGAGAAGGGCGGACACTCGCGTGAGAAATATGAGGGCCGAAGGTCCCTATTTATACTAATCACACGAAGGAATTAGGGTTTCGGAGAAACTTTGGAAGTGAATCTCGAAAAGATTTGAAAATACGCAGAAAGAAACTGGGGATGAGGCGCAGCAGCCACTGCGTCTCTTGGAAGAGGCACAGCACCTGCTGCATCCTTTCCCAAGTGGTTTCCTCCTGCGGAAGAAAGATTTCCGTGTTTCTATTATGGAATTGCGGTTTGATCTCAATTTACTTAATATATTATATAATATTTCCGGGATATAATTTGCCAAAGAGATTAAAAGATTGAAAATATGGAATAGAAATATCTAGAACATTCCAGAATATTCTGACTCGGCATTTTAAACGGTTATTAGGAAATGAAGACAGTTTTTGACCCGGACTCCAAATGTACTCTAATTACTGTCAAAACGACCGTATCGGCGCGTAGATGACGACTATGACGTATACATAAGTGTTTGAGCTATCACTTGACGATAAACTTATGAACTGTCATAAATCATTCCGCGTACCAAACATGCGGCCCAATCATCACCGGGTGGCTTGCGGGAGGTGCAGAAATGAGGTATCTAAAAATTGGTCAACAGATTTATTGTGAGAATTGTTTGATCATTAACAATTTAATTATAATCGTTTAGTTGAATGCATGCAACTGAATTAGTTAATTATGTTAAGTTCAATCCTAGATCGGAAGATTGGAATGAATAGACCTGTTATGGCAATAGACTACACTAGTGAGGGCGGAAGCTAAGCTAGTTGTATTTTAGGGCGGATAGCGGACCGGAAGGACCTTTCCTTTACCCTTTTCACATTAGATCGACTGACCTACCTTTAGCCGACTTGTGCATCTATCATGATAACCCGACATCCTGGAATTTTTCTCTATTTGATTTTTCTCTTTCTCCATCCCTTGCTTTGCCTTCATTAGTTTAGTAACAACACTCAAACCCCCAAATTGTGACCGTAGGTAGACTGAATTGAGAAGTAGATAGTGACCGCCTCCCTGTGGAGATCGACCCTACTTACCGCTGACTTCTGTTAGTAGTACTTAGGTATTTATTTTTGGTACTAAACGACGGTATCAAATTTTGGCGCCGTTGCCGGGGAGGCAACTATTTTATTTACTTGTTTATTTTTGTCTATCTTTAGCCTCAAGGGATTAATTCCTTGAGGCAATTCTCATCTTTTTCTCTAGTGTTGTTTTGATATGCCCTACAGGTCCTACCTAGACAGTTCTAGATAAAAGATCATCAAAGGAAAGGCTTGAGTACCTTTGATCTTACACCTATGTTCTATCCTATGGTGCAACAGGTGGTTTACTGTGAGAGATGTGGTGCTGCGGGGCACAATGCTATTATATGTCTAGCGGGAAAAGACAGTATCAAAATTTGGCGCGATGAAGTCTATGCGTTTAGGCAGCGTAGGCAAGCCACTCGTTCCTTTGCATATGTGCTACCACATCAGTTTCAGCAACAAGGCTATCAAAAGTCTTCGTTTATCTGGCCCCCGCAACAACAAACCCTTCCTCCCGTTGAAGAGAATGAAGAGGTTGCTGAATTGAAGTCCTTGGTGAAGTCACTTGCACTTCTAGTGCAAGAATCTGATAAATCTAGAGAGGCTCACCTCAAGCTACTTAAATCTCAACTAGCTCAATTAGCTGCCGAGTCGGATTCGAGGGACTCAGAGACGGTATATGCTATTTTTACCGACAGTAGTCTTTCCCATGAAAGACCTGAGTTGTCTATTGATGATGAAGACATTTATGACTCGAAAATTGAAGGTGTTAATGAAGATGAAGCTTTTCTCAAATTATTCACCACGGTTCAGCATAAGGAGTTCGATCGAGCAGATTACACCACTCGATCGAACACTTTGGAGGAAGATTTGCTCGATCGACCAGATGTGAATGTTCGATCGAATATTGCTGTGGAAGAACAACTCGATCGAACGGTAAGTACTCCTCGATCGAGAACTTTTTATGAAGAAACTCCTCGATCGAGCACTGTGCATTCTAGATCGAGTGATATGGCCACGGAGAGCATTGCTATGTCACTTTGGTTCGTTCTGGATGATGATATGGACGAAGACAATGGTTATGGTGAATCCCCCACTTTCAAAGCCGAGTTGGATGTTTTAGAAGCTGCGATTTACGGGATAGATCCCACAGAGGAGGGGAATGATAAGGTAGCTGAGTCAGAGAATGCTTTTAGCACGGAAGAGGTAATACATTATTTTATCAACGATTCCGACGTTAGGAGCGACCGACCTGAGGTAATTAAACATGATTTCATGATTATTGTTATGACTAAAAGTAAATTACCTCGTATGACTTATGCTATATATTTCAATACTCCACCCCCTCCCAGTTGGATAAATAAACTTATAAAGTTTCACCATATTTGTCATCGAAAATTTGTTAGGCTGAGATGGTACTTTATATTGCTTTTATATGCTCTTTCTTTACTATGGTGCTACTTACAGTTTTGTGTAGCCCCTGCGCAGTTATTTGATCAGTTGCTACGTGCTTTGAGCTGTTTTGACTCGGCTCAATTGGAGTAGCTGACTAAAAGAAAAGAAGGTCGGGCTGGGACCTATCTGAAACTAGCGCTGTCCGGGAGGCAACCCGGAGTTTAAATTTTTAGTTGATTTACTTTTCAGTTTTTGTTGTGTGTGTAATAATTGGTTTTTTAAACCATAGACTGTGAACGATTTAGAATTGGTTTTTGGTCGTCATTTGTCTGCAGGTACCACTCGATCGAGAATTCTTTTTACTCGATCGAGTCCTTAATCCGTTCGATCGAACACTCCTATTACTCGATCGAACACCTACATAAACATATATATATCGATCGAGTAACCAGTTCTCCTCGATCGAGCACTTTGGCAGCCTAATGTACTCGATCGAGTACTAACTCCTCCCGATCGAGTACCATCGAGTAAGTTGGCTTGATTTACTTCCTGTGACGCTGTTCTGGGGCTATTTAGCGACCTCCCATGTTGCTGGCTTGTTTGGGGAGGTCCCTTCTTCGCGTACTCTTGTAAGTTTTCCGCATCACCACTTTCTCCTTTTTAGTTTGCATTTCCTTTCCCTATTTTAGGTACAATGAGGGCATTGTACGGTTTGGTTTGGGGAGGTTATGCATCCATATCTGTGTCTGCATGTTGTTTTTATTGCATTTCTGTTATCACGTTTAATTTCTGTATGCATTGTTGTTTATTTTTAATAAAATTCAAAAATCCCATAAAAATTAAAAAAATTCAAAAAATCAAAAAAATTCACGTTTATTTTAGCATATAGGTTGAGTCGGAACGGTGGATTTCGATGATGAAATTGCACTGCAATTGTCTTCTTGCTTAAGCCTTGCATAAACTAGTATTCTTTTAGCATCGTCTGATTGCATATCTACGACTTTATGTTGAAATTTAGCTGAACGAATAGACTTGACCTGAAATTTTGGCAACCTACTTATAATTTCTAAGGAATTAGAGCTTAATAAACTGGTGTCATTTATGACCGGTTTCATGTAGGATTGTGAGTAGTTACTCCTTGCATAACATGTTCATTAATTTGCACGTATATGAAATTCAATTGCTTTTTGCCTACATACATTCGGGTTAGTGGTTGGTGTCACATGCAGGGAGGTGATTAAAATTCTCATTCCTCTCAATTTTACCCATTTAACTCCACATTAGCCAAATTTGCATTTTTGACCCTTTACTACATCCAAATATAGCCTGCCTTGTCAAGCTAGTTTAGTGTATGTTTTTGCGGTATATAACTTATCGTGCCGAGTTTGGTTTGTATTGTTTTGTTTTGGAGTTGGTAATTTATGAAGGAGAAGAAGTATGAAAAAAGGAAGTTGAAAAGGAAAAAAAAAAGAATACGAAAAAAAAAAAACAGAAAAAAGATGAAAAAAAAATAAAGAAGAATGAAAAAGAATGAAAAAAAAAATGATGAAAAAAGAGTTTGTATTGTTGACGGTTTCACTCCTATGCTTTATTTATATTTTATGAGGAGTTGATATTATTCGGTTTGGTGAGTTTGTGTGCCGATTAAGGGCATTGTGCTTAATTTTGAGATGGCTAAGAATCGGATATTGTTCACTATGGTTCCGTTAGGTAACTAGCTTGACTTTTTACCTCACATCTCCAAAAATGTTTTACCTTTTCATACCCATTGCCTCACTTTACCATATTTTGTAAGCCCTCGGCTGTGACGGACCTCGTTTGGTTGGAAAGTATGTGCACGGTAGTTAGAATTGTCTGTCATATTAGCTGCATGCATGTTTATGTCGGTCGTAGTATAGGTGAGCGACTATTTTCTTCTCCTCTTACACTCATATGCTTACCCTTTACTTCATAAGAGAAGAGTGACCCGTGAGAGTCCACTTTTGAAGGTCTTGCAAGGTCGACGATTTAGCTTTATTATAGACACCCTATAACTCGTTTGCATTCGACTGATTTGCTACAAGTATTAGTTTGCTTGCATTAAATTGGTTTAAGTGGGCATTTATAGCTAGCTCTAAGCTTTCTTTTCCGTTCCATTAGTTTGCATTTAGTTTACTCGAGGACGAGTAAAAATTTGGTTTGGGGAGATTTGATACGTGCATTTTATATAGTCTTTTTAAGCCCCTTTATGCATGCATTTCTATGCAGTTCTCGTAGTTCTATGCTACGAAATGCCCCGAATATTCTACTTTGGTTTGTTAGGCTTTAATTGCAGGAATGGACCCGAAAGTAGCGGAATCGAGCCTGGAATTATCCTTTTTGCTTGCATTTAGAGGATGAGTGGACTTGGAGCGGAAATGCTACTGTCCTGGGATGCGTGAAGGAGTCTCGAAAGCTAACCAAGTGAAGAACATGAGCTACTGCAGTGGGGAATCATCGATCGAGGTGTTTTGCTGACTATAGTCCTCGATCGAACACTTTTGGAGAATAAGAAGACTCGATCGAATACTTTATGTGTTCGATCGAGGGGCGCTTTATTAGAGATACTCGATCGAGTATTCATTTCACTCGATCGAGGGGTTTATGCTGGATTATGTTCGATCGAGTATTTCCAAAGGACTCGATCGAGTAACTAGTTGTTGGACGTGGGCTTTTGTCTTAATTTTGTGTTTTAGGTCGAATAAAAATATCTCTCCTATAAATAGGAGAGAGGTAATTAGGTTTAAGGATCACTTCATACATTACTTTTCCCCTTTATTACTGTTGAACGCTGCTTTTCTCTCTATTTCCCGGATCCTAATCTGTAGTCCTCTCTTTACTCTCTATTTAATTTGCGATGTTTATTATTTCTTCATCTTTCGCTTTTGTTTTATTTGTTATGCATAGCTAATCTCCTAATGCTAGGATTAGGGGAGTCATGATAGATAATCGATGATGCTTTAATTGGTCAACAAATTTATTGTGAGAATTGTTTCATTAACAATTTAATTATAATCGTTTAGTTGAATTTATGCAACTGAATTAGTTAATTTGGTTAAGTTCAATCCTAGATCGGAAGATTTGAATGAATAGACCTGTTATGGCAATAGAATACACTAGTGAGGGCGGAAGCTAAGCTAGTTGTATTTTAGGGCGGATAGCGGACCGGAAGGACCTTTCCTTTACCCTTTTCACATTAGATCGACTGACCTACCTTTAGACGACTTGTGCATCTATCATGATAACCCGACATCCTGGCATTTTTCTCTCTATTTGATTTCTCTCTTTCTCCATCCCTTGCTTTGCCTTCTATAGTTTATTAACAACACTCAAACCCCCAAATTGTGACCGTAGATAAACTGAATTGACAAGTAGATAGTGACCGCCTCCCTGTGGAGATCGACCCTACTTACCGCTGACTTCTGTTAGTAGTACTTAGGTATTTATTTTTGGTACTAAAAGACGGTATCAGTATACCCCACCACCTTTGGAAATTTTTGCACAATTTATCACAAACCACTCTCGACACTATCTGCTTAGGATGCCCCACGATAGTAGGCAAACCGAGATATTTATCATGCTCCTCGAAAGCTCGATCACCTAGCCATTCCGCGACTTGAACTCTCCATCCCGACCTCGCACATTTGCTAAAAGACACTGTGATTTTATCAAAATTAAACCGCTGCCCCGAAGCCTTCTTGTAGCATTCTACAATCTCCTTAACCTTACAAGCTTCTCCTTCATTCGCCCTAACAAAAATAATTGCAATAGTCTGCAAAAAATAATTGTGAAACAACTGGGGCCTCGCGTGCTACTCGCACTCCATGGATGATGCCAACCATAATCGCTTTCGTAATATGTCCCGAAAACACCTCATCACGAAGTATAATGAGATATGGAGATAAAGAATCACCTTGAAGAAGACCCCTAGTTGGAATGAATTCCTCCGACGGCTGGCCATTTAGCATGATGGAAAAAAGAAACAGACGAAACACACCTCATTACACGATTGACCCACTGATTATCAAACCCCATCCTCTACAAAACCTACTCCAAAAAAAACTCATTCGACTCGATCATAAGCCTTTGCCATATCTAATTTAAGTGCCATAAATATGGCCATCCCCGTATCTCGTGTTTTTCAGTGATGAAAAATTTCAAATGCGACAAGAATATTGTCGTTAATCAATCGTCCCAGCGTAAATGCTGATTGGTTCTCCGACACAATATCGCCTAAGAAGGATTTGAGCCTATTCTCCTCACTTTAGAAACCAATTTATACACCACATTACAAAAACTTATGGGACATAAATCAACAATTTTATCCGGTGCCTTTTTCTTTGGAATTAGCACAATTTGTGTTTTATTTAGACGGCGGAAAATCATCCCCTCGAAGAATACCGAGCACCTCTTGACAACTACCGAACCCATAATATGCCAATAGGTTTGGTAAAATAAGTCATTCATTACGTCAGGCCCTGGCGCTTTAAAGGGATGCATCTGATTAATAAGCGCAAATATTACCGGCCACTTCCTTTCTATAATCGGACTCAACCCTTCATTCATATTATCCGTCACACGATCAGCCAAAACACCCAACACATATTCAAAATCATGCGGGCTCGCGGACGTAAACAAGCCTTTGAAGTAGCTCAACACCACCTCCGTAACTGCCTTGGTACCCGCGTGAACCCGTCCACCATCATCAATAAGTCTAGAAATATGGTTTTTATATTTCCACTTCCCCGCCTTTCTATGTAAGTATTTTGTATTCCTATCTCTTTTTTTTAGCCACAAGGATCTCGACCGTTGGCGCCAAAACAACTATTTTGTCTTCACAATTTTGCTATAGCATTCACAATTGCTTTCCTCTCCCATATAGCCCTATTAGACCTATCTCCTTCGTTAAACCTCTTTAATCTCCGTCGCTTTGCCTGTAAATATCTATTAATTTTTCCAATACTATTCCCTTCCTTTTCTGCAACTCGAACGAGCAATTAACAATCGAATCCAGAAGCTCTCCATTCCGAGCCCCCACGCCCACTCAATAGTGTCTTCGCATCCCTTCTCACCTTTCCAAATTTGTTCAAAATGGAAAAGCTTTCTATTTCTCATCACTCTCTCCGCCCTCCTCTTAAGCGTTAGTATTATCGGCGCGTGATCAAACCACTCTCTATCAAGAGGAAGTAACTTAGCAACCCAAAACATATCGAACCATTTCTCGTTCCCCATAGCCCGATTAATCCGAGATTGGCGATTATCATTCTATTCTTGTTTGTTATCATATGTAAATTCATACCCATCGAAATCAACACCCTTCAGCCAACACTCATCAACTGCCTCTGGTAAATTATTCATTTTCCATTGAGGGCGAACATCCCTCTTCATCTCACTAGCATATAAAATCTTATTAAAATCAGCAATACACACCCACGGATCATCACCCGTTTCAGCTCCAAGGAGCTTTAATAATTGCCAAGAAAGATGTCGATCACTAACCACATGCCATCCATAAAATCCCTTCACCCGCCATTTACAGGTGTCTCCAATAATAACAAAATCCATATGGTGCACCGAAGCAGACCATAACACACATTGAATATTCTTTCGCCCCAAAAACGCTAAACCTCCAGCCCTACCAACACTATCAACTTCCAAACCCTTCAACTCATCTAAGCAAGCTCTCACCCTAAGTAACTCTACACTACATAACTTTGTTTCACATAAAAAAATCATAGAAGGGGCCTGTTGATGTGGGAATTTGATGTGTCCACGAGGGTTTTTCAAACAGAAAGAGTCGCTACCGAATTTTAAGGAAAACTCGAAAACCGTTTTAGAGAAAAAGGATTTGTGTGAAATTACGTGCTGGGATGCTCGTTCAAACACCCAACCCCACCCGTTGTAAACAACGGCCTCTACTAATGTCAAATAATGGCCAATATTAATCGAACTAGTATTTGTCGTATGCATCCATTCATTTTAAACCCTAACATGTGAAAGCAATTCTAGTGGTTTAAATGCACATAACTTCGTCAAGTGATTTAAACATGTGAGTTCAATAAGCTATTCTAGCATAAATAAACAAATACAGATAAGAGAAAGAAATTCATTCTTACTCTAGCGGCGCTGCAACAAACATGGGTTACATTACAATAACAATTGCAATAAAACCGTAAACAAACAAGCAAGGCATTAATCTTTTTTTTTTTGGGAAATGTAAGTATATTAATTAAACCATCCAAACAACATTACACTTTTCCACCTATTTTCATAGTTTTCTTACCCTGAGTTACATAATCTATCAATCCATATGTTGTAACGGAGGCGTCCTGTTACCCAAACAGTTAATTGATAAGGCGATAAGAACAATAAATAACGAATGTAAATAAAGTTGACACAAAGATTTACGTGGTTCACCAAAAAATAATCGCTACGTCCACCCTGCGAGGAGATCAAATTTCACTATTGTGGAGAAAATAGTACAGCAGTAGACCGGTACACACGCGCTCAATATGAGCCAAAACTATACCCTATTCTACCAACAAATATAGTAGTCTCAAAGGAACAAAAGAGACTACCCCAATAAGACGAAGGACAAATAATCTTGAGGCCTACCAAGATTTGAACAAACTCCTCCGATCTTCAAAGACAGACGAACAACAATAATAGAGCCCCGGAACAAACTGAGTTTTCTTCTTCAGAAAGAACCTCACAAAACGACTCTCTTTATTGTGCTCTCAAAACTCTCTCTTAATTAACCTAGAATAATACTTGGGTCATTATATATTTATTTCACCCAAGATAAAATATCTAGACTAAATAAAAAATAAAGACTAATAGGAAATAATACGGAGTACTTGTTTCCTAAACCAAACCAAAGATGAAAAAACAAAGCTAAAAGATAAGAAAAGTCGAACATTCTTATCTTTCCTAAAGCTAAGTCATATTGCATGAGACTTCACTAACAATCCAATGCAACATCAGTCACGTGGAGTATTCAGCCAAATACTAAATTGAACAGACATGTATGCGAGTCACGAAATAAAGACGCGAGACTCTCTTCATGCACAGCTATGTGTCTTCATGATTCCATTATTCATCTTTGCCTTAAATTAATCCGTCTTCGATACAAATTCAAGGCACAAATTTCTAACAAATCTCCACCTTGACTTGAATTACCCAAAAACGAACCCAAACCAAATCAGCTTCAATAGGGTCGAATCTCAAGTCACTACCTGTCCCGATAGTCTCCACTTTGACTTGAACACAACCCACAAAAAGGACAAACGAACCAAGTGTGCAACAAATGTGACCAAATATACAAAGTACCCAATGTAGCAAGCTGCGACTACCAAATGTACTAAGTACCCAACATATCTTATACCAATAGGAAGGCCAAACGTAGCAAACTCCGAAGAGGGCAAAAGCTACCAAACGCCAACACAAATATATGAGATACCCACTGTCACTATGATGGAACGATGTACCAAAACAACACACACAAGACTCCAAACAAAATCTCCTCCAAACTACATGGCTAAATGTACCGTCGTACCAAACTGTCCCAAAAGAAACACAAATGCCACGAACAAAACAAATGTCTCACTTGAGTATACTAGGTATCATGACCACCACAGAAATCCCTACACCAAGGCAACAAAACTCAAGTCGAAACAAAAACAAAAACAAACATTCTAAGAGAGCTCAAATTACCTCCATCAAAGGTAGAAATTGTTAGACAAGATAGTCCAACCCAAAAGGTCCAAAGAATAAACTTCCGTCGAAGTCAAATAACCCCTTATGAGGTCCTAAACGGCTCTCTTTCAAGAGCCACAAACAGCTCCACCTGGAGCCCCAAACCGCCCCACCTCTTGGGGCGCAGACCACCTCATTGAGGCGAAGAGACAAAAGTAGATAGCTTGTCTTGAGAACCTTGTAGGTTGACCTGTACCGGAATAGACTCCACCTTACTGTCAACACTAACATTCTCACTAAAGCTATCCAAACCCGAATAATCCAGAATATCACCAAGTGACCCAAGTGACCCAAACTGGATGTGCTTCAAAGTATCGTTCACATATCCAAGTTGCATATGCCCCAACTTAGACTCGAGAGAGACAGAAGAACGATTACCTAATGCTCCAACAGTCAGCACAGTGCCTTGAAGGACATAAATAGTTCCTTCCTTAACACCCCTCCAAGTAACAGAAAAACCCTTACCAACACACAAAGATCCACCATCACCTTGAAAACTGTAGCCCTGATCAACTAACATCCCAAGTGATACAAGATTTCTCTTCAAATGTGGAACATGCCTAACACCTTCTAGGAAGACAACAACACCATCACATGTCCTAACCCGAATAGTCCCAACTCCAAGCACCTCACAAATAGACCCGTCACCCATGACAACATTGACCCCATGTGAAGCTTCATAAGAAGTAAACCATTCCCTAAAAGGACACATATGATAAACGCATCCCGTATCCAAAATCCAACTATCCGAAGAACGTGGAACAACATCAACAACGAGAGCATAATCTTCCTCAAAATCGTATTTAGCAACCTTTTGTAAACAATGAAAACACCACTTCCTTCAACTTAGGACACCGATTTTTCCAATGACCTGTTCTTTGCGATAATTGCGGACATTCTTACGAGGACCCTTAGACTTGGATTTACCCTTACTAGAACCCTCGGAATTAACAACAAGCCCTACAGGACTACTGTCTACAACACCACCTGACGCTACTCGGCGCAAATCCCTAGTGTGAAGCGCTGACCTCACCTCCTCTAGGGTCAAAGAATCTTTACCAACAACAAACGACTCCACAAAAGTCTCAAACGAATTTGGCAAAGAAACTAACAAAATCAAGGCGGCATCCTCATCATCTACCTTAACATCTAAATTACGAAGATCAAGTAAAATAGAGTTAAGATGGTCTAGATGGTCTTTGAGAGACGTAACTTCTTGCATACGAAGACCAAACAAACGCTGCTTAAGAAGCAACTTGTTGGTTAGAGTCTTTGTCATATACAAAGATTCCAACTTCAACCACAAACCTATAGCAGTTTCCTCATCGGCAACCTCAACCATAACGTGATCAGCTAAACATAACAGAATTAAGGAATGAGCCTTCTCCTCCAAGACTACATCTGCATCTGTCTTTGCTGTCTTTGCTGCATCAGACGAACTACCTGCTGAATTTGCCTTTGAGATAGCAGACCAGACGCCTTGCTGTCTAAGCAAAGCTCTCATCTTTAACTGCCACAGCCCAAAACCATTTCTCCCAGTGAACTTTTCAACATTCAAAACATTCGTAGCCGACATCTTTTCACCTGAAAATCAAGAAACCCAAATAACGCCTAAAAAAGACAACTAACAGCGGAAGCAGATCCCAAATCAGAACGTTAGCTCTGGTGCCAATTGTTGTGCGGAAGCGTGAATATCCCGTGCCAGGCCTCTGCTGTACCTGTGTCCACAACTCATAATAGTACGATATTGTCCGCTTTGGGCCAAGCCCTCACGGATTTACTCTTGGGCTCCTTCCCAAAAGGCCTCGTACTATTATATTTTGTAGATACTTATAAAGATGATCTTTCATCTTTATTCTACCGATGTGGGACATGGGTTTGCACCCTAAAACCATATGCTAGCTCTTCATGATATTAGCCTTACCTTCATGAGTTTTAATAGCATACACATACTAGCTCTGACCTGTTTGACAACTACAACAGGCCGTGGCATTACATTCTCTAACCTCCATTTGTTTCTTACTAACCATATCTCATAAATGAGGCTTTCAAGACAGGCTGCTTTTACTTGCTTCCGTATCAGAGATCTTCTTCTAAATTGCAACCACCAGGCTATTACCTCCTGCGAAGGCAAGCTAACCTGCAACCACTCAGTAATCAACTTCAAACACTCTTGGCTATAGGGACATAAGAAGAACATGTGATTAAGATGCTCTGCTACAGTCCCACATAACCAGCAGCAGTTAGTCTGAATGATTTCCATCTTCTGCAATCTATCCCGGGTTAAGAGCCGTTGGTGAGCAATTAACCAGTTGAAGAAGCCATGTTTAGGTAACATGATTCTATTCCTTAGCCAGGGATGCCAGGGAACGACCTCATCATTGCCCATTAGCCAATTATAACCAGACTGTATAGTATACTCCATTCCTGATTTGCACCATTGATCATTGAAAAGCATAGGTTTGATCTGATTCTTAACACAGCAAATCCTCTTCCAGGCCCAGCTTGCCCCTAATGTAGGTTCATAATCCTCCCACCTATTCTACTTTATATATATGGCATAGACCCATCTCACCCAAAGGTGATCTGCTTTTTTATCAATCCACCATACATACTTAGCAAGTGATGCAACATTCCACCTGTGCAGGTTCCTAAATCCCAGTCCTCCAGAATGATGTTCCTTGCAAAAAAAAAAATTCCAAACGACAAGAGCAGGGCTCTCACTATTCTCATTGTCATGCCATAGAAAGGATCTACAAGCTGCCTCCATTTTATTCAGGACTGTCATGAGGTAAATTAATCATATACTAATGAAAAGAAGCAAACATGCATCTAAATTAAACAATTGTTTCACAAACAAAGGTATACGATTGAAGAAAACAAAAGGACTAAACTTAGACCTTAAAACAGCATGGAAAACGTGTCTCACGACACCATACATGACACCAATCAAGTGAACAAACACGACGATAATTGAATAAACATGCTAATAGTTTCAATTAAATCATAATTAAAACAATTAGATCTAAACATGCTTATCTAATCATGTAAATCATGCCAATCATACATAAATTAGACTAATTCTTAGCCTAGAAAACCGAGCCATATGAGACAAATACACGGCACACATGCTTGACAAATAAATCGACACAAACAATTCTAATTCATGCGATTTCATGTAATACTAACTAATTAAACTTAATTAATTAAACTAACACGTGAACAAGAAACTAAATTAAATCACATAAACATGCATAATCTAATTTAAATAAGCAAACATCATGTTCATGTTCACACATCTCATAAATCATGCCAACATGTGAATTAAATCAAACAATGTCGTTATTTAATCTAATTAAACATAAATTAGCAAATCAATTCAAAGATGCAAACTTTAATAATTAAACATACTAATTAAACATAAAAAGCATGTTATAATTTCATATTAAGAGTATAAACATCAAATTATGCATAGATTTGAGCATACGAGTAAATCTAGCATAATTAACTATAATCATGTGAAAAACAATTCATATAACAATACAAATCGTCTAATTCCTAACAGAAATTAATCCACACAAATAATAGGTCATCCATCGGTATTCATCATCCTACATAATCTCATACTCCTTCATAGTTATCAACAATAACAATAACATCGTAAATTAAACATAATAATACGATAAAAGCGATAATTAATGAAAGTAAATAGCATTAAGAGAAGAAAGGAATGATTTTTGGTACCCTCGGCTTACATGTATCTTGAATACAAGCTTCTTGGTACGTCTGAAATGGGTTTTGCGCAGCGAACTTCAAACAATCACCACGACTTCAATACTCAACGATTTTTCAAACGGAAAGATGTTTTGGAATCTTTGAACAACAAAACTTCCAACTTTGGCAAAAAAAACCAGACCTAAATTGCTTTTAAAATGACTAAAAACAATGATGAATAAGGGCTGAAAGAAACGCGAGCAAGGGTAAAACGTCGAGCAAATTAATGCTCAAAACGTTACCAATGCTATTGTAAGAAGGGACGAATCAATCAAGGGCACTACCTAGATTGTGTATGAAAAATTGGGTGAATTGTAATGGAGATTTGAGGGTGTTTCGAGGCAATTTTTGAAGGGTATGCGGGTGCACTCTGTTTTCTGGGTTCGTGCTCAAGGAAGAAGATTAAGATCTTCCTTGCGTTTTTTTCAATGCTTGATGCTATGGTTTATGTTCTTTGTGATCTCTGATATCTCAATTTTGTGTCCCTTCTTCCGAATGAGGCAAACGAAGCTTATATTGCCAGGTTATAGGGTTTTAAAACCGGTTGGAGAATAGGAAAGTTGCAAGAACTCGGTTTTGGAAAGTGATCTTATGCAACGATTTATCTATCTTTTTTCGATCTATCTAGCTGGCAATGGTAAGTATAGAGATATAGGGAATCTCTTACTTGATGGGCAAGGCTAGAGAAGAGCTTAGAGCTCAAGAAACGAGCTCCGAGAGCTTGCAAAAACAGAGCACGAGGGAGGGCTCGGGTTGGCTTTGTTTGGGCTCGTTGGGCATGGTTTTGTGGTTAGCTAGGATGGGTCATGGCCTAGGACTAATGGGTTAGGGATAGGGCATGGTTAGGGGCTAAAATATGGGTGTTTGATGTCGTGTTTGGGCTGCTCAAAACAGAGCACGGGTGTGGTGATGGGGCTGTTTTGACGCGGGTTTTGGTCGAGCTAAAGAACGGGTTTTGGCTGGGCTATGGTGGGGTTCGAAGGGTGGATCATGGGAGAAGGTAATGGGTTAAAAGTTGCCTTGAGATTCGTGCTAAAACTCGGCCCAAATCGCATCAAAAATTGCTTCGCAAAACACTTTGAATACGGGTTTAAAAACCGCTTTAAATACTCGAACTTTCGAATTAAATAAAACGATAAATAAAAACCGTCACAAAAATCACATTTGTTCTTTTTAAACCAAAAAATAAAATAAACAAGTTTGATTTTTAAACAAAAATCAAATAAAAGCTTTTAAAAACAATTTATAACGATAAATCGTAAATAAAAACTCCCGACTCGAATTACATTCAAATCGAATGAAATAAATTACATCTATTCCATAAATCATCGAAACATTAAATAAATGAAATAAAAACTTTTATTTCATAAATTTTCAAAGCACAAATGAAAAGAAACAAATAAACATTTATTTCAAAACAAATCAAAATGTCAATTTAAATAACCCTTTAAATTAACAGAAATCGTCGACGTAACATTGCTTAACACCCATGTGACATATCCGCATCACGAGCACATCACTTTGAGAATACATCTGTCCTATCGTCATCGGGTGGCTGGCGGGTTCTATATAAATTCCAATATCGAAAGATACGGATATCTACAGAGCCCCCACTTTGACTGAAGCTTGGACAAGGCGAAAGTCAAAGTACACCCCAAGTCCCTTTCGACCTGAGGATCGTGCGGGTCGTTTATAGCCCATTAATCTTGCGTACATAACCTCGCCAGCCATAAGAAGAGGTCATACCTGAAACACGGTTCTGGACGCCTCCACTTCTGCAAAACTCTTTTCATTTCGAATCAAAGTTGGGTTGGGCCACGTTCAAGGCGACCTACGTATCCGTTTGTGACGGAATCAAACCCGCATCGTAGTTCGGCAAACATGGCCTCGGCCTTCCGCACTTCCCGGCCCAAAACGGAGCTTTCCAAAAGGAGGTTGTCATTATACATTGGAGATACTTCTCTATACTATTGATGCTCAAACCCGAGCAAATATTTATCGAAACTAATATCGATATCAACTGCGTCCCTGCCGGGGTACATCTCCATTTGTGCTCTGTTGTGGAGCGATTCATCGGTATCTGTTGCAATCTGCTGTGGATCACTTACTTGGCGGAGAACTCTCCTGTTCAAAAATGGTCTCTGAAGCTAACGGCTTCAGAGCCCTCAGTTGCAATGGGTTCAAAAGTCTCCAACTTTAGAGCCCCCAGTTGGAGCATACATGCATATATCATAGCAAATCAATAACATGTAAATTCCCGTGACACTCGAAAACTTTGATTGAATAGGCCTTCAACCCGAAAACTTTGATTGAATACGCCTTCAGCCCGAAAACTTTGATTGAATGGGCCTTCAGCCCGAAAACTTTGATTGAATGAGCCTTCATCCCGAAAACTTTGATTAAATGGGCCTTCAGCCCGAAAACTTTGATTGAATGGGCCTTCCACCCAAAATATAAACATTTGAAATCACGGATGGGCTTTCAACCCGATCTTTGCATATCTTTTGAAACGGGTTAACTAGCCCGCAAACATTTGAAATGGAGCTCCTTCGAAGTCTAACGTTTCGAAAACATTTTTGAAAAAGGTTTTTGAAATTCCACATTTTCACCATTTGGATTGGATGGGTAGACATGACCTTAACCGGACATCTGACTCGTAAACAATTATAGAGAGGGCACAGCCGAAAACTTAATAAAATAAAATCTGTAAGTGTGTACGGGTTTTAATTAAAACATTGACTCGTTGGGGATAGAAATGTAAATTAGCCACCTATCCCAAAAAAATGCAAACCACTGTGGAAACATTCCAATCCTGGAGGAAGAACCAACTAAGAAACGGCTGATGGGACGTGGCCCTAGCCGTGCACGACTTTCCTGATTCTGATATGGAAACTTCCCTAATTTCAATCAGAGTACTCCCTTATTTTTCCTATATAAGGGCATTAAGGTTGAGAGAAAAATTATATCTCCCAATTCTTCTCTATTCTCTACTAATATTCAAGCCATGAGTCCTCTATATGGAGTCATGAAGACTTGGGCCGTTCAATTCAAAAAGCTAGAAACGCATGTCCTAACTGATGCCGTCATTCAACAAATTCTTTCACTTAAGCAAATCGTGCCCCGAATTGCCTTTTTAGATGAATGCCTTAAGATGTGGAATCTTACCCACCTTGTATTTGCGTTTCCGGAAGGATAAATCTGTCCACTTCCTGAAGAATTCACCGTCCTAGGAGGATAGCAAATTACACAAGAGCCCGCAATTCCCGACTTTCAGCAGAATTGGGCTAGAAAATACTGCGAATACTTGGGCTTATCAGATGTCAAGACCCATGACATTGTTGATGGAGAACGAGTGAACCTACTCATCTTGGTCCACCGATTTCGAACCGCCTATAACTCGGTCGTTCCAACCAGGTACCGTCGGCACGCATTCGGGCTTGTCTTCTTACATATCTATTACTTTGAAGATAGAGTGGAGGTCCCATCTTGCCGGGGTGATGCTAGACTCATTCAAATCGTAGAACAAATGGAGGCTCGTTTAAACCCCGCTTGGATCATTCTGGCCGGGACTATCCGAGGGTTAGATGCTCGAAAGGCCGACCCTACTGCTGCTTATACTGGATCGACCCGTCTTCTGTAGGTATTTATTTCATTCTTTTCAGCGGGCCTTTATTCATTTTCCTGCACTAACCTAGTTTTCGTTGCCAGGTGTGGCTCTTTAAAATACTTGGTTTAGTTAGTAGACCATCAAACCCTAACAAGCATCGTGCGCGAGGATTCATATCTCGTTCGCCCAATTGTCCACTAGGTTTAACCGCCGATCGATGGCGCGAAGAATTAATTACGGGCGCCGGAGCCCATATTCGTTGGGCTCTCCCTTGGCTCAAACTGACTTCACTCACGGGCCTATTTGACACCGATATAACAAGGCATGTCACGCTGTTGGGCTTAGAACGTTCCGTCTACTTTTACCCAGACCGAGTACTTCGACAGTTCGGCCGTCAACAAACAGTACCTGCCATTGAGGCTACTCAGGGTCGTAGCTTTGGTGTTTCATACGGCAGATGCCAATCTTGGCTCCATGCCTGGCACCGCAGGACCATTTGGCACATTCCCGAACTATTCCATACTACTTGGGTATCCCATTCTTATTTGAAGTGGACTACCGAGCCCTCAATTACAGCCAGAGCGAGACTACGCAAGGATGACGCCGTAGACTGGAAATATCACAACGAAAAACTAAAGAACCATGCATTCTTTGCTGGCTCGACCACAATTTCATCTGAGCCTGAGTCTTTGACTGACAAGGATTCTAAGACTGAACCTATGGTTTCAAATATATGGAAACGGCTAGGTCCAAGGGTTGACACGGGTTTGACACTTTCAGACAGGCTCGGTCCTCGACCGAGCTTGAAGGACAGACTAGGCCTTCGAGAAGAAACATCGGTTTCTCCCAAGAAAAGGGCCAAAGTGATGATGGGTGAGGCTTCATCCCTTTGAGATGGGCCGTGCGAGCTTAACGACAAAGGCAAACGCAAACTTTAGTTTTCAACTCCTATTATTTGCTATTACTATTATCTTTATGTGTGCTTTTCTTTCATAGAATGTGTATAATGGGCTTCGCCCGAAATTAGAATAAATTGTAATACCCCCATTTATTTAGGAGCCTTTAGCAAGACATTCCCAATAAAGAGGGCTGTTACCATCTCGGTTGCCCGCGGTAATGATACAAATTAAAACAAACCAAAGTACTTTAATAACTTAAACATAATTAACGGTTTTATTAAAATATGATTAAATCCAACTGAAATAATAATCAATACAAAATCGCAGCGGAAATAAAATGAATAGACTATTAATTAAATTGTGATTAACTAATTAAGTCAGCTAGACGCCTAGGCCACGGTCAAGTCCTCACGCAATCCCATAAGCTCCCAAGTCAGCTAATCTTTAGTACCTGTCAAATCTGCTCCCCATTATGGTTCATCACATGTGTTCACGAATACACTGTCAACCACGAGGTTGAGTAGGAATAACCAACAACAAGTCAAGGTGAAATGATATGATATATAATGCAAATACAACTAAGCTCATCACCCGAAACACCCGTTAATCCCGCCAATCCCTGGCATGGAGTATTCATCATTCCAAACGAAGTTGAAGTATTCACCATCTCAACCGAAGTTGAGGTATTCACCATCCCAACCGAAGTTTAGGAATTCAATTATACGCCATGCCAATTATAAAAATCATCGTAGACACGAAGCTGAGGTATTCAATGCAAACGAAATTTCAATATAAATAATTAAATAATAAACAATCCAACAATATATAATCCACATCGATTAACCCATCCAATTTCACAATACTTTTATAAATTCCATAACCAACAAAGATGAGACAAGTTGAGTAGTTATCTTACCTCGCAGCAAATATAATCCAATAGCAAATCCAATTAAGCAGCTCAAGCACGACACGGATTACTTCACCTCAAAACCGTCACCTAATAGCAATTATAATAACTATAATTACTAATTATTCTAATTATATAAATTATAAAACAATTGAACTAATTAATTATATTAATTATTACGTAACTTAGTAATTTAAACCCGTCTTAAAAACAACCCAGCTAATTATTCATAAATTATAACGATTGCATTTACCATATAACTTATTAATTAAAAACCCGTCTTAAATTATCTAAGCCCATGAATAAACCCGTGGATAAATATACCCCCGTGTTAACACCCAAATAAACCCGTCTTCAAAACCCGTCTAACAATAATCAACAACAACAATAAAATAATGGGTAGGAGTTCACGCAATCATACTACTTACAAGTTACAACATACCCATGCCAACGTCTGTATGCATCCCGACAAACCCCCCAAAAATAGTCCAATAACCCTCGGTCACACTCCTCCCCAAGCCCTCCGTGAGCCACCAGCACCAGCACCCAGCCACGGTGCATCAACAGCCCAGACAAGCACCGACAATACCTCCTCATAAGCCCCTCCTAAATGCTTGCCCTAACCCCGGAACAACAACCTACATACGAGACCGACGCAACTTATACAAAGACACGGTTTAACCCACTATTCACGACAACCACAACCACTTATACCACCTCTGGCCACAACCGTTGCCACCACTGACACACGGCTACCCCAGAGGTGGTCCCCTTTCCCTGATAAGTCAACAAACACGGCAATTGTAGTCGTCTTAAGACGGTCACACACAAACCCTCTATTTTCAACTGTTTCTGCGAATTCCGGCCAAACCCCGCACGAACCACAACCTACAACCACCCTAGTGCTACCCCTATGGTCGACCCACCACCCATGGTCCATTCCCCCAGGTCTGGTCTCGATTTATGTACGGTGGGGGTCCCAACCAAGCAAAAATCGAGTCACACAACCACCCTAAACACCCACGAAAACCCGACAATTACCCCTACCCCGACGGTCAACGGTGGTCAAGCATATTGTCCAGTCACTCCCTAGTCGTCCACGGTTAGTCTTGCGGTAGTGGCGGGTCATATGGTGGTCAATTTAGCGAGTTATAAAGGTTATAAAATCAATACATTAAATTATAAGACGGTCTTACTTTGAAACGATAATTAATTCTAATTCTCCTTCTTCTTTCTTCTATATCTCCTCCCTTATGAATTAATCAGATTTTTATGAATAATAAGGTCTATAGTTTCATCTATTTATATAGGTGGGTTAAGGTTATAAGAAATAAATTAGAAAATATGTAATTTACCATATTATTAATATTATACAATTACTCTTATTATTACTATTATACAATTACATACATATACTATTATTATCTTTATTAGGCTACAAGAGTAAGTAGCACACGGTCCAATTAACAAATCCCGACTCATTCATTATTTTTATTATATTATTCCACCTTACTCTTTATTATAAATATAAATTATAAATGTTGAAATTAATTATTAAGAATGCTAATAATTGTGAATATAAATTCCACCAAATTACGGGGTATTACAGTCTTCCTCCCTTAAAATGAACTTCATCTCGAAGTTCACCCAAAAAAAATGCTACTGAGAGCCTCAACAACAATCAACATAACTGTGTTCCATGAATACCATTTCAACTTATCACCACTGAAACACGATTAACCATTCTATTATCATCAACCAATATCAAACTTATCAAAATGCATCATAAAATAAAGTCAAAACACGGAAATGTATTCTTAAAATAAACTCAAAACACGAGGTGTTACAGTCTACCCCCCTAAAAATAAACTTCGTCTCGAAGTTTCGTTACTACTACTACTTTATTAAAACTACTAACAACATAAATAGTTAAAAATGATAAGACTCTACTCCTCCTGATAAATACTAGTTACCCTTCTCCACATTCCCTTGTACGGTGCTAGCTGTTCCAAATGTCTTTCCACCATTACTCTGGTCACCTCTATTGCCTTGTCTATTATTATAGCTTCTCTGGTTACTCCACTGTCCCGGATTACTACTACTTCTAATACTTGGCATTGGGGTTTGATAAATGTTGGAGTTAGTGTCCTCCACAATAGTGCGTTTACATAATAAATCTCATTAATGGAATATCATCAGATATTTAATTATTTGATCCTCGTCAGTTGATTAACGTAAATCGATAACGTTTGGCTGACTAGAGTTTGCGTTATTGTCGTGAGACGGCGGTGATCAACTGACCCCTTTCGGTCACACCTAAAGGAACGAACCCCAATTGACAACTAATTAATTGTATGAGATACAATTTATTTAGTCCCTTGATTTATAGACTAAAAGGTTAGTCGATTATTTTAGAGAGATTTTGAGTTGCGAACTCGAGGCACGACACTTATTATTTAAATATGCGATAATTGAATAATAAATTTTGGGAGACGGGTTTTAGTTAATTAATTTTTAATTCACTAAAATTGTACTAATTGGTTAATGTGATTAATATTAGTACGTAAATAATATGTGTAGTGGTACACGTATATTTACGGAGTGATTTGGACGAATTAATTATGGAAGTATTTAAACATGAATCGATGTTTAAAATAATATTACACGTATTTGTGCGATAAATATAAGAACCAATATGGACCCGTAAATGGTCAAGTGGACCGTGTAAAATAGAATAGTGGATGATTAGGAACATAATCATTTCACCTTACTTTATATACTTCCATAAGTTATCTTATTATAGATTTTGCATGTGATGTAAGATTAAATAATTTAAGACAATTTGTCCACTCCTACACTCTACCCTCCCACCGGTTTTCCCCCTTATACACTCCAAAATGTTTGCTCATTTTTACACACAACAACACTTGAACATTTTGCATGTGTATCTTCTTCTCTCTAAAAATAATAAAGCATCCTCTTACTAAGATTGTTAGTATATAAAAATTAATATTTACTAAGAGAGTTAGTAATATTAAAATATTATCAAGGGTATAATTTTAACAAGTTTCTAGTTAAATACTTGTTAGATTTTTGGGTTGAGTTCTTGGGTGCAACTTGAAGGAAACTTTCTTTTTGAAGGTTTTTCATGGAGGATCATCTATATCTTTTTAGCTCAAGAACAAACTAGTATGGTGATCTAGTTTGTGCCCATTTAACCATAAAATCAATGTAAGGAAATTGTTTTTCCTTAAACTTTCATTTTTATGCTTTTATATTTGCATGCATGTTACATAGATCACCTAAATGATAAATTATGAAATAATTTAATTTTTATTAGAGAGTCTGATATGGATCTATGATCTTTCAAGTGGTATCAGACCTTAGGCTTGTAATTTGCATGTTGATTTTAAGCATATTAATGAATTATGAGATAATTTATCAAAACTCAAAAAATGTGTTAGAAGAGGTTTTAGCACGAAATTTTTGGGACATGCATACCTACTGATCTCAAAAGATTTGTAATTAAGTTTGGTGATTTATGAAGTTATTTTTCTATTTTTAATGATTTTTAGTAGAAAACCGAGTCAAAATGCCGTATTTTAGTTAAAATTTGACTAAAAATAGTTAAAAGTTGATTCGGTGCATGAAATGTTTATGGTATTTCATGCATGTGTTCTACTGATTTTATGCAAAATGTTGAAGGTTGGTTCGAATTTTTTGCATGTTTATTGATTTTATGAGATAAAAGTCGATAAAAGTGAAATTAATTAATCATAATTTCGAAACAATTGATTCTGCCCATGATAAATTTATGTACATTTAAAAATATTATTTAAATATTAAAAGTGAATTTTAAAATGTGTTTTCACCTTGTTTTGATGTTTATTGGTTTTAGTGGTTAAAAACCGATAAATATCAATCTTTTTCTTCATAAATTTTATCCGGATTTTTGGGGCAATTTTTCTGACATTTTGGTGTTCTTGGAAGTGTTCCAGAATACTCGAAATTTTTGTTTCAATTTTTTGGGTAATTTTTCAATTATTTTGGATTTTACTTAATAATTATGATTTTTACCGATTAAATTAGCAAAATATCACCAAATCAAACTAATTATTCATCATAAAATTAGTGAGGACTAATTTTGAGGTTCAAAACAGTTTGGACAATTAGTTTGGACTTAAATGAGATTTAAGAGTTGATTATTGATTTTTACATGTTAAAAATCGATTAAATCCACAAAAACCGAGATGGATACCAACGATTGATAGATAGGGCGATTTTGGCATGATTTTACAGCATTTTAAGCATATTTATTTAAGTTGAGTGAATTATTGTCATTTTTTTAAAGTATTTATCTTGTTGTACCTAGTATGGCCTAGTTTATTTTTAATCGTTATTACCCGAAATGAATGGGAATATCGATTTGTTTGTAATTAAATACGATCTCGTATCGTCGGTTTGTAATTAATTAATATTTTTATTTATTTTATTAATTAATGTATAATAGGAATAGCTATGTAATTCAATTGTAATAGTTATTCTTACCTATTGTTTCAAAAGACGGATTACATCGAGATTTGTGTCTATTTTTGGAAGGTGTTCCAAATCCCACAAGAAGGAGCCACTTATGGAATGAAGAGGCAAGGGACCAAGGAGTTGGTTTCCGAAATTTAATAGACTAGTTTTTATTAACTAGGTGGCCATACTAGGATTTATTCATATGCTTACTTGTTTGCTTGTTTTATTTTCGCGCATGCCAAAATCGCCATTCACATGCATTTTATTTTCGCGGTTGTCAATTCACGTCATTTAAAATCACCGACTTAGTTCACTTATGGGGAATTTATGACTAAATTGACAAGATCTCTCACATAACTAAAATTGAGATTAGCCTTACCAATTAGTAACACCTATGAATCTCTTATTCATTAGAGCCACGCTCGCCCAAGCGGGGTGTTCTCTTTTTACCTTGGGTAAGTAGGGTGGTAAACGGTTATCACACGCTAAAATTGGTTGGACTCAATAGGATATAATACGGTCTTGTGTTCCGGGGCTAGTAGACGGATTTAAGGAAATTCGTCGACCAAGAGTTCTAGAGGTAGAATTAGTCAACGTGACTTACCGAATTTACACAATTATGGGATGTTTCGCCCAAGCGATGCTCATTTTTATTTAATATTTGGGTCTTGGAATCATTTATATAATTTAGTGGGAGATCATTATATAAATGCTAAAACTTGTTAAACATGTTTTCAGAAGTAAATTTTTAAAACAATGGATGTTAATTTTTCCTTTTTGTTGTAGCATTTTAATTCGCAATGGCAACTTCATCAACTCCATCGACTACTTCACTAGGCAAAGATTCATGGCTAAGGTCCGTAATGGACAAATGTATCTTAAAAGATGACGGTAGTAACTTTCTTGAATGGGAATCCAACATCAAAAGTGCCGCGTTGTCCGACAATGTGCTCACTTACTTGACCGATGCTCCTCCTATCGAGCCCGGTCCAAGGGCTTCATCGGCGGTGCGGACCGCCTATGATGACCATGTAAGGATGTCGAATAATATCAAGAATGTGTTGATATGGTCGATGTCCCCAAAGCTCAAGCTATCATGCATTTCTTTAAATGCGTACGAGATATTCACTTGATGATCACTATGTTTTCACAAACACCTAAAGTCCGTCAATACGATGCGGCGGCACGCTTCTTTGAAGCTAAGCTTGAGAGGGGCCAAAATTTTGGTCCCCATGTACTCAAAATGGTCGAATATGTAGACATCCTAGAGCGTCTAGGGTGTAAGATTCTTAAGACTCTTGTGGTGGATCGTATCCTCCACTCACTTCCCACCAAGTTTGCCAAATTTAGGGTAAACTACAACATGAATGACATGGATAAGAGTTACCATGAAATTCATGCACTCCTCACCCTAGCGGAGAGGGATATGGAAGCTAGTGGGAGTAAAAAAGGAGATGTTTTAACCATGAAGGTAAAGAACATGTCCCTTGGAGTTAAGAAAGGAAAAGGGAAGGAAAAGTCCCAATTCAAGAAATCGTCAAAGAAACATGACAAGGGAAAAGGGAAGGCCATTGAGAATGGCAATCCCAAGGCAAAAAGTGTCAAACTCTCCGAGGCCGAATGTTTCCATTGTAATGGGAAGGGGCATTATAGGAGGAGTTGTCCCAAATACTTGGAGGATCTCAAGGAAGGGCGTGTGACGCCTATTGGTATGATTTCCTCTCTCTATGTGATAGACGTTAATTATGCTTGTACTTCCACTTGGGTACTTGATACCGGATGTGGCTCTCACATTTGTAATCATTTGCAGGGTTTAAGGGACGTGCAAGCACTAGCAAAAGGTGATGTGGATCTCCGCATGGGCAATGGAGCTAGAGTAGCCACCGTTTCCGTGGGGACCTATGTGCTCACTTTAGCTAGTGGTCTAGAGTTGTATTTAAATAAGTATTATTTTGTACCAACTTTAACCAAGAACATCATCTCCATTTCCGCGTTAGACGCGGAAGGCTTTTGTTTTATGATTAAGGACAAGTGTTGTACTTTTTCTTTTAATGATGTGGTTTATGGCAAGGCCATTTCAATTGGAGGCATTTATGTTTTAAATGATGTTAATGACGTTTATCATGTGGAAACTAAAAAGCTCAAAACGGGTGATCAAACGAATCCTACCTTTGGCATTGTCGTTTAGGCCACATAAACGAAATACGCATTAAGAGACTTGCTTCATCAAAAGTGCTCAAACCATTTGGTTTCGAATCTTATGGTACATGCGAGTCTTGCCTTTTAGGCAAGATGACTCGTGCACCTTTTGCGGGAAAAGGGACACGAGCTAGTGAGGTTTTGGCTCTCATACATACGGATGTGTGTGGACCATTAACCATCACCGCTAGAGGAGGTTTTCACTACTTCATTACTTTTACTGATGACTTAAGTAGATATGGGTATGTATACTTAATGAAGAACAAAAGTGAAGCTTTTGACAAGTTCAAAGAGTTTCAAAATGAAGTAGAGAACCAATTGGATAAAAAGATTAAGACCCTACGGTCCGATCGTGGTGGTGAGTATCTAAAAATTGAATTTGATTCACACCTAAAAGATTGTGGTATAGTATCACAATGGACTCCTCCTGGCAGACCACAATTAAATGGTGTGGCCGAAAGGAGAAACCGAACTTTACTTGATATGGTTCGGTCTATGATGAGTCTAACTGAGCTTCCTAGTTCATTTTGGGGGTTTGCCCTCTTGTCTGCAGAATTTTCACTAAATCGAAGCCCGACTAAAGCTGCCGATAAGACTCTATATGAGATATGGACAGGGAAAGTCCCTCATTTGTCATTCATGCGTATTTGGGGTTGCGAAGCGTGCGTTAAGATCAAGTCTGACAATAAGCTTGCACCCAGATCTGACAAATGTCTTTTTGTAGGATATCCAAGGGAAACACGTGGCTATCACTTCTACAATAAACACGAGAACAAAGTGTTTGTGGCTTGTGATGGTGTCTTCCTAGAAAAGGAGTTTATTTCTAGGAGACAGAGTGGGAGAAAATTTGAACTTGAAGAAGTTCGAGAGCCACAAACCGAGAATGAGGTAGAGGAGAACGTAGAGGATAGCATTCCCTCTTCCTCTGAAACGGTAATTGTTCCCAGAAAGTCAAGTAAGATTTCTAACTTGAAGAAGTTCGAGAGCCACAAACCGAGAATGAGGTAGAGGAGAACGTGGAGGATAGCATTCCCTCTTCCTCTGAAACGGTAATTGTTCCCAGAAAGTCAAGTAGGATTTCTAATCCACCTGACCGCTACCTTGGTAACATCGAAGAGGATGGTGTTTTGTTACTTTTGGAAAGTGATGAACCCACTACCTACAAATCGGCCATGTCTAGTCCTGACTCCTCGCTTTGGCTAGAAGCCATGCGGTCTGAAATAGATTCCATGTACGAGAACCAAGTATGGGACTTGGTAGATTTACCTGAGGGAGTGCGACCCATTCAGTGTAAATGGATATATAAAATTAAGCTTGGCGTGGATAAACATGTGGATGTTTACAAAGCTAGATTGGTGGCAAAAGGTTTCACCCAAATTCATGGTTTACACTATGACGAAACATTCGCTCCAGTCGCTATGCTTAGGTCCATTAGGATAATCTTAGCGGTTGCCGCATTTCATGATTATGAGATTTGGCAAATGGATGTCAAAACCGCCTTCTTGAATGAGATTCTAGAGGAAGAGGTGTACATGATACAACCTGAAAGTTTTGTGGATACATCTAACCCTAAGAAGGTGTGTAAGCTCAAGAAGTCCATTTATGGTCTTAAGCAAGCATCCAGGAGTTGGAATCATCGCTTTGATCATGTTATTAAACAATACGGTTTCACTTGAAGTGTGGAAGAACCGTGTTTATACATGAAGTTTAGTGGGAGTAAGGTTGCATTCCTTGTCCTATATGTGGATGACATATTGCTCATTGGGAATGATGTTCCATCACTCACTTCCGTTAAGGAGTGGCTAGGGAAACACTTCCAAATGAAGGACTTGGGAGAGGCACAATGAATCTTGGGTATCCGGATCTATAGGGATAGGCCCAAGAGGATACTAGCATTGAGTCAAGAAGCTTAAATTGACAAAGTTCTTGACCGGTTCAATATGAAAGACTCCAAGAGATGATTTCTACCTATAGGCCAAGGGATTACTTTGAGCAAGTCACAGTCTCCCTCTACCCCTAAGGATATTGAACACATGAAGACCGTCCCTTATGCTTCCGCTGTTAGG
Source organism: Silene latifolia (assembly GCF_048544455.1). Lineage (NCBI taxonomy): Eukaryota > Viridiplantae > Streptophyta > Magnoliopsida > Caryophyllales > Caryophyllaceae > Silene > Silene latifolia. The sequence continues at coordinate 126,242,240 of NC_133528.1, read as the reverse complement.
TCTATCATGTATGCTATGATTTGCACTCGTCCCGACGTTGCGTATGCCTTGAGCATGACAAGCCGTTATCAAGCCAAGCCTGGTGAGAGTCACTGGATAGCCGTAAAGAACATCCTTAAGTACTTGAGAAGGACTAAGGATTCGTTCTTAGTGTTTGGAGGAGAAAATGAGTTACGTGTAAGAGGTTACACGGACGCAAGTTTCCAAACCGATCGGGATGACATGAAATCCCAATCCGGCTATGTGTTTATGCTAAATGGAGGAGCTGTTTGGTGGAAGAGCTTCAAGCAAAGCGTTACCGCGGATTCTTTAATAGAGGCTGAGTACCTTGCAGCGTCTAAGGCTGCGAAGGAAGCTGTTTGGATTAGGCAATTCATGGAGGGGCTAGGAGTAGTCCATTCCGCCAAAGATCCTATCACTCTATATTGTGATAACAGTGGAGCTATTTTTTAAGCCGAAGTCTAGTAACAAATCTAGACACATTGAAAGGAAATACCATGTAATTAGAGATTATGTGGAAAGGAAGGAAATTGACATTTGTAAGGTTGGGATAGATGATAATATTACTGATCCTTTAACCAAGCCTTTATCAAAGGCTAAGCATGATGGTCATGTCGTCGCAATGGGATTGATACGAGTACCAAATTTTCTTTAGATTATGGATATGTAATAATTGGATAGTGTATCTATTATTATATATATGATAATCACATTCGTTGTTTTCGCAATCATTCTTTTATGAATCTTTTATTTAGTGTGACTAAATTTTAATACCTTGTTTATCTGAATAAGTTTTGGAGACAATGTTGAACACTATTCAAGTGAATAAGATGAACATTGTATTTTGGCCCTAGTCACTTAATGAGGTGACGTCTCGGAGTGACTAGATTGTAAGTCGATTGATGGTTGTTCAACACTATAAGGTCATATGTTATGACTGGTCGATTACATAGGCAGAGTGTGTGACACTTTGCCGGACAGTGACCATTTAGAGAGTCCCTAAGTTCTATTATAGACGCCTGGTCGTGGCGGGGATCTCTAAGATGTTATAATGAGTCGATTCTTTTGACTGGAGACTATTATCTGAGCAAGTGCAGTTTCCGAGTGACTTTGGTTTTTGTCCTAGGTCGTGCCGTGAAAGGAGGCCAAAAGGGCATTTACTAGGTCATGGTAATCAGACAGTAATAGGATAGATAGGGCATACATGAATTGTCCACCCACGTTGGGTAACTATATCTCAAGGCCACTCGAGGAGTTAAAGACTACAAATGCGTGGCCACGCTCGGAAGTAATCTGTGAGAGATTTTTCCGGTCAGGTAGTCACACTCCCGACCGAGAAAACCACTCAGGATATGTTCGTGTGCAAGTGCGACCTGAAAGACACCTTGCATTGAGTGGGAGATTAAAACGGACAAGAGAATTGGTAGCGCACACCTTGTGTCGGACAAGTGGGAGATTGTTGGAGTTAGTGTACCACAATAAGTGCGTTTAAATAATAAATCTCATTAATGGAATATCATCAGATATTTAATTATTTGATCCTCGTCAGTTGATTAATGTAAATCAATAACGGTTGGCTGACTAGAGTTTGACGTTATTGTCGTGAGACGGCGGTGATCAACTGACCCCTTTCGGTCACACCTAAAGGAACGAACCCCAATTGACAACTAATTAATTGTATGAAATAAAATTTATTTAGTCCCTTGATTTATAGACTAAAAGTTTAGTCGATTATTTTAGAGAGATTTCGATTTGCGAACTCGAGGCACGACAATTATTATTTAATTATGCGATAATTGAATAATAAATTTTGGGAGACGGGTTTTAGTTAATAAATTGTTAATTCACTAAAATTGTACTAATTGATTAATGTGATTAATATTAGTACGTAAATAATATGTGTAGTGGTACACGTATATTTACGGAGTGATTTGGACGAATTAATTATGGAAGTATTTAAACATGAAACGATGTTTAAAATAAAATTACACGTATTTGTGCGACAAATATAAGAACCAATATGGACCCGTAAATGGGCAAGTGGACCGTGTAAAATAGAGTAGTGGATGATTAGGAACATAATCATTTCACCTTACTTTATATACTTCCATAAGTTATCTTATTATAGATTTTGCATGTGATGTAAGATTAAATAATATAAAACAATTTGTCCACTCCTACACTCTACCCTCCCACCGGTTTTCCCCCTTATACACTCCAAAATGTTTGCTCATTTTTACACACAACAACACTTGAACATTTTGCATGTGTATCTTCTTCTCTCTAAAAATAATAAAGCATCCTCTTACTAAGATTGTTAGTATACAAAAATTAATATTTACTAAGAGAGTTAGTAATATTAAAATATTATCAAGGGTATAATTTTAACAAGTTTCTAGTTAAATACTTGTTAGAGTTTTGGGTTGAGTTCTTGGGTGCAACTTGAAGGATACTTTCTTTTTGAAGGTTTTTCAAGGAGGATCATCCATATCTTTTTAGCTCAAGAACAAAGTAGTAAGGTGATTTAGTTTGTGCCCATTTTACCATAAAATCAATGTAAGGAAATTATTTTTCCTTAAACTTTCATTTTTATACTTTTATATTTGCATGCATGTTACATAGATCACCTAAATGATAAATTATGATCGAGATAATTTAATTTTTATTAGAGAGTCTAATATGGATCTATGATCTTTCAATTAAGTCCTTGATTCCCCACTCCATAACCTCTATTTCCGTTTCCATAACTGCTATTTTGATTACTCCTAAATACCCTGCAAGACACGGCCTTATATTCCATCTTTCCACACCTGAAACATTCACCACCAGTTAGCTCGCTGAAATAAGATTGGTCTCCTCTACTGCTGAAGTTTCCCCCAAACGACGCTCCTCTTGATGCATAGGACCGAAACTGATTTGTATTCTGCTTCTTACTTTCTCTTGCACTTCCACTAGTAGTCTCTGTCTTTCTTTTCTCACCCTTCTCTTTCTTCTCCTTCTTCTCTTCCTGTAACATATCTGCAATCCTCTCCACGTGCCCAGCTCACTGATAAACATCATCCATGGTACATGGCTGACCAGCTGCAACCCTCTTCTTAATATTTGTTAACCCCTTCTCAAATCTTAATGCTAGCATCTCCTCACTGAAGTTTAAATCAGACACATATTCTGCCAATTCCATAAACCTAGTGTGATAGCTTTCCACTGTCATTTCATCAGTCATCTTGAAAGAATCAAATTCAGCTCTCATCTTACTCCTAATATGTTCTGGTACAAACACAGCCCTCATAGTCTCCTTGAAACCCTTCTAAGTGATAAAAGATTCATCACTCTCCCTCCAAGATTCCTTATGACCTCCTTACTACGATTCCACCACAAACCAGCTTTTCCCCTCAAATAGTAAGCAGCTTGATCTACTTGCAGCTCCACAGGACATCCTAGCAACTCAAAAAGGTTATCAAACTCCCTATGCCAATCTCCTAGTAAGGATAGTTCACCTAACCCGTCATACTTCGTCGGGTTGTGTCTTGCAATATTAGCACTCATCTTTGCTGGATCCTGAACTGACCCCTTAGCCTTCAGTGCCACAGTCAAAGCCTCATTCATAGAAATCAAACGGTCAATCTCCTCTTGGGACATGGTAGAGGGTGTAGGTGTAGATCTCTTTGGAATCATGGTTCTAAAAAGTAAGACAAGACAACATAAGTTTCTACCCGAGGAAAGATGGCTTAATATTTTTAAACATTCTATACCTACAAAGACAAGGTGTGGTCAACTGTATCCTTTCTTGCCCCTCCTTAGGTTCTCCTATCATCACTCCTACCTCTCAACTATCACAAGTTAAGAATTAATAAAGCATTTATATTAAACTTTTGGTAAAACTCGCATTTTTGGAAATCAAAGTCAAGCTGTAACTTTCAAAAAATCACCATTAAATAATTGTTACATTCTACGTTGAGTTTTTATAGTTTCCAGAAAATGTAAAGAGTTTTCAAAACATGAGAAAAAGGATTAAGCCCAAGTCTCAAATAATCATTTTATAAAGATTTTTACAATTCAGTAGGTCGAAACAGAAATTGATCAGCAATTTGTCGAAAACGTGGGTCAAATTGTAAAAATCACTATTAATTGTAAAAAAAGTCACCTTGAAATGTGGTTTATCAATTTGAAAACATCTATATATATATATATATATAAAAGAGAGTTTTTTCGAGCGATCTGAGAGCGTCCACATCATCAAAAATCAATTTAGGAAAGTATAATTTTTGATGTAAAAAATAAAGTGGAAAATCTTTTAATTATTATAATATGTATATTTCCTGAATTATATTCAAGTGATATTTCCAATTTTTATATCAAACTTTTACATTTCATTTGGCAAAAAAATATCGTTAAAAAAATTATGAAAATAATATAATTAGCTTTGTGTTAAAAAATGCTATCATTAGAGTATAAATTTCATATTATTTGCACATGTTAAAGATGGTGTACTTCTTAATACGTAAAATTGTATAATTTTTAGTATGTTTTGTCCCACATTGGAAAATAAGTAGGTGTGGTGAATATACTACATATAAATAGTAGAATTGTCCCACATCGAAAGATTAGTATAAGGTGATGTGATCCTATGATTATAAATATGATGCATATTTGGAACTTATGTATCCACCAAAATTTGTTGAGTCTCATAAATATTGTTTTAAAGAGCTCTTAAGATTTTCTATCGTTATCTACGATATGATATAAAAATAAAGTGGAAATCGTTGGGAATTATTCGGGAAAGAGTTAAGAATATGAACAAGAAAATCAAAAAATAACTAAAGGTTGAACAAGAAAATCAAAAAATAAAAGGTTTTACTAATGGTAGTCTCCTGATACAATACAAAACTAAAGATTTTACTAATGGTTGTCTTCTGAATGCAATAATAGTGCTTTAATGAGTCGTTATATGTACGATGTAGAGATCCATATCTAATGATCGAGACTAAGTGGTTTTTACCTTCAAAGAAAAATAATATGTATACAATAGTGGTTGTTTAAGAAGAGACATGTATTTCTCGGTATGTTATGTCTTTCACATTGAAAAATAATGTAGGCATTATGAACATACTACGTCTAAATAATTAAATTATGTATCTCACATTGAAATAATCGTATACGGTAGGGTGATTCTATAAATATAAATAGGAGGCATCCTTGAAAATTAGGTATTAATCCAAAATTTTTTTGATATAAAAGATATAGACTTTTTAGTATGTTATACGTCTCACGTTGAAAAATAATGTAGGTGTTGTGAATATATTATGTATAAATAATAGAAATGTCCCATATATATACATTTTCTATATTATATTAAAGTGATGTTTATTATTTTGATATAAAAACTTTATATTTCATTTGAAAAAAAAATATCGTATGAAAATTATATAATTAGATTGTGACAAAAAAAATGTTATCATTAGAGTGTAATAGTGTATATTGTATTTATTGTATTTTCTCATTATTAAATCGGGTTGATCTCAAAGTAAGTACAAAAAAAATGGTGTACTTAGTAGTTAGTATGTTATTTGTCCAACATTGAAAAGTAACGTAAGTGTGGTGAATATACTATGTATAAATATTAAAATTGTCCCACATCGGAAGATTACCGTAAGGCATGGTGATCTTATGATTACAAATAGAAGTCATAATCCAAAATCTTTTGATTCCCTTAAGTATTGTCAGAGATAACTCTTAAAAGAGTTTATATTACTGTTTCTACAATAATGATTTTTAACCTAAGTTAATGTTTGGAAAATCTTTTAGTTATTATAATATATACTATGTATTTCTTATTTTATATTCAAGTGTTGTTTCTAATTTTCATATAAAAACTTTTAAATTTCATTTGACAAAATAATGTCGGTACAAAAATTATGAAAATAATATTATTAGATTCATGGTAAGAAATGCTATCATTAGAGTATATATAGATTTCATATAATTTGCACATATTAAAGATGGTGTATTTCATAGTATGTTATATCTCCCACATTGAAAAATAATATAGGTGTGATAAATATACTACATATAAAAAATAGAATTTTCCCACATCAAAATATAGCATAAGGTGGGTGATTCTATGAGCATCCTTGGAACTTAGACATCAACCCAAAATCTTTTGAGTCGCTTAAGTATTGTCTTGGAGAGGTCTTAAAAGCGTATATCATTATATTTTCTACCTATAGAATTTATATGTCCCATATTGAAAAATAATGTAGGTGTGGTAAATCCGTAAATATACAATGTTTAAATAATATAATTAGAATTGTGTTAAAAAATATTCTATCATTAGGGTATAGGTTCTTATCATTTGCACATATTTTAATTATGATAAAAAAATAGAAAACAAACGTCAATGGTAGCATGTGTAATCTATCAAAGTTCAAGGTTACCATGAGAAATTTCCAATATTATAATGATATAGTTACTTAAATTTGCATTTAAAAGAGAGAGATCTGTACCAATAAAACAATAAAGGGGGTATTATTTTTTAATTGTTATTTTATTGCCACGCCATCAAACTTAAAGTCCATTTAACAACCTTTACATTAGAGGGTACCATGGGCAAAAAAATGGAACCTCAAGGGTACCATGGGCAGATTTTTAAAAGTAGGGGTAACATGAAAAATCTAACAAAACTAAGGGGTACTACGAGAAATTTCCGTATCTCAATTATTTTAATTGTTTTTTTGAAGAAAAACAACGTACAAATATTAATGGAGAGTACTTGATCATATTATTAAATTTAAATATAACTATTAGATATAATGAGTAGCAATTGTCTGTATTCGGTATTCGAGATTTGGTTGGATGTCGAACTAAGTGCAAAAAACATGGTGTAATTCTGAGTATGTTATTTGTCCCACATTGAAAAATAATGCAGGTTTGATAAATATATATTACGTATAAATATTAGAATTGTCCCACATCAGGAAAAAAAATCCAATTTTTGTGAATATATTACTTATAAATAGTAGAATTGTCCCACATCGAAAGATTAATATAAGGTAGGGTGATTATATAATTATAAATAAGAGTTAACCCACGTATATATTAATCTTTTTTTTTTGAAAGAGATATTTTAATAATATGTAAACAAATCATTAGACATATAATGTAAACATTAAATGCTTATAACGTTTTTTTTTTCATTATAAATAAGTTAATTACCCCGTTGCAACGCACGGGCATTCAAACTAGTATTTGAATCTTTTAAACAGTGGATTTGGAATTAAGAAAAAATATTAAGTACGGATTAAATGAGAAATTTTACAAAATTGTTTGTCAAAAACATAATTGTTCCACTAAAATATTTATTACTCCCAAACCGTAAAATTTTTAAACATGAGACCAATGACATTGAAAAGTTAACTCACTGGGTTATCACTCATAAAAATTTCAACCTTATACGATAAATAGAGGTCAAACGGCAACTAAATCAAATATGGGTAAAATCTGACAAATAAGGTTCAACTTCTACATTCCTTTTTACTAGATCACAAGCCCTCATTAACACCCTCCTATCCACACAACTTGGTCAACAAACTTTCACACACGATTAGTATCTACTCTAAAGCATTCATATCACAAGTTTAATTATTTCATAATATTGTAAATAGCATGGTTTCGGGATTCACACAACCGCATATCGCTAGACATGATACTATTATAACATCCAATCACATAATCAATAATTACTTCATGCTTATGATAAAAAAAATTCAACATCAAATCCTTATTTTATCCATCCAACTCTCCTTAAAATCAAGGTTACGTCTCGTAACCTTGGTCATCAACGAAACAATACACATCCAAGGCACAATGACTCCAAAGAAAATAAACAACATTCATTTTAAATTACCCCACTCTTCAATATCTCTCAGGTAACCGGTTCAAAACTAGAAGGGCCGGGGTTCAGAGTGAGGGTACCTTCTCATCCTATGCCAAAAGGGCTCCTAACAGTTTCTACCCGGGTTCATTTTATTAGACACATCCTATATTCCTTATTAAATTCATTGGTTACGCCTGAGGATCGTTTTGCTCTGATACCACTTTGTAACACCCCCATTTATTTAGGAGCCTTTAGCAAGACATTCCCAATAAATAGGATTATTACCATCTCGGTTGCCCGAGGTAAATGATACAAATTAAAACAAACCGAAGTACTTTAATAACTTAAACTGAATTAACGGTTTTATTACAACATGATTAAATCCAACTGAAATAATAATCAATACAAAATCGCAGCAGAAATAAAATGAATAGACTATAAATTAAATTGTGATTAACTAATTAAGTCAGCTAGACACCTAGGCCACGATCAAGTCCTCACACAATCCCATAAGCTCCCAAGTCAGCTAATCTTTAGTACCTGCCAAATCTGCTCCCCATTATGGTTCATCACAGGCGTTCACGAATACATTGTCAACCACGAGGTTGAGTAGGAATAACCAACAACAAGTCAAGGTGAAATGATATGATATATAATGCAAATACAACTGAGCTCATCAACTGAAACACCCATTCATCCCGCCAATCCCTGGCCCAGGGTATTCATCATTCCAACCGAAGTTAAAGTATTCACCATCTCAACCGAAGCTGAGGTATTCACCATCCCAATCGAAGTTGAGGAATTCAATTATACGTCATGCTAATTATAAAAATCATCTCAGACACGAAGCTGAGGTATCTAGTGCAAACGAAATTTCAATATAAATAATTAAATAATAAACAACCCAACAATATATAATCCACATCCATTAACCCATCCAATTTCACAATACTTTTATAAATTCCACAACCAACAAAGATGAGACAAGTTGAGTAGTTATCTTACCTCGCAGCAAATATAATCCAATAGCAAATCCAATTAAGCAGCTCAAGCACGACTCGGAATTACTTCACCTCAAAACTGTCACCTAATAGCAATTATAATAACTATAATTACTAATTATTCTAATTATATAAATTATAAAATAATTGAACTAACAATTTATTTTAATTATTTTGTAACTTAGTAATCTAAACCCGTCTTAAAAACAACCCAGCTAATTATTCATAAATTATAACGATTGCATTTACCATATAACTTATTAATTAAAAACCCGTCTTAAATTAACCAAACCAATGAATAAACCTGTGGATAAATATACCCCAATGTTAACATCCAAATAAACCCGTCTTTAAAACCCGTCTAATAATAATCAACAACAACAATAAAATAATGGGTAGGAGTTCACGCAATCATACTACTTACAAGTTACAACATACCCATGCCAACGTCTGTATGCATCCCGACAAACCCTCCAAAAATAGTCCAATAACCCTCGGTCACACTCCTCCCCAAGCCCTCCGTGAGCCACCAGCACCTAGCCACGGTGCATCAACAGCCCAGACAACCACCGACAATACCTCCTCATAAGCCCCTCCTAAACGCTTGCCCTAACCTCGGAACAACAACCTACATACGAGACCGACGCAACGTATACAAAGACACGGTTTAACCCACTATTCACGACAACCACAACCACCTATACCACCTCTGGCCACGACCGTTGCCACCACTGACACACGGCTACCCCAGGGGTGGTCCCCTTTCCTTGGTAAGTCAACAAACACGGTAATTGTAGTCGTCTTATGACGGTCACACACATACCCTGTTTCTGCGAATTCTGGCCAAACCCCGCACGAACCACCACCTACAACCACCCTAGTGCTACCCCTAGGGTCGCCCCACCACCCACGGTCCATTTCCCCAGATCTGGTCTCGAGTCATGTACGGTGGGGGTCCCAAACAAGCAAAAACCGAGTCACACAACCACCCTAAACACCCACGAAAACCCGAGAATTACCCCTACCCCAACGGTCAACGGTGTCAAACATATTGTCCGGTCACTCCCTAGTTGTCCACGGTCAGTCTCGCGGTAGTGGCTGGTCATATGGTGGTCAATTTAGCGAGTTATAAAGGTTATAAAATCAATACATTAAATTATAAGACGGTCTTACCTTGAGACGATAATTAATTCTAATTCTCCTTCTTCTTTAGTTTCATCTATTTATATAGGTTGCTTAAGGTTATAAGAAATAAATTAGGAAATATGTAATTTACCATATTATTAATATTATACAATTACTCTTATTATTATTATTATACCATTACATACATATACTATTATTATCTTTATTAGGCTACACGAGTAAGTAGCGCACGGTACAATTAACAAATCCCGACTCATTCATTATTTTTAGTATATTATTCCGTCTTACTCTTTATTATAAATATAAGTTATAAATGTTGAAATTAATTATTAAGAATGCTAATAATTGTGAATATAAATTCCACCAAATTACGGGGTATTACATAAATGAATAAAAATTTATTACTATTTATTAAAATCCCCAGTTTCTGCATTCAAAAATTTTTATTTTTGCATTACATTTGTCCGGTTATACTCTTTAACAAAGAGTTGCCTACGTATCTGCTTTCACAGAATCAAACCGGGTTGGTAGTTCTCTCGTAAAAGATTTTGCAGCGTCGGCAAATGCCAACGGCTTAAAACTTATTCTAATTACATGTGCAATTCAAACATTAGTTCCTAACATTTGAGAATGATGCCTTTAAGGATAGTATTTCTTCAACTGGTCCAAATTCGTCGGATTTGTAAAGTCGTTTCCATCCAAATCTGTCAACCTAACAGCACCTCCTGTCAATATTTTCTTTACCAAATATGGGCCCGCCCAATTCGGTTTGAACTTACCCCTCGGGTCGATTGGCAACAAATCTCTAACTGATTTAAGAACTAAATCTCCCTCGTTGATCCCTCGTGGTTTCACCTTCTTATTAAAAGCTCTCTCTACCCTCTTCTGATAGAGTTGGACATGATACAACGTAGAGTAAGTCATATCTGGCTTGAACCCAATCCACTTCCAGGACCTGGCTCTCGAGTAGAATTCGCAGGGATAGTACCTCCTGCTCAACCAGTTGAACTGCTTCCATCCGTAAACCAAATAATACGGGGTTGCTCCCGTGGCAGTTCTGATCGAAATTCTATACCCCCACAACGCGAAGGGTATCTTTTGCGGCCACTGCTTATAGTTGTCAGACATCTTCCTCAAAATGACTGTAACTGTTTTATTAGCAGCCTCTACCGCACCGTTCATCTGGGGTCGGTATGGTGATGACTTGTGATGTTTGATTTTATAATTTTCAAGTATAGCTGCGGTCTCAGCTTGAAAATGAGTTCCATGATCGCTGATGAATTCATGTGGTACTCCGTACCGGCAAATGATGTCATTCTGAATGAACTGTGCTACTTGCTTTGCTTTTAGCACTTTATAAGACTTAGCCTCTACCCACTTCGTGAAGTAGTCAATTGCAACAAGGATAAAACAGTGCCCTCCAGTTCCTGATGGGTTTACTTTTCCAATGATGTCGATTCCCCAGTTTGAAAATGACCATGGTCCAGACAAACCCTCGACCTGGCAGTCCTATGGAGAAAGCAACTAATGAGCAATCTATTCCTAGTTCTTCTCATCCAGGAATCAAAATCAACAAAGGCAACCTCATAGAGCCTTCGTCAAAGAAACCTAATAACTCTCCAAGGTCATTTACAAAGGCTTCCGACAAGAAAGATACACCTCCTAGGAAATTTACCGACATTGGTATTACATACACTAATGCCCTTCAGAGACTCATGGAACGACGAATGTTGAAGCCTATCGGTCCTACACCGGATCCAGAAAGGAAGTCTAGGTTCTCGGATGAGAATACCTATTGCCAGTATCACAGGGGCAAAGGACACAATACTGAGAGTGGGAAGTTTTCCCTCTCAACCTTTAACCCGCAAGGCAGCTTAGACAATCCTCATGGATATACCACTTATCAGGAAACTCTTCTTGACTATTATCCTTCCAGTGTTCCCAATGATGAGGACGAGGTGCTCAAATGGGTGAATGCTCAAAGCCAGATGCCAAAGCAAGTTGCTGGAAAAGAAAAAGTTCAAGCATGGGTCGATGATTAAGGGTCTAGATCTGAGATCGCGTCAAAGTCCGAGTCCGAGTCCGAGTCTTAGGCTTTTTTATCCCATAATTTTTCTAGTATCTTTCTTCATATCCATTTTCCATTCCTAGTGACAACCTGAGGGCTGTCCCACGAGTCACATGTCTTCTCGAGTCTATACATTCATTGTTCATTTCTATAAAAGTACACTTTTCAATCCACATATTCAATCATATCTCTTCCTTTCCCCATTTCCTGTGACAACAAGATTTGATTTGAGACATTTTAAAACGAACAACACATGCAAGTAGATGTGAGTGCACTTAAATGATGTTCCATTCCAAGTTGTAGAGGACCTGAAACTCCGTGTTCTTTTCTTACCTATTCCATGTCTGGCAACAGAAACCCCTCACTATACCCCAGTTTAGGACGAGCCTATCTCAAGAGATTCTAGTATGAATCCAAACCGCCTCCCTTGTTAACGATCCATGATGGAAGGCAAGCCCATTCCCCCACAATAAACAACCCGTGTTACTAAAGACCAACCCGTTTCACACCAAAGGTGCTAGTCTGACCTAAATCCATGGTAGCAAGCAAATCCAAGACGATACAAGCCATGATCAAAGACAAAGGCTCAATCAAGTGAAATGGCCATTATCAATATCCAAGGACGCGGTTATGCCCGTAATCCAAGACAAAATAGTCAAAAGAACAAGGCTCAATCAAGCAAGTCAACGTCAATATCCAAAGTCAAAGTTATCTTCAAAAACCCGAATCAAGAATCTGAGCGAAAAGCCACGATATATTTCAGACGAAGAATCTGAGTCTGAATCAAGAACAAGCCTGAAATCAAATGCTGAACGGAATACTGTTGAAGTCTATATAGAATCAGGACATCGATGAAGATGGTCATCTAACACCCTCACTTAGCCTTTCACACATCACACACCCTAAGTCCTTCTCGAGACCGTTACAAGGAGATAGTTAGGAATTTTGAGAATCCTCTCAAGCTTGTCAAATATACCCATCCCTTAGGGCCAAGACATAGAACTTGATCCCGCATCAATTAACCTAACTTTATGTGCTCAGGCTACATCAAGCCAAGAGACTCCATTTCCAAGCCATATTACAAGCCATAATCCCATCAAGCCTTAACTCCATAAAATAAAGCTCTAGAGATTTGTTCATCAAAGCCTCTTATTTCCAAGCTCCACATTCCAAATAATCAATCCAGTTTTACCTTGACCCAGACACGGAGTCTTCAGATACTTTGTTACCTAGGACGGGACAAACCCATATCCATCCTTAGGGTTCACTTTCGAGTGCGTTCACACGACAAGGAAATTTTTTACAAATTTAGTTATACCTCTTTGGTCTATGATCAGAGGGAGTTATCTCAAATCGATTCTTCGAGTCACCAAAGGAATATACCCTTGTGACCCATGCACTTTAAGGCCCTGACCCAGTAGCTTAGGCACACACTCAAAACTACGATCTGGTTTGATTTCACTTCACGTGAATACGTAGGCAGTCCTCAAGGACACAACCATCCTACCTTTAACTTTCGACCTCAATTCCCAAAGTCAGCTCGGAACTACGATCTGGTTTGATTTCACTCCACGTGAATATGTAGGCAGTCCTTAAGGACACAACCACCCCAACCATCAACTTTCAACCTCAATTATCAACCATCCCCACTTTCAACTTTCCAACCTCAATTACCATCCCTTCCACAACCAACAACTCTTTACTGAGGGCTCCTTCTTGTCGCCCAGTCTCCTTTTTACCAAATTCCAGAGTCATCTTCTCATCCTGGGGGCTTCTCTTCTAAGATGCCACCCTTCCTTTATTCCTCTCTATTTTAAGTCGAGTTATACGAACGCAAGACGACAGACTGACGCAACGCTGATTTGACACGACACGGGGATGACCTTAACAGACTTTGCTTAAATATGCGTAACCCCTAGCCAAGTATAGGTGACAATGCGTATCAGTTACAAAGGTAGAAGAATTGCAAGAATGATGACGACATATAAAGGCAAGGTATGAGCCATGGATCAGCTGTCTACTTGGACATCTTTTGACATCGTCTTGCGTAACGAGACTCCTCTTGAGGCACGATAACTTCGAGAATCGGATGTCATAACAAGTCATACGTCTACAGCCCATTGAATATGCATAACGCATTACAAGCAAAAATTTCATAAAGAAAAGAGCTTTCAAAACTTGTGTGTTTTCTTCCTCATTTGAGGTCCATGTGCTAATTGCGTTTCCTCATGTGTTGTGTGCTATTTGCCTATTAGATTGCGTTCTTGTGTGGCTACTAATCGTGCAGGTGAGTATTAAAGGCAGTGCTCGCTCCAACTGGAAGCTTCGCTCAAGTCTTCATTTTCCCCAGCGACGGTCAAGATATTCCCCAGCAGTGTTCGCAGTATTGCTCAAGGTTTCTTCCATGACAATCAAGAAAATTACAAGAATACAGTTCATGGTCTTCTCCTCTTTATCGGAATTTCGCTCACGACAACCCTAGCGAATTTTCTCCTCAGCGGTGCCAAGGGCGCGCCGTTGTCGATCAAACACCTTTATTTTCTTCAGCGATGCTAAGGACGCGTCGTTGTCGATCCTTTGTTTTCTCCTCAACGGTACCTGACAGGGAAGTCGTATACCTATCAAAAATAACCACTGGCTCTAACTAATATAGCTAGTGAAGTCGGGTCGATCTCCACAGGGAGATGGGAAAATGTCAACTTTGTCTAAGTTCGTCACGGTAACCAAATTGGGGGGTTTTAATTGGGTTGTTCTAAACTAATGAGAATGAGAAAGAGAAAAAGGCAGAAGAATAAAGATTAAGCAGACAAGGAAAAAGCAGCTAAGACAGTCGGTTTACCATGATCATTCAGTCAAGCAATCTAGGTCTCAGGTCAATGCAAGTATGGTCTGAGGAGCAGTGAATATCTCCTTCCGGTCTCAATTCGCCCTAAAGCACAAATAGCTTAGCTTCCGCCCTCTCTACGGTGCCCTAATGTTCGCTACGAGTCTCGCCCTTTCCAACCTTCCAGTCTAGGTCAAGGTTTACTACGATAAAATGACTAATTGCGTCGACTCAATTAGACAGAAACAATTAAATGCAGCGATTAACAACAGAGACCACACAAGCACAAGACCTAATATGGCAATCACTATTCCTTCATAATCATTGATTCTCTAGTCTTAGCAAGAGGGAATTAGCTACACATCACTATCGAATCAACAACATTAACATATAGATAAAAAGAATTAAACATAATAATAATGAAAATGAAGGATCAAATAAAACAACAATGAAAGTAATGAGAGAAAAATAGAAACAAAACAATAATTATGATTAAGAAATAAAAGGGAAAAATAATACCGATTACAAATTGGGAATCCGAGTTCTATAGTGGAAAAATGTAAAAAGAAAGTGAAGCAATGGAAGATGATGTCCCTGTGTATTACGCAGTCTACTGCCTAAGTAGCATACAAAAAATCTGTTCTAAACCTAATCCAAAGGCCTATTTACAAAAGCCCATACGAAATTAGGCGGAAAAACTCAATTCCAGGGCAAACCACTTGATCGAGTGGAATAAAACCGCTCGATCGAGTAACTTTGCGACAAACCCTTCGATCGAGTGGAAATAAACCACTCGATCGAGTAACTCCTTGTAATGCCTTCTCGATCGAGTAGAAATGTTACTCAATCGTGTAGTCTTCATGATATAAAGCATTCGATCGACTGGAAAAGTAGTCGATCGAGCTATTTTGGCACGTTAGACACTATGACACCTTCCGAAGTCAGCTCACACGTCTTCAAAGTACTAGATTCCAAGCTACGGTGCCCTAATGTTCGCTATAAATGTATGCAAATGGGACGAGTTTGGGCTTGATTTATCTTCTTTTCGGTCCATACCTGCGATTTACATAAAACGAACCAAAGTAGACTATTTGGGGGTATTTGTAGCTAGATGCCACGTAAAATAGTACAAAAATGCGTGTAAAAAGGAGGTAAAAACCTTATTAAAATACACGCATCAAATCTCCCCAAACCAAACCTTTGCTTGTCCCCAAGCAAACTATGAATGCAACTAAGAATAAACAGTGGAACGGGACCAACACATCAGCTACAAATCATCCGCCAAAACCAGTTTAATACAACAACTGACAAAGTGGCAAATGATAGGTGCAAACGAATTAAATCAATGTTTCAAACTTACTGAACCGTCGACCTTGCAAGACTCAAAGATATCGGACTCTCACGGGTCGCTCATCACTCAAATTTAGGCACGAGGTGAGTATATATGTGAAAGATAGAAAGAAGTAAAGACACTCACCTAACTCGACCTATAAGAACATGCATGCAGTTAACATGAATAAAGTCTCTACAACCGTACATACGCATTCCAACCATACTAATGACCAAGACACATGCCGAGTTCTTACATTTGGGTAAGTGAGGTAATGTGTAAGAAGGGGCTATGATGAATTTAGATATGTGGAGTTAATAGCCAAGCTAGCAACAACGAATCCAAATATTGAACTGCATCTCAACTTCGTACTCAATATAACAAAACAAAACGGTGCAAATTCAATGCACTCAACTCACAATACACCATAAACTTGTCAACTCCCCATAAAATATAAATAAAACATGGGAGTGAAAATCATCCATACAATTTTTTCCGTTTCTCGCATATGATTTTTTCTTTTTCTTTTCCGTATTTCCAATTTTTTTTCTTTTCATTCCTTTCTTCTTTATTTTTCATTCATCATCATTTTTTTTCTTTCATTCCCTTCAATTCTTCCACCAATTTCTGAAATTCGATAAATATAACCAAACTACAGCAAAGCATTCCAAACAGCTACTCATCACTAGCTCGGTTAGGGTAGGAAATTTTTTTAAAATGTAGCTAATAAGACAAAAAGGCAATTTGGCTATGTGGGGCTCATGGGTAGAATGAAATAAAAGGGAACTGCCTCTCCTAACATGTGTCACCATCCACAGACCGAATGCATACAGGTATTAAGAAGACTAGACTCATGCTTATACAAATTGATGTTACATGCCTTACAGAGAGTACTACTCACATCCTAAATGAAACCGGTCATGAATGTCACCAGTTTATAAAGCTCTAACCTCAGAATGTAATGTAGCTTGCCAATATATGAGTCAAGTCTATTCGTTCAAATAAGAGAGAAACAAAAACTCGTAGATTTTGCACATTATCATGCCAACTAAATGTCAAGAAAATGCAGGGCTAAGGTAGGGATTCAATGTAGCGTCAAAGTTCAAACGTTCCGACTCAAATTAAACGTGCAAATTTTGAAAATTTTGTGAATTTTTTGAATTTAAAAACGACAATGCATGCGAAAATTAATAAACGTGCAAACGAAAATGCAAGAAAACATGCAGACACATATATGGATGCATACCTCCCCAAACCAAACCGTACAATGCCCTCATTGTACCAAAAATAGGGAAAGAAATGCAAACTGAGGAGAAGAGGATAACTGGAGTCAGAATACTTACAAAACATCGTGAAGAGGGACCTCCCCAAACCGACCATGAACATGGGAGGTCAAAGGAAGTCAAACAGTAGCTCAACAGACGAAGAGGAATAGCTGGAAGACGAAACTGCTCGATCGAGTGGCTTGGAATAGCTCGATCGAGTGAAATTCTTTCTCGATCGAATGAACGTGGAATTGCAGTTTGTCGATCGAGTACATATGTTACTCGATTGAGTGATTCTCAACTCACAAGTGCTCGATCGAGTAGAAAAACTACTCGATCGAGTGAGTACACCTGCAAAACACGAGTAAAGAGCAAGGAAAATACAAAGGGTGCATAAAACAGCGTTTAAAGTTCAACAAAAAGCTAAATGTGAAGGAAAAAGTTCAACAAAAAACAACAAAACAGTCCGGGTTGCCTCCCGGAGAGCGCAGGTTTAAGAGGTCCCGCACGACCTTTCTGGCATCAATTAACTGGCGCGTCAAGCTCGTCGAAGTACAGGACTTCAACACGATTATCTGCTTCATTTGCCTCGTGATAATGCTTCACATACTGCCCATTCACCTTGAACCGATTTCCCTCGGGGCTTTCTAGCTCAACGGATCCAAATTTAGTAACAGCTGTCACCGTATAAGGACCACTCCACTTGGACTTCAGCTTGCCAGGAAATAATCGCAGTCGGGCATTAAACAGCAACATCTTCTGCCCAACATGAAATTCTCGAGGTAAAATTATTTTGTCATGCCATCCCTTCGTCTTTTCCTTATAAATGTGCGAGCTATCATAGGCATTAAGCCTAAATTCTTCTAACTCATATAGCTGCAAAAGACGATTCTGATCACACAACTTAGGATCAAAGTTAAGCTCATGAATTGCCCACCAAGCCTTACATTCCAACTCATTAGGTAAATGACATGATTTCTCATAAACTAACCTATAAGGTGATGCACCAATTGGTGTCTTAACGGCAGTTCTGTAGGCCCATAATGTGTCTTCTACTTTAAGACTTCAGTCCTTCCGTGATTTAAAAACTACCTTAGACAAGATCTCTTTAATCTCGCGATTAGAGACCTCTACCTGACCACTAGTTTGGGGATGATACCCCAAACCACGTCGGTGTTGAACACCAACCTTAGACAGAATGGAAGTTAGTTTTTTTTCTTTAAAGTGCATTCCCCCATCACTAATGACGACTCTAGGGACACCAAATTGGGGAAATATGACCTTTTTAAACAGTTTTATCACGGTCTTGGCATCACAATGTGGTGAGGCAATTGCCTCAACCCACTTCGACACATAATCTACAGCTACTAAAATGTACCTGTTACGTTTACTAGACGGGAACGGTCCTTGGAAATCAATGCCCCAGACATCGAAAACCTCAACCTCTAAGATACAATTTTGTGGCATCTCATGTCTCTTTGAAATGTTCCCTGGTCGTTGGCAGGCATCACAAGCTGAAACAAAAGACTTAGCATCAGCAAACAAAGAGGGCCAGTAAAAACCAGACTGAAGTACCTTAGCCACGGTGCGCGATAGACCGTGGTGACCACCATTAGAAGAGGAGTGAGAGCCTTCTAGGACTACTTTAGTCTCCCACTGCGGAATACACCGTCTGTAGAGACCGTCTGCACATTCCTTAAATAAATAAGGATCGTCCCAAAAATACTGCATAGCGTTATACAGAAAACGCTTCCTCTGCTGATGAGAAAGGTCAGGCGGCAGCTTGCCATTGACAACGTAATTACCTATATCTGCATACCAAGGTTCTTGGTTAACAATAGACGATAATATAGCAAATAAAGAATCATCAGGAAAAGACTCATCAATAGGTAAAGAATCTTCCCCTTCTTGTCGCGACAGATGATCAGCTACAATATTCTCAACTCCTTTCTTATCTTTAATCTGCAAATCAAACTCCTGGAGAAGGAGTATCCATCTCAATAGCCGTGGTTTAGCCTCCTTCTTAGCAAGGAGATGCCTCAAAGCTGCATGGTGAGTAAAAACAGTAACTTTTGACCCAATCAAATAAGAACGAAATTTCTCTAAGGCATAAACTATAGCTAGCAGTTCTTTTTCAGTGGTGGTGTACTTCACTTGAGCCTGATCCAGAGTTCGGCTCGCATAGTAGATTGCATTTAAAGCTTTGTCTTTCCATTGGCCAAGCACCGCTCCTAGTGCATAGTCACTGGCATCACACATTATCTCAAACGGCAGGTCCCAGTCGGGAGGCTGTATGATCGGCGCAGAGACCAAAGCCTGCTTCAACCTATTAAAAGCAGAAAGACACTTATCAGTAAATACAAAAGGGGCATCCTTAAGTAGCAGCTGTGTAAGTGGTTTAGCAATGTTTGAGAAATCTTTGATAAACTGGCGATAGAAGCCGGCGTGACCAAGGAAGCTTCTCACTCCTTTAACATTAACAGGAGGAGGTAATTGCTGAATCACTTCCACTTTTGCTTTATCAACTTCTATTCCCCTATCAGAAACTAAGTGCCCTAAGACAACTCCCTCGTTGACCATGAAATGGCACTTCTCCCAGTTAAGCACGAGATTAACCTCAATGCAAATACCGCAACACTTTATCAAGGTTAGACAGACAGTTAGAAAAATCACTTCCATAAATGCTGAAATCGTCCATGAAAACTTCCATAATAGACTCAATATATTCTGAAAATATCCCCATCATGCACCTTTGAAAGGTGGCAGGGGCATTACATAAACCAAAAGGGCATCCTGCGATAAGCAAACACGCCCTATGGACAAGTAAAAGTAGTCTTAGCCTGATCATCTGGGTGAATAGGGATCTGAAAGAACCCTGAATACCCGTCTAAATAGCAGAAAAACTTATGAGAAGCTAATCTTTCTACCATTTGATCAATAAAAGGAAGGGGAAAGTGATCTTTCTTGGTGGCGGCATTCAGCTGTCTGTAATCTATACACATCCGCCAACCAGTCACTACTCGAGTGCGTATTAACTAATTTTTGTCATTCCTAACCACGGTAGTCCCTCCTTTCTTCGGGACCACCTGCACTGGCCTCACCCATTTAGAATGACCAACAGAATAGATAATACCTGCGTCGAGCAGCTTCATTACCTCAGCCATCACAACATCTTGCATCTTCTGGTTCAGCCGGCGCTGACCCTGTCTGCAAGTTTTGTGATCTTCCTCCGGCTCTATCCTGTGCATATAAATATCGGGACTAATCCCCTTGATATCGTCAAAAGAATAACCCAAAGCTTTCCTGTTTTTCTTAAGCACGGCTAACAAAGAAGTCAGCTGATCATTATCAAGTTTAGCACTAACGATGACTGGATATTGCTCAGTATCGTCTAAGAAAACATATTTTAGATGAGAGGGAAGAGGCTTACGCTCAGGTACCTTTACCTCAATGGAGCAAAGGGTACTGATCATCTGTTCCACTTGCTCTCCCTCAACGTCGGTGAGTTCACGCTCATCTAAATCATCTATAGGCAAATCCAACACAGCATCATCGTTATCTGGGTTATCTGCACACTCATCCAAAAGCATAAGAGCTTCTAGTGGGTCCTTCATAAAAGAAACCGACCAGAAGTCATAAATAGACTCGTCAATAATATCAACTGAATAACATGTATCCTCTATCATTGGCCGAGCTAAAGTGCTAGGCTGACTGAACGTAATCGCGTCATCCCCTACTGCAAGAGTCAAACGCCCTTGTTTGACATCAATAATGGCCCCAGCTGTACAAAGGAACGGCCTTCCTAATATAATTGGGGTCCGGGTGTTCTCAGCTATGTCTAAAATAATGAAATCTATTGGTATAAATAACTTGCCTATTTTCATAGGCACGTCCTCCAAGACACCCAAGGGTCTCCTAACAGATCTATCAGCCATCTGTAGGGTAATATTAGTCAATTTAAGATGACCCATATTCAATTTCTTGCAGATAGATAGGGGCATGACACTAACGCTGGCTCCTAAATCACAAAGAGCCTTATCAATAACCACATTTCCTATAACACAGGTAATAGAGAAGCTACCCGGGTCTTTCATTTTAGGTGGAGCCTTATTTAAAAGTAAATTACTAGACTCTTCCATAAATGAAACGGTCTCAAATTCACTTAACTCTCTCTTACGCGTCACAATATCTTTCATGAATTTAGCGTAAGTAGGTACCTGGGTGATAAGTTCGGTGAAGGGGACAGTTACCTGGAGGTTCTTCACAACGTCCACAAACTTATCGTACTGTCGCTCGACCTTCGCGTCCTTTAAACGACTTGGGAAGGGTACTCTGGTAGCAATGAGTGGACCCGCGACTTTCTCTTCCCCTTTATCAGTGCGTGACGTCTTCACAGCAGGGGAAGATGACACGGTAGCAGAATTAGATGTCAAAATATGGTCTCCGCTGGTTCTGGCACTCGATCGAGTACTTTCCTCACTCGATCGAGTGGTTTTATCTTGGAATTTACTCGATCGAGCTGTTTGAACAGCTCGATCGAGCTCTTCTGTTTCAGGCTCACTCGATCAACCATTTTTTTCACTCGTTCGAGTGATTTCTTCAACTATTTTACTCGATCGAGTAGGAATATCACTCGATCGAGCATCTATAAATTGGGCACTACTCGATCGACCAAAGTTATCACTCGATCGAGTGATTGGATGGATTATTTCACTCGATCGAGTAGATATTTCACTCGATCGAGTGTCTGGACAGCACGCAGCAAGAATATCGTCTAGAAACTCATCCAAATCATCCTCCGGGGTATTATCGGCTGTCACAACCCCGTCTTCTAGTATATTTGGCCCCTCATGAGCAAGGCCACTTCGGAGATTGATGGCATTAACTGGGTCACATGTCGGTGAATGGTTGGCTTGGTCTTTCGCGAGTGTCAATTGCGTGACTTGTTCTCTTAACTCAACGATAACAGTTTCATTCTTGCTACATTTCTCCCCAAACTGTTGTGTTAAGTTCAACATCAAGGATTTCGGTTCGGCAATTTCCTCGTTTGTAGAAGGAGAGACCGGCTGCGGCGCTGGCGTAGAAGGAGTAGAAACATTTTTCATTTCTTCATATAATTGAGAAAAAGGAACTCCTTGCTTGTCTTTTTTATAAGCAAGGACGCGCTCTATGCTCGCCAGACAATCAATAGGTTCATGCCCCTCTGTTTAGGTCTTTTTTACCTAAGTCGGTTAATTAGGGTCAATGTAGTCTATATTCGTTGGTCGGTTGTATGATGATTTGTATGTCAATAAGTAAACGGAAAATAAAGTGCGTAATGTAAATTGACACGTAAGATTTTGGTGACGCGGAAAACCCAATGTGGGAACAACCGCGGGAGGGACGGTACCCTGCCAAGTGTTGCACTATATGAATAGGATGATGATTACAATGGTAACGTTTATGCTAATCTCGCTGGCGTGAGGTGTCAGGCTTGCAAGATCTCAGATGTACGTATATTTGAAGATGATATGCCGTGGAGTTTTATGTCTTGAATATGATGTTGAATGAACGGATGAGTGAATGACCTTCTTGATTTCCTTCCTTTGCTATTTATAGGGTAAGAACCCTAGATATACTCTACCTCGAATATGGAAAGAGAATATTATTTCCATAAAGACTTCTTTCCAAACCCGGACTCCTTTGCCAATTCTCCCCGATCTCCCTAAATTCTCCCTAACTTCTCCCTGAAACTCCTTTCCTTAATGCGAGCACCTTCTATGATGGGCTCTTGATCCTTCTTAAGCCCGTTCCCCCTTCTCCTGACCGCGGGCTCCCTTCCTCCTCACCTCTTCTTTATAATCTTTATTTTACCAAGTGGGCTTTCTTTATTATGCTATTTTTAGCCCAAACAGTTTGCCCCAAATTTCTTGCCCCAAATTTCTTGTGAAGTACGCTTTCAAGTATCGAGCAAGGAATTTATGTAACCAAATGTTTAAAACCCTACGCCGTCTTTTACTTCTTCCCATGCAACCCATCACTTCCAGCCGCCCTATTCCTCTTTCTCCGCACCGAACTCCCTCTCTCCTCTTTATAACCCCAACGTCTCTCTTCCACTTTCATTAATCATTCCAAATCATTCCAAAAACTCTCTTCTCTTAAACCCTCAATCTTCTTCCCCTTTAATCTTCATCGGCTTCACTATTCCCTTTCTCGTCTTCATCATCAGGTAATCCATCTTTCCTTCCTTTTTTTAATCTTCATTTCCTCTCTCCACCATGGGCAAAACCCGACAATCTTCGTCAACCCCAACACCCTCCGACCGTAATCTTGACCCCACTTTCTCTTCTTGGGGACTTTTTAGACACCCACATGATTGCGACTCCGCCCTAACTCCGGCCGACATTCCTAGGATCAAGAGTCTGCTTGGTCTTGGTGACGGGGTGGATATCGCCATCCATGAACCGGGACAAAAAGCTGACGCCCTTCGTCCGGGGTGGGTTTGCTTCTATCTGTACCCATTTAAATATGGCCTTCGTTTTCCTTTCCCTAAACTCGTCCAAGATTTTATTTTTACCAACAATTTCGCCATGGCACAAATTTTTGCTGCCATATGGAGAGTTCTTCTCTATTATCTGGCCGCTGGTCAGAGTACTGGAAAATCTGTCACTCTGGGCGATCTGGCCCACATGTACAGCATCAGATCCCTAGGCAGGGGTCAGTTCTCATTCCGGGGCCATGGAGAGGCTCCCTTCAAACATGCGTCAACATCTCGTGATGAGAAATGGTTTGAGGACTTCTTCTACGTGAGGAAGGACTCCATCCAGCCTCTTGCTGATTATATTTTCGAGAAATGGGCTCTGAATTCGAGTAAGTAGCCTCCCTGTCGCCTGAATTATTTTATCTCGCTGCTTACTAGCTTACTTCATCGTCTTCGTGCAGCCCCTGTGACCTTACCCGTATTGGTGTCAAGATCCCTGCCTGCAGCAAGCTGTTCTGCATCCCTGAATCTGAGAGAAAGTTTCCAGACATGCTTCCTGGTTTTTCACCTGCTTCTTCCTCTAATCCTCCTCAATCAGCCCACAGCATGTCTTCTGGTAAGGTTTCTGCAACCACTTTTACTTGCATGCTGTTTCTGCTGACGCTTTAATCATCCTGTTGTCTAAGACTTATGTACGCTTGCAGGTTCAAAAGTTGATCCATTGGAACTCATCCTCCAAAGTGCTAAAAGAAAGAGACCTTCTGCCAGCCCTGATGTGGCGTCTGCCTCCAAGAGGAGTGCTCATGCTGCCTCTTTTCAGACTCCTCCTGCAGTCTCTGGTTCTGCTGCTCGTGAACCCTTGGAAGTCAGTCTGTTATCTCGCCATCCGCCTACTCCTCCTGCCAGTCCTCATGCTTCGTCTAGTGGAGGCATCATTGCCCATTTTCCAGAAGGCTTTGGGAATATGGACAAGGTGCCCTACTGGCCGGAGATTGATCTGCTGCTCTTTCCTCCTGTTGAGGAAACGTTTTCGGAGTTCTCCCCAGAGGAGATGGCTGAAAATGACGTGCACAACGCTTTCATGGTAAATACTCTTCGTCTTCTACCTGTCTGTCTTCTTTTAGATTTCATCTTTCAACTTTTTTTTGCTGACTTCTGATTATTTATGCCCCAGACTCTTCAGTCTGCACTCTACAACAGGAAGATGATCAACATAGTGCAGACCACCAGCCGTGCTACCAGCGCCAAGAACCAGGAGTCAAGGAAATCGTGCTGAGATCTGGCACAAAGCGCGGGTTGATCTGAAGGAGCGGGTGGTGGAGCTGAAGACTGAGCTTGCTGTCACCAAGAAGAAGTTGAAGGAGGGGGCTGATCAGCTGGCTCGAACCCAGGCAGTGTGTAGCACCTTCTCTGACTCTCTGAAGCATTCTGAGGAGAAGATCAGTGAGCTGATCACCCTAGCCACCAATGTCGTTGCTTATGCCACCTAGCGGGGAAAGATCAGTGGGATGCATGCCGCCCTCGAGGAGGCTCCCACCCAGCAGGCTATAAAGGAAGAGGAGAGGCAGCTGGAGATGCTCTAACCCACCCAACCTGATTTGAGCGTGCTGATGCCTGAAGTTGGTGAGGTGAATTCTCCTGCGTTGGTGGCGAGCAGTGCTGGGGGGTGATCTTTGGAATGTCCCAGGATGCTGCTGACGGAGCTCAGGGAGCTATGGAGGCTAAGGATATGCAAGCTGGTGCAGTACCTGAAATGAGTGGTCAGCAGGCAGAGGAGGTACCAGAGGTGGAGGTCATTAATGTGACCGACAATTAAGTTTTTATGTTTTGATAAACTTTTTGGCAGTCTGGCCCAGAGGTGGCAGACTTTGTAAGTTTTAAACTTGTTCTTGTGTTTGCTCCGCCAGGGTGGCGGTTAAACTTGGGGCCGTATTTTGGCCATATTTTGAAATGCCCCTTGTCATAGTTTGGCAAGGTTTTAGCTTACATATCGTGTGTTTGTTGTTTATCTTCCCTATTTTTTAGGAAGTTTATGCCGTGTCAGCCTGTTTGACTGATTTAGGCGAGTCCTGTCATCCTGAAAAGGATAACGTTATGACTCAGCTAGCTGTCGTGTCAGCCTGATGGCTGATTTAGGCGTATGCCGCAATGTAAGGAGGAGTGGCCGTGTCAACCCAGGGGGCTGATTTAGACCAGCCTGAAAAGACTGATCCAGACCAAGCTAGCTGCCGTGTCAGCCGGCTGGCTGATTTAGGCGTATGCCGCAGTTTGTGGACTACTTAACCTTGTTCATGACGCAAGGTGTGTTCGTCTCGTTTTATGCCAACAGGGGCGTCATTGAGGCAAGTTTATCGTCATTCTAGGACCAGATGGAGACGCTGTAGGATTCTGGTAGCGCAGATATCCCTACGTTCCATGTTCGTTTTTGCATGGATTCCTAGGGCCCTGATTAAGTGCGATTAGTGCGAGCTACGTCCAGGGGGTGGTATCAGGGGTAGCTGGATAAGCGTATTCAGCTGTCAGCCAGGCTCCCTTTCGTATGTTCCACAGTCCGCCTGGTGAGGGTGCTCCTTGTGGAGAAAATAGGTTAGGCATGTTGGAGTGCCATGTGCCTTGTCACCCCGCGTTGGCAGTTGACAGTCCTGCTAGACATCCTTTCAAAGTACCATAGATACCAGAATTCAAAGTGATGTACTTAGAGAAGCCTGAAAATAAGAAAATCTATTAGAATGATGTGAAGTACCTGTCGCCATCTCATGGGGTACCAGAGCAATTGTGGTCCCAGGACGCTGCTAGACCACACCATCCGATAGTAGTTTAAAGTATTAAAAACAACTAAAGACACCAGAAATGAGAGTGAAACTGGCAGTATGCCTACCGCCGAATTTTTATTTTATCTTTAAAAATGATTTGGCTTCTCATAGTACATTATTCTGAAAACTAGAGTCTACTTATTATTAAAAGTAATATCTCTTCAGGTGAAGTATGTTCCATGGGCGTTGTATGATTTGACCGTCTATAGTCATCAGTCTGTATGCACCATGGCCAACAACTCCTTCTACTTGGTATGGTCCTTCCCATTTGTAGGCGAATTTGTGCCTTTTTCGATTCTTGGTGTTCTCGGAACACCTCTCGAGAACCAGTCTCCTACCTCCAGGAGCTTGATTTTTACGTTCTTGTTATAACTCCTGGCCACCGATCGTTTTTGTAGGCGACCAGACGGATTTTTGCGCTTGCTCGCAATTCGTCAATCGTGTCCGAAAGCTTCGGTCATCTCTACATTGTTCGATTCCTCGTCATATTTTCATACATGTGAGTGGGAACTAGAACTTCGATGGAATGATCGCTTCGCGCCAAACACCAGTGAAGGGTGTTTGACTGTTGCTATCTTTGGTGTCGTTCGTCTCGACCACAATACTAGTGGCAATTCATCCGCCCACTTTCCTCCTAACTCCTATAACCTCCTTCTCGATTGTCCATAATGATTTTATTCTTTGGATTCGACTTGTCCATTGGACTTTGGAGTCCTGGTGCCGACTTTTAAGGTGATATTCCACCTGGCACAGTATCCTTCAGTATCGTTTGAGATGAATTGTGAGCCATTCTCACATATAATTTCTGATGGGATACCAAATCTGCAGATGATGTTTCGTTTTATGAATGAGATGACCTGTTTGTCCTTTACTTCCGTGAATGCTTCTGCCTCTATCCACTTGGAGAAGTAATCTGTCATTGCTAGCATCCAGGTCCTGTTTCCTGTGGCCCGTGGTAGGGGGCCTACTATGTCCATGCCCCATGCCATGAATGGCCAAGGAGAGATAATAGGGTGCAGAGGCTCTGCTGGCTGGTGGATCATAGGCGCTGAGCGCTGGCAGGCATCACATTTTCGTGCATACTCTGCTGCATCTGCTTTCATTGAAGGCCAATAATATCCCTGTCTGAGTGCTTTATTTGCCAGACTCCTGCCCCCTGCATGGTTTCCACATTCGCCACTGTGGAGAGCATGCAACACAGTCTGTGCTTCTTCCTTGTCCAGGCACCGTAGGTAGGGACCTGCTAGCGATTTTCTGTATAGTGTATCATCAATGAGTACGAACCTGGAAGCCTTTATTCTAAAAGCTCTCGCTTCCTTCTTATCATCTGGTAGCTTGTTGTGGCGCAGCCAGTCTAGATAAGGTGTGCGCTAGTCGTCTGCTGGATCGGCTACCTTGTCAGGCGTCTGCCCGTTTGACCGAGAGCTCTCACCTTCCTCTGTAACTGCTTGGATTTCCTATTCGCTTTGTGGATCATCCAGTTCACCTCTGTCTACTTCTTCTGCCTTCTAGATAGAAGGTTCCAGCATATGTGCTATTGGAATGCTGGATATCTCTGTTGGCTTGAAGGTTGCCCCCAGGGTTGCTAGGGCGTCTGCTTCCACGTTCTGATCTCTGGGGACCTGTTTAAGCTTGCAAGATTCGAATTTTTGTTTTAATTCTTTTGCTACTTTTAGGTATGCTATCATCTTCGAATCTCTGGCTATGAACTCATCATTCACGTGGTTGACTATTAACAGAGAGTCGGGGATATGAGCGGTGTCGACCCCTGACTCCAGAGCTAGCTTCATTCCCAATATCAAGGCCTCGTATTCTGTTTCATTGTTGGTTGCCTTGAATTCACATCTTACAGCTTGCGCTATCAGATCTCCCTGTGATGATCGTCACTTCTCTTATCTTCTTTGCTGCCAGCAGGCTGTCTACTTCCTAGTTGATTACCTTATTTCTCTCTGCTGCAAACTTTCTCCTTCTCTGCTGGATGGGTTTACACTTTGGGTCCACGCTAAGCTTGTGTGTTATGATGGACGGATCTATGTCTACCATATCATCGTGTGACCATGCAAAGCAATCCATGTTATCTTGTAAGAATTTGACTAGCTGCTGTCGTAAGCTTCCTGTACATCCTGCTCCAATGAGCACGGTTCTCTCTGGGTGCAACTTATCCAGGTTAATCTGGTCCAGCTCTTCTGCTGGGGGCTCGATGTATTCATCCTGGATAGGCTGCTTCAGTAATTGCTATGCGGGAGGGTCGGCGGTGCACTTGAGTGCCTTCATGTAGCAGCGACCTCTGGCTTCCTCCTGATCTCCTCTTATCGTTTCTACTCCCCATGGGGTGGGGAACTTTATGCACTGGTGATATATTGAAGGGACTGCTTTCATCTGGTGCAACCATGGTCTTCCTAGGATGACGTTGTAAGTAGAGGGGCCATCTATAACCAGGTACCTGACTTGCTTGTTGACTCCTCCCACATAGGTTGGGATGACTATCTCACCTAGCGAGCTGGCTGTTTCTCCGCTGAAGCCTACTAGCGGAATAGTCTTCTTCTGTAAATCCTTCTCGCTGAATCCCATGTTCTCTATGATTTTCAGCATGATTAAGTTGACCGAGTTTCCTGTATCTACCAAGACCTTTCTTACTGTGCAATTGGCCATTGACAAGGTGATAATAAGTGCATCATGGTGTTCTCTTTCATCGTATGTATCTCCTTCATCAAAGCTGACTGCTGGCAGATCACTGTGAGATATTCTGTAAGAATTGGCTGGTCTGTCTCCTTTGGTCTCGGTGGCATGCCTCTTAGCTGCTGAGTATGTCAGGCCGCTTAAGTTTAAGCCGCCTGTTATCACGTTTATAATTTTAGTGCATGTGGGTGGGTCTGCCGGCTTGGTGGAACCTACCTTATCCTGCTAGTTGCCCCCACGTGGTAACAGGTGGCTCAGCTTTCCTTGTTCGTACAGGCACTTGATCTCTCTTCTCAATGTATAGCAGTCCTCAGTATTGTGCCCAATATCACGGTGAAATTCGCACTTCTTCTTGCTATCCTTTCTCCAAGCTTGCTCTCCTACTGGTGGGTTAGGCCACCTGACTCCATCTCCCATCTCTCTATGTGCCTTCAAGATTCCTCCGATAACTGTAGTGAATCCATATTCTGCCAAGGTGGGGAGTAATTGGTTTTCCTCGATTCTGTTGACTCCCCTCCCATATGGTCTGTATCTCTCGTCCTTCTTGTTGGTGGTTTGCTTTCTTCCTGATTTCTCCACGGCTGAAGTACTAGAAATACTTGGTGCGCTCTGTAAACTGGCTCTGGCTAGGATATCTTCCTTCAGTCTGATTGCGGCAGCTACCTTCTCCTGCACTGCTTTGAAACTATGGCAAGGATGCATAGTCAGCTGCTTGTATAGGTCAGAGTCGTGGTGGAGGCCTCTTCTGAAGGCTTCTACTGCTGTTGAGATACCACACTCTCGTACTGCTACCTTCTCATTGTTAAATCTGGTATTGTATTCTCCAATGCTCTCTCCCCGCCCCCGGACGATTCTCGTATGTCTCCCGCGTGCTTCGTGGCTTTCTGCTGCTTGCGAACTGTTGAGTAAATGCGTTTACCAATTCAGCAAATGTAGATATCGAACTGTTGGGCAGGCTTACAAACCATCGAAGTGCCGGTCCTATTAGGGTGGACCCGAACCCTTTGCACATGCAAGCCTCCTTGACTTGCCCTACAGCTGTTACCGTCATCATTTTCTGTTTGTATTGGCTGATATGATCAAAGGGGTCTGTTGTGCCGTCGAAGAGAGGCATATTCGGGTTTGTGAATCCCTTTGGCATGGCTGTGATGGATATGGTGTCTACGAATGGTGAGTCGGCATAACTGTCTAGAGCTGCTTTCTCAAGTAGGGGTGGTAGCCCTGGAACCCTGCTTAGCATCTTCTTTAGTTCCAATCTATCGCGATTAGTTATATTGGTCGAATCTGGGTCCGCCCGTCACCGTCTGCGCATATTTCCTCCCGATCCGGTTTCTTGAAGGTTCGATAAGCTCCGGCAGCCCCGGGGGGTTGCGGTAACGATTGTCCCATGCTTTGCCGCTTCATTTCTTTGGTTTGACTCGGATCTGCTACTGTGTGTCTCGATCGATTGTTGCATGACTGCGATGGGGAGGCCACCCGTTGTATCCCTACGCAGGGGTCGGTGCCCCATTATCGGTATGAGGTATCCTAACCCTCGTGGGGTTATCCTTCCATCCGATGGTGTCGTAGCCAAATCCAATCTTGTAATTATTTCACTGGTATCCGCTCGCCGCCGCCACTACTTGCGTCGGATCTACCAAAGGAAATCTTCCTTCACCGTCTTGTTTGTTTGAGTCTTTGGATTGCTTTGCCGTCAGAGATCAATTTGTGCCCAGAGCTCTCTGTCTCTCCTTCTTACCTCAGCATCTGCTCTCCTTTGATCTTCTCTCATGTTTTCCATAGCTTTCTGAAGATTTTCCACGCCGGCGAGCAGAATTTGTGTGGGACTGGGCGGTGGAGTGACGCCTGAGCTTGATGTTCCTTTGTCTGATCTGGTCTGGGCTGGGACAACAGGGGTCCTGGGAGGTAGAGAGGCTTTTGTTGTCGGTATGATTCTTGGGGTGTGCCCGGGAGCCTGCGTGGCCACTGTCGATGTTGGACTTTGGGTAGACGATGGTGGTGGCGATGGCTGCCTGCTCCCTGACATGGCTTCAGATGCTTGCTTTTCAATTGTATATCTAGAATATCAACGATTGACGACCATAATGCCCCACGGTGGGCGCCAAACTGTTTAGGTCTTTTTTACCTAAGTCGGTTAATTAGGGTCAATGTAGTCTATATTCGTTGGTCGGTTGTATGATGATTTGTATGTCAATAAGTAAACGGAAAATAAAGTGCGTAATGTAAATTGACACGTAAGATTTCGGTGACGCGGAAAACCCAATGTGGGAACAACCGCGGGAGGGACGGTACCCTGCCAAGTATTGCACTATATGAATAGGAGGATGATTACAACGGTAACGTTTATGCTAATCTTGCTGGCGTGAGGTGTCAGGCTTGCAAGATCTCAGATGTACGTATATTTGAAGATGATATGCCGTGGAGTTTTATGTCTTGAATATGATGTTGAATGAACGGATGAGTGAATGACCTTCTTGATTTCCTTCCTTTGCTATTTATAGGGTAAGAACCCTAGATATACTCTACCTCGAATATGGAAAGAGAATATTATTTCCATAAAGACTTCTTTCCAAACCCGGACTCCTTTGCCAATTCTCCCCGATCTCCCTAAATTCTCCCTAACTTCTCCCTGGCACTCCTTTCCTTAATGCGGACACCTTCTATGATGGGCTCTTGATCCTTGTTAAGCCCGTTCCCCCTTCTCCTGACCGCGGGCTCCCTTCCTCCTCACCTCTTCTTTATAATCTTTATTTTACCAAGTGGGCTTTCTTTATTATGCTATTTTTAGCCCAAACACCCTCCATGCCACATCTACCTCATATCTCCACATGCTCAGTAATTGTGCAAACTTGTGCACTCTCACCCATAGCCTCCGTAATCTCCACATTACCTAGACTTTTGCTAGGACTTTCCACTACAGCTGCTGCCAACTCGTTAACTCTCCCACTCCCTCGGGGATTTCCATATTCGGTAACATGAATGGCCATCTCCTCAATAAGATGCCACCCTTGATCATCTTCCACGTTTTTCGTGAATCTCCGCTTAGCTACACTATCAAGAATAGCTCTCTGGTTTCGATATAACCCGTTGTAAAACTGGGTACATAGGAACCAACGCTTGAAACCGTGATGAGGCACAGAACGGACGAGCTTCTTGAACCTAGTCCAAGCCCCATCAAAGTCTTCAGTGGGCAATTGCTCAAAAGAAGTAATCCGAGCTCTCAAAGCATTAGTGCGCTGTGGTGGAAAGTATCGCCTGTAAAAGGCCAAGGCAAGAGAACTCCAGTCAGTTACACCGGCTACTTCCCTATCTAAATCCATCAACCATTCCCGGGCATCATCAGCTAAAGAAAAGGGGAAAATAACTCCCTTCACTTTGTCCTGTGTCACCCCAGCAGCAAGAGGAATGGTAGAGCAATACTCCGTAAATAGTTGTATATGCCTGCACGGATCTTCTTCAGGTACCCCCCTGAAAAGATTTCTCTCGACCAGCTGTATATAGGATAAGTGGATTCCAAAAGTTCCCGACTCAATAGTGGGTAGTAAGAAACCTTTTGGAAGGGAATCCACATTAGGCTCTGAATGGCTGGCTATATTCGGCATTCTGGCAGATAGAATTTACAAAGCAGAGCAGGTGCAACAATGTTCTCTTATTAAACAAATAACCTGCAAACTAATCAAAAACTTTTGCAAAAAATGAGATCAGTCTCAAGGAAAAAGTTCCTTGAGATGAAAGATAAACTTAAATAAAGCAACAAAATTGCGCCACCTCCCCGGCAACGGCGCCAAAATTTGACAGGGCAGTCGTATAGCTATCAAAAATAACCAACTGGCTCTAACTAATATAGCTAGGGAAGTCGGGTCGATCTCCACAGGGAGGTGGGAAAATGTCAACTTTATCTAAGTTCGTCACAGTAACCAAATTGGGGGGTTTTAATTGGGTTGTTCTAAACTAATGAGAATGAGAAAGAGAAAAAGGCAGAAGAATAAAGATTAAGCAGACAAGGAAAAAGCAGCTAAGACAATCGGTTCACCATGATCATTCAGTCAAGCAATCTAGGTCTCAGATCAATGCAAGTATGGTTTGAGGAGCAGTGAATATCTCCTTCCGGTCTCAATTCACCCTAAAGCACAAATAGCTTAGCTTCCGCCTTCATTACGGTGCCCTAATGTTCGCTACGAGTCTCGCCCTTTCCAACCTTCCGGTCTAGGTCAAGGTTTACTACGATAAAATGACTAATTGCGTCGACTCAATTAGACAGAAATAATTAAATGTAGCGATTAACAACAGAGACCACACAAGCACAAGACCTAATATGGCAATCACTATTCCTTCATAATCATGGATTCCCTAATCTTAGCAAGAGGGAATTAGCTACACATCACTATCGAATCAACAACATTAACATATAGATAATAAGAATTAAATATAATAATAATAATAATAATGAAAATGAAGGATCAAATAAAACAACAATGAAAGTAATGAGAGAAAGATAGAAACAAAACAATAATTATGATTAAGAAATAAAAGGGAAAAATAATACCGATTACAAATTGGGAATCCGAGTTCTATAGTGGAAAAATGTAAAAAGAAAGTGAAGCAATGGAAGATGATGTCCCTGTGTATTACGCAGTCTACTGCCTAAGTAGCATACGAAAAATCTATTCTAAACCTAATCCAAAGGCCTATTTACAAAAGCCCATACGAAATTAGGCGGAAAAACTCAATTCCAGGGCAAACCACTCGATCGACTGGAATAAAACCGCTCGATCGAGTAACTTTGCGACAAACCCTTCGATCGAGTGGAAATAAACCACTCGATCGAGTAACTCCTTGTAATGCCTTCTCGATCGAGTAGAAATGTTACTCGATCATGTAGTCTTCATGATATAAAACATTCAATCGACTGGAAAAGTAGTCGATCGAGCTATTTTGGCACGTTAGACACTATGACACCTTCCGAAGTCAGCTCACACGTCTTCAAAGTACTAGATTCCAAGCTACGGTGCTCTAATGTTCGCTATAAATGTATGCAAATGGGACGAGTTTGGGCTTGATTTATCTTCTTTTCGGTCCATACTTGCGATTTACATAAAACGAACCAAAGTAGACTATTCGGGGGTATTTGTAGCTAGATGCCACGTTAAATAGTATAAAAATGCGTGGAAAAAGGAGGTAAAAACCTTATATAAAATACACGCATCAGTACCAAGGGCGCGTCGTTGTCGATCCTTTGTTCTCTCCTTTGCGTTTCAGTGGGTTAAGAGGCATGCCCCTGGCGCATCAAGATGTCGTTGATCATGAGGTTTGAGAACGGATCACAATCAAAAGGTGTTGGTTCGTCGGTTAGGGCATTCACATCTTGGAATCCCCATATTTCGTTGTCAATCTCCTCAGTGACTTGAGAGGCTGTCCCTTTTTTCATGACAGCTTTGATTGGGCATGCAGGAATTGTGACTATTTTCCCGTTGAAGGGGACCCTAATTATCTGGTGAACGGTAGATGTGACGGCTTTGGCATCATGGATCCAAGGGTGCCCTAGAAGAATGTTGAATGATGCGTCGATGTAGAATACTTGGAAACTGGCTTGTCTATCCAAGGGTCATGTTGTGATGGTTAGGGTGATAAGACCTGCGAACTTACGGCGAGTACCGTCGTAGGCGCGAACTCCATGATTGGTTGGGACTAGGTCAGCTTCCTTGACCCCTAGTTTATGAGCTGTTTTGAGAGGAATGACGTTCACTGCAGGTCCGCCATCCACCAAGACCATGGGTATGCTCTTTTTCAATCATTGCACGGTGATGCTGACGAGTCTATTAATCTGAAATACTCAAGAGGGGGGGTGAATTGAGTATAAGTAAATATGCCACTTTTTTTATTATATTCGTATGGAGCGTGTATGTAGTAGTTTGTATGAATTTATTGATTAAATTCAACTAACTCAATTGTACGTGAATTGGAAATGAACAAAACGAAAGGAAATAAAGAGATGCAAAGGACACACAGATTTTTGAAGTGGTTCAGCTTCACATGTCGAAGCCTACGTCCACTATTCTCGACTAATAATTTTAGTAGCTTTCTACGGATTACAAAATTATCAACCCACTCGTACAACTAACTCTAGTTGCAACTCAATTTGAGTATCGTTAAATACTCGATTTGACTAACTTACGTTAATAAGAAATTACTTGATTGTTCTTCTAATGTTCACACAATTGAACGAGTAAGAAACAATATGAAGAACTATTATCCAATAACGTAATTTCAAAAGTAATTGCAATAAATTACAACGCGACTTTTCAAAATAATTTTCGATTGCAAAATAATGATAAACTTAATTTGTTTGCAAGGATATTTTTAATCTCAAGGTTGAAAAGTATTTTGAAAGAATGTATAAGTGTTGTATTTATAGTAGAGGATGAGATCTAGGTTTTAGCTAAAACCCTAGATGTGCCGTGTGGATCTCTTGTTAGGCAAGAAAAAGATTAGGTCAAATCTTCCTTAATCTTGGAAAGTAAGAAAGAATAAAAATAATATAAGGAGATAAGAAATCTCTAACAAATATTATTTTCATTTACCATGATTCTTATCCAAGTAAGAAAAAGATCTTAATCCATTTATTTATTCTAACAATATCTTAGTAAAAGATATGGAATAAATATAAGGAGATAAAATATCTATCACAAATATTTTATCTAAGATCTTTACCTAAACCTTAGATATGGTGAGGATCTCGTGTGGGTTAAGGAAGGAATAAGATCTTTCTTTTTCCTATTTTAATCCAACAATATTTTAAATAAAAGATACAAAATAAATACAAGGAGATAAAATTATCTTTAACAAATATTTATTTAAGATCTTTACCATAAAACCCTAGTTACTATATAGATCCGTGTGAAGTATATAGTAAGTAGAAGATCCAATCTTATTATTTAATCTAACCATATCTTACTTAAAGATATAGAATAAATCAAGATAACCATAATGATATAAAATATCTCTAACAATTATCTTGATAGATTTACCCTAATCTTTACTTGCACACGGAGTTTTACACGACTAGAAGGCGGCTAACAAGCCCACTTGTTATGTGTAAAACCCTAGGTAAGATATTAGGTTAGATAATTAGGGTTTAGACAGGGGCGGATCCAAGGGTAGGCTACTCGGGCCATAGCCCGAGTAGTTTCTGAGGAAAACAAAAGTATATAGATTATGAAGTACTATAGAATCACATAGTTGCTTGTAGACTGTTGGTTTGTTGTTTGGTTTCCATAGAAGGTACCCGGGTTCGACTCTTACTAATGAATTTTTTTTCCTCATCATGTATTATGCGCTGAACTATAGGCTTAAGATTCACTTTATTTTACAATTTTACATTGTCCGGCGACCGGCTTACACCATTAGCCTATATTTATATAGATACAATATTTGGTGATTATTTCTTCTCATTATATATGAACTACTAGTTATTTTCTCTCTTTATTTATTTACAAACTTATACTCTTTTTTCTATTTGTTGTAGACTTATAGCTATTTCTTTTTATCTTTCTTTCCAAATATTCAATCAATTATCAATCATTTTACTATTAACGACTAAAATATGATACTCCGTGAGAAAAATAATATATAATATTACCTCCATTATAATTATAATAAATTGTATACTCTCTATGTCTTAAACATTTGTCTACTGGTTAAAACACCCCCTTACAAATATTAAAAATTGAGAAAATATTGGAAAGGAGAGAGTATCATTTTTTAAAATTACCTTGTATACCTTGTAATTTAAAAAAAAAAATCTACATTCTTATCGAATGCAGTATGAGTACAAGTCAATTGAAATAAATTTTGCTAAGCTTCGTTGAAAAAAAAAAAGTTGAAATAATTATAAAGTAGCTTCATTCATTATCCAACATGAAACGTATCTTACCGATAAAAAGTAATAAATAATACTTAGTAATTTTTATATTTGGTTCAAATACTACATAAATAAATGACACATAAATTTAATGTCCTTACAAATTTTTAAAAGGTATCGACTTACAAGGCTTATATTGAGAAAAAAATCACTTTGTATAGTTTTAAAATTTAGCGCCAGATAGACGGAATTCCTGGATTCGCCCCTGGGTTTAGATAAGAGTAGAAGGAAAACCCTAGATAGCATGAAAACTCATAAGTTGTTTTACTAATCAATAGGATAATCTCAAACTCATTTGATCCAATCATGTCCCAAATCTTATTCTACTATAAATAAGTTTTTCATTTAAGGATTCTAAAGATAAGATTTGAAAAACTATTTTAATACACATTTAAAATATAAGTCGTGCTAACTTTTTACTGCAGCTCAAAGTTGTAGTCAAAACAGCTATAACCTTAAGTCTGGTTGAGCAAAGTTATAGCTAAAATACCTATAACTTTACTAACCAAAATTACTTCTTCAACTACCGTTATAAGACGATGACCTACGCTATTTAATCTTCCCGGATATCTTCAATGTACGATTCATCTCTTCAATTTGATTATGAACTCCTCTTGAGCTACACTTGATCAATGCTTGAAAACACAATCTTCAAATTTGATCGTTGACTTTGCTACTTGATTAACGAGTAGCTTTACTTAGGAACGTGAGCTTGAACACAAGATTCACTTTGATTTACTTGAAAATTGTTCTTGAATCTTGCTCAAATGATCATGAAATAGTAGCTAGCCCATCCATAACTTTACTTCACAAATCTTCAAAGTTATAGCTAAACCAACTATAACTTTGCTTGCCAATGATGTAACCATGCTTAATCTAACACGACTAAACAAACAATTACTAACACAATTATATATATAATTAAGTACACTTGTCATTATCAAAACATCATCATATAACTATATGGTCCAACAGATGTATAGGGCCAAGTTGTGGTTGGCTCCAAAGGGAGGGATATCCCACTACTACAAATCCAGGCAACTACAACGCCCCTTTAACAACGAATATTCACGAAAATCACAATAGACGTTGTAGAATGTATGGCGCGAATTTACCTAAAATCAATTACAACGGGTATGGTTATAAAAACCGTTGTTATTCGTTTTAACAACGGGTCACACATGAACAACCGTTGTTAATAATTTGGCGCAAAATTGGCGCAAAGTTAGTGAAAAGTAATCACAACGGTTATTTTTGAAACCCGTTGTTAAAACTTATTTAACAACGGGTGTGTTCTACAACCGTTGTTAAAACATATTTCACAACGGTTGTTGTTTAATAACCGTTGTCAATATCTTCCATACTATAAACCACACAAACACAAGTCTGCTGCAGCCACAAAACACAAACCTTAATACACAAACACAAACCCAAAGCAGCAGCCAAAACACAAACACAAAACACACACTTTCTCATCGTCTCTTTCTCTCTTTCTCATCGTCGCTTTATCTTCTCGCCGTCACTTTGTTGATTTCATCGTCTCTTTACGTACGTTCGTAATTATCGGTTTGTTTCATCGTCATTATTTTATTGTTCTAATTATTTCATTTCAATGTATGTGTTTTTATCGACCATTAGGTTCCGTTCAAAGATCTCTAATTATTTCATTTCCATGTATGTGTTTCTAATTATTTCATTTCCATCTTCTTTGGCGTCCTTGATCGGATCGAGCATGTTTTAGCGATTAGGGTTTGGAGAATATATTGAGATAATGGAAATGCATGTTAGTTGAGATAATGCAATGTATTTATACTAATGTGTGGGTTGAGTTGTTTTTTAATTAATATATATGTTAGGAAGTTGTGCCATATATGTTAGGAAGTTGTGCCATAATCGGATCTTGATGATGACAGATAGATCTATGGAGTTGAAAAAATGGAAGCAAATCAAACAAGCATAACTCAACACTTTCAAAATGATCATTTCATTTAATTTTAAACCAAATACATTACAGCAATTATCGAAATCAAAAGATGTATAATAAGCCGAACAACCCCTTAAGCGTAAAAAGCGCTTCTCAACCCGCCACCAATCACGCCACTCTGGTATACCGCTAACTTCCGGGTCATTGGCTTCATATTTTGCAATAACAGATTGAATATATGCAAGGACACGACTTGCATGTGGAGATAAGGTTGGAAGAGTACAACTCAACATATCTCTCGCGCACCAAGTTGCGAGTAACATGCCGACGAGGGTATGAAGATGATGATGATGATGATGATGATGAGGCTTTGTTGACAAGCCGGACCGCTTCACGCCTCTTAATCCAATAATTCCGTTGATGTTCAAGGGATGCTTTGATTAATGGGTGTTGATCGTGAGGAAGCCCTACGAGAACCTTCCCATCATCTTCAATCGTTTGTGTAAGCCATTCTTCGTTGTTGATAAAATTAGGGTTCATTGCCATGTTGTTTCAATTAATGAATGTTAGTAAAAGATGCTTTAATATGTTAGTAAAGGATGCTTTAATATTTATAGCTAGTAATATTTAA
This sequence comes from Silene latifolia, assembly GCF_048544455.1. Taxonomy (NCBI): domain Eukaryota; kingdom Viridiplantae; phylum Streptophyta; class Magnoliopsida; order Caryophyllales; family Caryophyllaceae; genus Silene; species Silene latifolia. The sequence goes on along the minus strand of NC_133528.1, from coordinate 126,202,305 downwards.
TTTAATTTTTTTTTATTTTTTAAGAACAAACAACAACGGTTATTTACAAACAACCCGTTGTTATAACTTTCCCCCCAAAATTGAGTCACACTTTCCACAACGGGTTTTTATACTTAAAACCGTTGTTAATATTTTTCACAACGGTTTCCTTAAGAAAACCAACCGTTGTTAAAACCTTTTACAACGGACGCTTTAACAACGTCCGCTTTTTTATATAACAACGGTTTTTGACCGTTGTTATAGGTTGTATCTGTAGTAGTGTCCTCGTCGAAGAAGATGATTTGGTTGTTCAGGTCAGGGACGTCCCTGGTCATATGGGCTACCACGTTTTCTGGTGAGGAGGTGGAAGGCACTGTCAGCTTCCCCAAGGCTTGAAGCAAAGCATGTCGATGCTCGAAGGATGTGGCGATTAGTTGCCAGATGGATATATCAGCCTTGGTCTTCTGGAGTTGCCTGAGAATTGAGTTCTCGGGAACCCTAGGTTAAATGTCAACGTCGGGGACGATTTGGTCACTGATTGCTGGCGGATTGTTTGTTGTGTTGTTTGTATTCTGGTAAGGGCGTCCAGATCGAGTAAGGTGATCAATCTCTTTGGTTTGCGCGCCCATTCCCGAGACAATGTAGACGTCATCTACGTCATCTCTCCAAATGCCGTTGATTTCAGGGTCGTTAGTGTACCTTAAAGGGGTTATTCCCCAGAGGATAGTTTGTGAGGGAATTTTTTGTGCGGGTAATTTTTGTGACGGTGATTATTGTGAGATTGATTATTGTGGTTTATGTTGTTAGGTGCGTGCCAGAATGGTCGCGGAAGTAGTCCATTTTGGAATTGGGAGTTTTGGGTGTTTGGGGGACCCTCCCTTCGACATGGTGCAGGTCTTGGTGGGTTAAATATTAGTCTGTGGTAAGAATCCTCGAGTCGGGTGATCCTCTCCGAGAGACTAGCTGTGGTTTTCTCGATTTGCTGAAACATGGCGAGCATAGACACAGTGCTAAACATGAACATCCTATCCGGGGTGTCCTTTCCCAAGGCATTGATCTTGTCCTCAATAGGCAAGATGATATGCGACCAATCCAGAGTTCGGCTTTCTTTGCAGTTGGCTCGAGGAGGTTGACCTCATCAATTTTGTTTGCTTGACCGTAGGGACGAGATCCAGTTGATGTAGACCCCTGATAGCCTCTACCCGTGGTTTTGGCCAAGACGCCCTTGCGTAGGTCATCCTCGAGACGGATCTCGAGGATCTGCAGATCCTGGAAGGTCTTGATGTTCTGGTACCTTAGCAGGTTGACATAAACCGGACGGAAATTGTTGACGAATTTCTCCACCAAGGTTTGTTCGCTTGGTTTGCTGACCAATTGGGTGCTCACCTTTCTCCAGCGGGTTAGAAATTCGGTGTATCCCTCATTGTCATTTTGGGTTAGGACCTCAAGGGTACGGGTGTTGGCCTGAATTTCGACATTGTCGGCGTATTGCTAGCGAATTCAACTGCGACTTCGTCCCAAGTGGTAATGCTCTTTGGGTTGAGGGAATAGTACCATTGACGGGGAATCGGTTCTAAGGACGATGGAAAGATCTGGGCAAAGGGCTCTTATTTGATCCCTTTGATGGACATGTAATCCTTGACGTCCCGAATTTGATTGAGTGGGTCCTCCACTCCTTTAAACATAGACACATCTGTCAAGGTGAAGTTGTCAGGTAGTTGATCCCCGACGGGCTCGAATCTTCGATTGTTTTCGAGGTGAATGTTGTTCCCACGGGTCAAGAGTTGCTCTTCCAAGAGTTTAAGCCTTTTCTCAGCTTCGGTTAATGGCGGAGTGTTATGCTCTCCTGTTTCCTTGTTTTCCAGAGTGTCGATACGGGCCTCGACATGGTCCAGAGTGACCTTAAGGGCTGTAAGCAGGCTGGCTAGATGAGCAGTTGTGAGATCTATGTTGTTGTCATCGTTGTTGTTGTTGGACGAAGCTGAAGATGGGGCCATGGTTCTGAGGTGAAAAACGGCTCCATCTCAATCCGATATGGTTTAACAACTAATCGGAGACATCACAAAGGACGGAAAGACACTTTGGACTCAACGAGACGAGGGCAACCGTGTATGGTGCCTCGATGCTAACTCGATTGATGGTGCGACGGTGTTGACTAGACTTTGACTCGCGTTCAACGTGATGGCGTGACACCGTTGAACGAGTCTCGAGGTGAGATGACTCATAAGTAAAGACCCATAAGTACGTTTGCTTTGACTCGGTAGACACGAGGCGGAATTAAAGTGATGTACTGAAATTTTCGAAAATAAAAATGTTCAAAAAGATACATTTGTTGCTTTAAGGACGACTTTCGAAGAGTAGGGATCTTCAAAGAGTCGGCTAGTTGAAAAGGGTCGTCTTAGGTTTTTTTTTCAAAAGACAGTTTGAGTTAAAGTTGCGGCGGCTTTGAAAAAGATGCGTTGTTTCCGAAGACGGGTTTTTTGAAATTCAAAATCGTATTTCTGTTATCTTATTTCCATTATTGTTCATTTCATTTCTTTACTATCCTTTTGTATTATGTCATTTTTTTCATCCATGTCTTTCATTAGTTTGCATTTTAATATGATTGACTAGATTATTGTTTTAGGGAAAAGGGGATTAACATATTAGATTCGTATTCATCTTATTGTCTGAATCGGGTTTTTTTTGTCGGAAAGAACTTAAATTAATTAGTAAAGAAAAGGTTAAAGTACATCATGATGGCGGGTCGGGGGAAAGTGGCGTGCTATCAAAACAACGTCTAACGTACAAATGTCCATTACAAATACAGGGGCGTGCGCCCAAATAGAACACCCATTACAAGAGCTAGTGTCTTTATGGCAAATTTAGCGATAGTGTCTGCAACTTTATTCACCGATCTCTTCTCAAAACTTATCTTCAAATGCAGTGAGTCCTCCAATTGTTCCCTACACTCGAGAATGATGTTAGCATAAGGACTTCAAGTAAGATCTCTCTTTAAAATAGCATTTACGGCATTAATACAATCTGAAGCAATCACAACATTAAGGGCAAGGGTGCTAGCAAAACGCAACCCTTCACGAATGGCGAGCACCTCACAAATGAAAGGGTTTGGGGCAACCAAGCGGACAGAACAACCCTTAACCCAAGACCCAAAACTATCCCTTGCAACACACCCCACACTAGCAAAGGAGAAAGAGGAGGAAAAGGCCGCATCAACATTGACTTTTAGCCAATCATGCGGGGGAAAGGCCCAGCTACCCGGGTAGCAAAAGACAAAGGGACAGGGATGACCACGGGAGGGGGGGGCATGGGTCACGGCTGCTAGCTGACACCCAGGCAACAGCTTGGGCAGAGAAGGAATCACACAGGCGAGTAATGGGCAGGGGCAGAGAGTTGGAAAAACGATTATCACATCGCTCGGTCCAAAGGCGCCAAATGATAAAGTTGAAAAGAGTGTTCCAAGATGAGTTAGAAGAAGTACAGTTATCATGGATCCAAGGTTGGAGATCAAGGGCGAAAAAGGATTGCTGAACGTTAAAATTTGCCCAAATATCACTAGCGTGGCTACAATCGCGAAGGATATGAAGAGTAGACTCAAGGAGAGAGGGGTTGGCACACCGAGTGTAGCTAGGAGACGGGAGAATGGATCTTTTAAAAAGAGTGTGAGAGTGAGAGAGTTTATCCCACCACGCGAGCCAAATAAAGACTTTGATCTTAGGTTAGGTGTGTAAAGCCCATAGCCAAATCATGTCAACAGAGAAGGAAAGGGGGGAAGGGGAGTTCTCAAAGAAGGATGAATAGGTGGATCCTAAAGAAAACTTGTTCTTGGGCGCTAGTGAAGAAGAGAGGAGGTTGGGTCGGGGGGCTCTCGGGATGGGAATGGCTAGGATTGAATCAACAACATGGGAAGGGAGGACGATGAATCGAGTTTGTGTTGTCAATTCATTGTCTTTATTCTTTGCTTGCTTTATTTTCTAAACTATGAGTAGTGGCCATAATTATTTGTTTACACTTGTTAAATACCGTCCTATGATCAAAAGTCGGAATGGGATTAAGAGTAAGCATGACCAATAAGACGACCTAGTAAGATCGAAAGCGTATAAGACCCATTTTATAGTCAGCAATAAACCGAGATGCATTTGCCATTGACTTAGACAATTACCGACTTCCCTAACTACATTTATTTCTTGTTAGCCTAGCCTAGGATATTATCTTTGATTGGGTACAAGATAAGCCTATCAGTAACTCTTAGACAATTAGCGACTTCCCTAACTACATTTATTTAATCCGATTTGAAACCGAATCGAATGACCCGTTTACCATATGTATTCCTAAAAAAAACATTTTATCGTTTCCCCATAATTGTAGTAGTTAGTAAGTGAATATTAAATTCCCAAGATTTTAGGAACTGTTAACCCTAGTTTCTCTGGCTAACATAGTGCCTGTCATTTTTTTATATATAAACACACGTTGTATAATGTGCACTACCAATAATTTCCGATATCTTTCATGAATGATTTAATGTTTGGCATTATTAAAGTAGTCCAGGTCATTTTTACTACCAATGACTCGGCAGATCTTAATAATTTCATTCTAACCATAGCTCTCTACGTTAAACAATTCACTACTTGATAATTGATAAGAAATGTGCGTGCTAATAATCTAATACTCCCTCCAGCCCGATCATTTGCTCCCGATTATTTCCTTATATTTTAGGGTGTTTTATTCATTTGTTTATCTTTCTTTATTAGAAAAAGCATTTTATGGGTAATTTGATCATGCACATCCATTATGATCCATTTGTCATTCCCATTAATAACCACCACAAACAGTCCCATTTCCTTTTCTTAGTCTTTATGGCAAAACCGAATGTAAACAAATGACCAGAACGGAGGAAGTATAACAAAGGTGGGTAAGAGTCTAAGGGAGAAATAATTGCATGAAAAAAAAGATACGGAGCAGGCAAGGGGATACTGATCGAGAAAGAGAACGTGGAGAGAAGTGGGCTAATTAAGTGAACAAAAGCATGCTAATAATTACTATATATAGTACTCCTTATTATGTTTCCTAATCATCCAAATACTTTATAATTAATCCCTTATTTCCTCTATTTACATAATAATCATTTTCAAGTGAAAATGAGACTTTATTACATCCAAATTGCAGCATTTACCATTGTTGTGGTTTTTGTAGCACAACAAATGCAACCTTCATTTGGTGTGACATGTAATCCAAATGAGATACAAAATGAATGTATGAATTCATTTGTGTCTTCTGCGCCACCATCTTCAACATGCTGTCAGAAGATTAGGGATCAGAAACCTTGTTATTGCACATACCTTGCAAACCCTAATTACAAAAACCTCATTACTTCCCCAAGTGTTACCAAGATTATTAAGCAATGTGGTGTTTCCAAACCCAACTGCCCCTAACTAACTACATATATTATTGCTTCTCTTTATTTCATACCAACATTTTTATGCAATGTGTTAGTGTATCCTATCTTTGTTTTAATTTGTTCCGTTGTTACTGATTTTTACGTTGTATTTGTACCTGTCATTTCTTTACGTTTTTCATCTTTACGTATCTCAGTTATTCTGTTAAATTTTAATTCACTTTAAATGTAAAAGTTTGTTTTTTTTTTCCGACAATGTGTATGTTGTTACATTCTCACTTTTTCATTTGTTTAGAACATTTATCTCTAATTCCTTGATAATTGTGTCAAAAGCAAACGGAATGGATTAACTCGGGGGATAGAGACTAGAGTAAAAAAAAAACAAGTGAAAATACTACAGAGTTTATGTGCGTAAATAACTCTCATATTATCAAATACAACCTTATTTATCGCCTCCTATATAACCCAACATCCTAGCTTAAACAAATCTCGCTCCCCTTTCTTCAACTCCCTCCACATATCTTTCACCCACTTCCTCTTCCGCTAATACCAAAGTCCGACTTTACATCCAACTCCAAACCAGCCAAAAACTCCCCCGTCCACCCACAATCCCGAATTGACCCGACCCGAACATGATCCGAACTTTGTTGACCCGGAACAGACCCGGCCCGAAATGACCCAATCCGAAATCACCCGACCCGAAAACGACCTGACAAAACACAACTCTAATTGAATAAAAAAAACTTAAAATGACTAATTTAAAAGTGTACTTAATATTGTTAATGTTAAAAATAAAGAATCAATTATCAAAACTGAACAAAAAATAGGTAATAATACTAAACGTACTTTTTTCTATCTTAATCGTTGACCCGAAAATGACATGTACCCTAAATAACCCGACCCGCTTTGACCCGAAAATAACCCGACCAACATACCTGATAACACCCGAAACCCGAAACGACCCGAAATCACCCGATAATATCAGAGACCCGAACAGTATTTGTCATGATCCAATGCCTAGTCCGAACCCGACCCGTAGACAAGTTTTGCCAGGTCTACGGTCAGGTGTTGATTTAGTTAATTTCGATCAATTTTTCAGGTTCGGTTTACTTTTGTCAGGTCTAGTTAGATATATGTTGGTTGTATAATGCTAATTAATATATAACTGGTTGTGAATAGTATTTGTGTGGTCCGGATTCACTCCATTTTCACAAAAGAAATGGACCTCCATTTCTTATCAACGGTCCAGATCAAATATTGTCATGATCCAATGCTTGTAATCGTTTTATAAAAATAAAGTTTTAATGGATGGTAAGAGAAAATATATTAAAATATAGATGTATTAAAAAGGAAATGAAGAGAAAGAAATGGAGAGGATCTAAATTCGTATTTGTGTGCCCCCAATAGGCATGCAATAATATTACTTCATTTGTGTCAATCATTTGTTTGTCTATTTATTCTTTTTGAGAGATATTTTAATCAAAAGCAAATAAATGATTGAGACAGAGAAAGTACTAGAATTTCCAATGTCTACATATTGAGGGAATTTAATTACCTACTCCCCTTAATTAATTGGTAACTCCTATATATGAAATTAAAAACCTACATTCGAAATCAAACGGTTTTATCCGATTCACGTGAACTGTCTATAGAGAAATAATTCATATAAATTGGATAGTCTCGTGCAATTCGATTCCTGATCAACCAAACGATATCTTATTTTTACGTGTTTATAATGTCATTGTCGAAGATAACCAGACCGGGCACGGATTTAAAACTAGTTAAAAAAATATATATTCCTACATAGACCTAGCAATATAAAGCTGGACCCAATAAACAGATCGAAAATATTTGAATTGATAACCGATCGAACACCCGATATGAGTAACATAAATAGTATTACCCAAAACCTGACTCAATCCGAATCGAAGCGTAACTCAACCGAATTCAATAATAACCAAATTATACCCGAACGTGAATATATCTGAACCAATGAGAACTGAGTCAATTGACATGAAGTTAAAATATTTATTTTCTCATAAAAATACTCATATTTTTTATGTTTTTCATTTATTAACGGTAATGTGAATTCTTAATTCAAATTGAGAAGTATAAGATACATTTAAGCTAAATGTTTAGCCCTTAGCTCAAGAAAAGTATGACCTAAAACTCAACTGAACTGACATTGACGCGACTCATACTGTATTGGATTCGCGAAATAGGACATACCGATATGAACCTGATAAAAACCGAATTAAAAACCAAACTAAGGTCAACTCAAGTTAAATCGAATCGATTTTACCCGATTCGAAACCGAACCGAATGACCGATTTACCTGGACTATTCCTACGAACCTTTTATCAATTCCCCATAATTGTAACAGTTAGTAAGTGTTGGGACGGGACAACAATCAGGCAAATAAATACCAGACCTAGCCTGAACGAAAGGAAACCAATACAAGGCATACAACACTTGAGCAGGTACCAGCCAGGAGGGAAAAACAGGTCAGGCCATCTACTAGGCCATGCCTGAAGAGATATCTCGCCAGCCATATGCTGAACACTACCAGAACGCGTCAGGCAACAACTAAAGCCTAGAAATGTAGTTCCTACTTACACGGAAGACTTATTCAACAAAACCTACAACAAGTATAGAGCAGTCAACCAAGTAGAGATAAAGGCGGGCAGTTTTAGGAGTCAAATACCTACCTCCGGGTAAATAGGGCACGAGGCCTATTACCTAGGAGCATCCTAAACAAGCGTTGGAGAGCTGTTGCAAAGAGAATGAATTGAAGCTACTATAAATAGCATAGGGAAGAAAGAAGAAAGGGCATCACTTACTCACTCTCAATTACTCTCAAACTGCCAAAGCATAATTATTAAACGTTCATACTCTATTCCTAGCCTGACATACACATTCCCTGTTAGGATACTCTAAAACATAGTAACAATCCCTCCTGGCTTGGTGCCCGTGGTTTTTTCCCTTATTCCCAGGGTTTTTCCACGTATAAATCTTTGTGTCTCACTTTGTTATTTGTTCTTTACTTAATAAGTCGTACTAGTCAGGCTTAGTTATTTTGAGTTAGATTGCCCTGCAATTATATCCCTGGCAGGACTTTATTCTCGTGTGAATTCCTGCTAAAACAATTGACGCCCACCGTAGGGCATCTAGCTCAAAAATAATCAAAATCTAATCCCAAACAACACCAAAACCTTTCCAAAAAATGACTTGAGACAGCATAGAACAACAACTGGCTGCCGCCAAACAACAACTACTAGAAATGGAACAACTAAAGAAAAAATTGGACCAGGCTGAAGCTGAAGTTCGGAAACTGAAAGAATCAGAGTCTAGTTTGAAACAAAAGCTATGAGACAAAGCTTCGGGCTCAAAATTGAAAATCCAGCCTGGAACACTATTCTCTTCAATCATCAGGAATATTGATTTCTCCAACTTTGGTACTCCATCAAAATCCAAAGCAGGAGATCTTGATTCAGAGTCAGAAGAAATCCCAAATGAAGATGCCATCCCAGATCAAACTAACACAGCCATAATAATGGCCATGCTCCAGGAGATCCAGAAACTCCATGAGAAATTTGAGAAGACCCCTGAAGTGCCTGCAACCATTGAGGAAGCCAACCCTGAAATTTATGCTTACTCTCCCTTCGTGGATGAGATAGCTAAGATAGATCTGCCTAAAAAGTTTGTGGTACCGTCAATGAGAATCTATGATGGAACTACAGATCCTTAGAACCATGTAGCCTACTACAAACAAAGAATGTTGGCAGCCTCCATACCCTGTGAGCTACAACAAGTATGTATGTGCAAGGGTTTTGGAATAACCCTGACCGTACCTGCCCTTCAATGGTACATAAACCCGCCAAATAGAAGCATCAAGTCCTTTGCAGATCTGATAAACTGGTTCAACCATCAATTCGCTAGCAGCAGGGAACTCGAAAAGAGATCCAGTGACCTATACAGAATCAAACAAAAGCCTGGCGAGACAATCAGAGCATTCCTGATCAGATTCAACAAAGAGAAAGTATCAATCCCCAGATGTGATGTTGGAACAGCCGTGGAAGCTTTCAGGCAGGGACTACCATTAGATAGCGATTTCTGTGACGAGCTGACCATGAAACCTTGCATAACATTTGAAGATGTTCAGGCAAAAGGCCATTGGCTACATCAGGCTGGAAGAAGAAGCTTCAAGGCTGAAACCACTGACAGCGTTTCAGGATATGAAAGATCCAACAGAAAAAGTTCTAATCACAGGGGAAGCAGTTCCAGGCTATCCCCCTACACTAGGCCTGACAGATCAGAAGTCAACTATGCTCATGAGCAATGAGGTAACTCTTATACTTACCCGCCTATTCAGGAATATAACTTCTTTGTTGATACTGCAGGATTGATCAAAAGGCTTGACAACATGGGAGACATTGTCAAGTGGCCCAAAAAGACGGACAATCCCAACTCAAGGAAAGACACAACAAGATGGTGTGAATTTCATATGGATATAGGACATACAACAGAAGAATGTCTGGGTCTACGCAGACAAGTGGCCTACCTGTTAAAGAAAGGCTACCTGAAAGATTTGATGCCATCAAAGAACAGGGAAGATAGCGGATCAAGAAAGGATCAGGAAAGACCCCACCGTAACCTGCCCCCAGCACCACTCATCTATGAAGTCAAATTCATCAATGGAGGATTTGAGATCTGCGGCCTGACTAGCTCAGCTGCAAAGAAAATAGTAAGAGAGTCAAAAATGAAATCTCCTTTTAAACCTAGAAATTTACCTCAAATTACTTTTTATGATATTGATATGCAGGGAATCTCGGACATACATCATGATGGCCTGGTCATTACTATGCAAATTGGGACTGCACGTGTCCTGAGAATCATAGTAGATGGTGGCAGCTCAGTCAACCTAATTATGCTTGAAGTCTTGAAAGCCATGAAGATTGATGAGAACCAGATAATAAAGAAGTCAAATGTCTTGGTAGGATTCAGTGGTGAAACCAAGAACACTCTGGGAGAGATCTACCTGCCAACCTACGTTGAAGGAGTCTCATCATATGAAAGATTTGGAGTCCTGGATTGCCTTTCATCCTACAATGCAATCCTAGGCAGGCCTTGGATCCATAATGTCAGAGCCATTCCTTCAACCTATCACCAATGCGTCAAAATACCAATAGAATGGGGAATAGCAACCATCAAAGGTTAACAAAAGTCTGCCCAGGAATGTTATACTGAATCATTAAAACCTTCCAAGGTAGGTGAGTCTCTCGCTTAGCAATTACAGTACCCTGTCAGGAGCACTTACGTGGCAGAAACCCAAATGGAAACAGATCAGGTAGTATTAGACCCTGAGTACCTTGACAGGTATGTACTGGTAGGATCTGATGTTCCTGATAATGTCAGACCAGAACTAGTAAGTTTTCTTAAGAATAAATCTTCATGTTTTGCCTGGTCCCATTTTGATATGACTGGCATAGATGCTAATATTTTTACCCATAAACTCAATCTTGGCACTTCTTTTAAGCCTGTACAACAGAAAATGAGAAAGTTTGCCCCTGAACACAACACTATCATTAACGAAGAGCTGGACAAACTCTTAGACATGGGAATGATCAGGGAAGTAATGTACCCTGAATGGCTGGCTAACGTGGTCGTGGTACAAAAGAAGAATAGCAAATGGAGAGTCTTTGTAGACTACAGAGATCTTAACAAAGCCTGCCCAAAAGACCCATTCCCACTTCCTCACATTGATGCAATGGTAGATGCTATAGCCGGGCATGAACTACTAATATTTATGGATGCCTCAAGTGGATTCAACCACATCAAAATGTACCCAGCTGACCAAGAAAATACTGCATTCATCATGGAAAGGGGCATATATTGCTACACAACAATGCCCTTTTGGCCTGAAAAATGCAGGGGCAACCTACCAACACCTCGTTAACATGATGTTCAAAGACCAAATTAGTGATATAATGGAGGTCTACATTGATGACATGGTGGTCAAGTAAAAAAAGGCAGAAGATCATGTAAAGGACGTGGAAGTAGCCTTCAAAATCCTGGAAGAATTCAACATGAAGCTCAACCCCTCCAAATGCCACTTTGGAGTATCTTCGGGCAAATTCCTAGGATACATGGTGACAAAAAGAGGAATTGAAGCCAGTCCAGAACAAATAAAAGCCATCCTGGAATTGGAATCTCCTAAGTCAGTCAAAGATATCCATAGGCTAACAGGAAGAGTTGCAGCCCTGAACAGATTCATATCCAGATCATCTGAAAGATGCAGATCCTTCTATGACCTCCTCAGGAAGAACAAGTCATTCAAGTGGATGCCTGAACATGAAACGGCTTTCCAAGAATTAAAAACCTACGTGGCTACCCCTCCACTACTAGCCAAACCTAACAAAGGAGAACCCCTGACGATTTACCTATCAGTCACTGAGACTGCAGTAAGTGGAGTCCTGACCAAGGAGGTTGAAGGCCAACAGCACCCCGTCTATTATGTAAGTAAAAGTCTTCTGGATACAGAAACAAGGTACGGATTACTCGAAAAATACGTACTTGCATTAATTGTATCCTGCACAAAACTTAGACCTTACTTTGAGAGTCACCCAATAATTGTCAAGACCAACCTGCCTATCAAATCTGTCCTCAGAAAACCTTAACTTTCAGGCATAATGGCAAAATGGTCAGTACAACTCAGTACTTATGACATAACCTTTGAACCTAGGACAGCAATTAAATCTCAGGCTTTAGCAGACTTTGTGTCTGAATTTAGTCCCAGCCTAGAACCAGACCTCATAAAAGAGGTCAATCATCTAGACACCCAAAAATTAGGCCAGCAATGGACCTTACACGTAGATGGAGCAACAAATATGAGAGGAACTGGCGTAGGATTAGCACTAAAATCATCATAGGGGGATTTAATAGCTCAGGCTATCAGTTGTGAATTTAAAGCAACAAACAATGAAGCTGAATATGAAGCCCTGATAGCTGGACACAAGGTATGTATAGATCTTGGTGTAAAAAATCTCAAGGTAAAAACGTATTCACTTTTAATTTCCAATCAAGTCAAAGGAACCTATGCTGCAAAGGATTCCAAAATGGTTCTTTAATTAGACTATGTCAAAAACTTTGCAAAAAGTTTAGTTCATTTGACATTGATCAAATACCAAGAGACTTAATCACCCAGACTAATGCCCTAGCCAGCCTGGGATCAAATTTCAGCCCTATTGTATTTGATAAGATACCTATTGTTCACTTGATCGAACCGACCATTACAAAACCTGACCAAATATGTCCCATCAATGAGGACACAAACTTCTGGACCAAACCATACTATGACTAGTTCTTACAGGGGATCTTACCCAAAGACAGGGATGAAGCAAGGGCCCTTAGAATTAAAGCTTCGACATATACCATTATAAATAACATCTTGTTCAAAAAGTTTCAGGCTGGACCTTACCTACGATGCCTGGAACCTCATGAAGCCAAACAGGTTATTGAGGACATACATGATGGATACTGTGGAAATCACAAAGGCGGCAGAAGCCTGGCAAGCAAAGTTCTAAGGACAGGCTACTTTTGGCCAACACTAAGGGCCGACTGCCTAGCTTACAGCTCAAAATGTGAAGCCTGCCAACTTCATTCTCCATTCATCCATCAACCATCAGAGCTACTACATTCCATTTCAGCTCCCTGGCCATTCATGAAGTGGGGAATGGACATTGTAGGCAAACTACCCCAAGCTCCTGGACAAAAAGTCTACATGTTAGCCATGACTGATTACTTTTCAAAATGGATAGAGACTGACTCATACAGGCAAGTCAAGGAGAAGGATGTCATATCATTCATCAAACGCGACATCATATGTAGATATGGCATCCTGTCAGAAATAGTTTGTGACAATGGCACTCAGTTTGTGGGAAAAAGGACAATGGTTTTCTATGCATAATGGAATATCAATCTGGTAACCTCTACACCAAGCTATATATCCAAAAGCCAACGGCCAGGCTGAATCCAGCAACAAAGTGGTAATCAGCTGCCTGAAGAAAAAACTAAAGAGAAGAAAAGGCAGATGGGCTGAAGAACTCCCTTTAGTCCTCTGGGCTGACAGAACTACACCTAAAACATCCACAGGCCAGGCCCCTTACTCCTTGGTCTATGGCTGCGAAGCAGTGATCCCAGCAAAAATCCATGTACCAGCTACTATAAGCAGCCTGAACACCATAGAGGAAAACAAGCCACTACTGCAAGATAGCCTGGCCCTGGCTGAAGAATTAAGAGATGCAGCCAAGAGCTTCCTACCAGCAAACAGTAGCCAGAAACTACAATAAAAATGTAAACATTAAGGTACTTAAGGAAGGAGACCTAGTTCTACGTAAGGTCTTCCCAAATACAAAAGACAAAAATGCTGGGAAACTTGCTCTTGCATGGGAAGGGCCTTACCTGATTGATTCAATAATAGGGCAGGGAGCCTACAGGCTACAGACCCTTGACGGAGAAATGATCCCCAGATCCTGGAACATCTCCCACTTAAAACTATTTATGTATAAACTTATTATCTTATGCTTCAACCAGGTAAGACTATTAACTTTATCTCTTACCTAGCAAAATTCTATGTGAGACCCCCTGAATGAAATAATCCATAGCCTTTCTATGCCCCTAATATGTGCTTTCCTGCTAATTGGAATTTTGCCTGAATACTTGTCTGCTATATTCTTACTTTACTCTTTGCCTAATATAATTACAATTTTACTATATTACCATGTTAAATCCTAAAAACTTGTCTTACGCCTTTTCTATAATTATCTAGGTCATTATCATTACAGGCTTAAACAAATATTCATGATTGAGCGCCACTCCACTTAACCTGAACAGCATCTCATAAATACTTCACAAACTTTGGCATTTTTGCCACATCTAATAAACACACAAAAACTGAGCTCAGTATAAAAAGACAGGTATGATGGTGAAATAAGACCAGTCCACTTGTCTTAAAGCCCTCCTGACAGGCTGAGGGCCATAAGCCCTCCTAACAGGAAACCACCCCTCTTACTCAAAAAGCCCTCCAGACAGGCAAAAAACCACGATTTCCTAAAACGGATTGAGGGCCATAAGCCCTCCTGACAGGCATTATCTTAACAAAATGGCTCAAATTGCATTGTTGCAGGTACTACCTAATTAGACCAAGGCACACAATGGAACAGGAAAAAATTCAAAGTTTTCCCAGGGAACATCCCCCCCTGGGTAGGACAAATACCAACCAAATAAAAAAATCCCCCCCCCCTGGGATGGACCAAAAAATATTACCCTAAACTAAATTAGCAGCCTGCCTTGGAAGCAGTAGCAGAACCAACGCCCTCATCAACCTCGTCATCAGCATGCAGCTTGCAAAGATCAGGATAGGTGCCATTGAGATCAGCATTTCTTGCTCCAGGTTCCAATATGGCCTGACTTCAACAGGCTCCTTCATGGCATCTACACGACCTTTGCCAAAGAAGTACAAGGCAACATCCTTGTACCTGCCCTACACCACATCCCTTTCAGCAGCCAGCTCCTCATTTACCTTCAATTGATCCTGCATAGCCTGCTTCTCAGCCTTCAATTCTTCCTGGACTGTAACAAGCTTAGCCTGGATGGACTTCACAGCATTCTAAGCAGACCCAATTTTTGACGTCTTAACAACCAGCCTTGCCTGCCTCATTCTCTTTCTTCAAAGACTCATTCTCCTTTTTCAACTCTTCCAAATCCGTCTTCAAAGATTCAGCATCCTTCTTTAGGCATTGCACCTCCCAGTCCAGAGTCTCTTTTTTGGCATTTGAAGATTCCAGCTCACAAGCCCCCCTCAACATATCATTTACATTCTGCAAGAAGATCACAAATCAGGCAAACTAGAACAAAAATATACAACCAAAATAAAACTAAGGAGAAAAGAATCATACTTCCTGCAGCATGGTAACCAGGTTAGCAGCGTAGTCCCTGGAACGGTACATAGCAGCCACTGCCTGGGCAGACATTTCCACAGCCTGATATTTGTAGTAAGGATCATCAACTAGAAAAGAGTGAGCCTAGATTTGTTTCTTAGCAAATTGAACATCAGCAAGCCTATCCCTAACCTCCCTAACCTCACTTACACCACCAACTCCCTCAGCAGCCTCATCCGACCTTTTTCTCTTATTAGCCTGACTAGGCTCGTCAACATCAACCACAACCTAAGGAGGAGACACCAATTGAGCCTGATGAGCAGGGACCTGGACTTGCAACGTGTTGTCACTCTCTGTAGCCTCATTGCTCCGGGACTTTTCCCCAGTAATCTGAGAAACGCCCGCTTTTACCAAAGATAGGCAAAAACTGGCAATCCTTGCAGAGCCCTGGTAGCTACATGACGAAATCCTATATCAGTAATACTAACATATGTTCAGGCATTCAAATCTACAAAGAGAAGACAAAACCTTACTGCCTGATGATGAGGCCCCTGAAGCCTTGGCACCTCTAGCAGCCTTGTAAGTGCTCAATTTAGCCTTCTTGAAACGAGGCAAGGGCTCTTGACAAAGACAGGCATGCCACGTCCTCTCCTCATCCAGCAAGGCCATTAAAGCTGCAATCCGGTCAGCCGGCCCCTCAGCATCAAGATTACAAGCCCAGTCAGTCACTGTAATACAACACAAGTAAGTCTATCATTAAAATTTAATCTACATACTACTATAATCTGAATTAAATGTAGGGAAAAAGAATTTACCAACCTCCACAGTTGGATAGCTAAGATAATCCAGATCAGGGGCAACAAAATCTGCCCTGATGAACATATAGGTTGTGGCCGAACCCTTATCATCGCCTGAATCGAAGTTGGTTATCAGATGAGTCATCTCTGCCCTGACTCGAAGATTGAAGCGTCCAGTGGTATTACTTTTTAAATGGTAGACATTCTTGAAATCTTCAAGAGTAATCACCAAGTTATGCTTGGAACATAGGTGTTCAACAGATTGAACAATCTTTCAAACCATCGGCATAAGTTAAAAAGGAGCAACCTTGATAGCCCTAATAACCTCAACCATAAATGAAGAAAAGGGAAGCCTGCAACCCCCTTTGAACACCCATTCAAAGATACAGAACCAGACAGGACTGCACCAATTAGCCCTGACTGGACCACTCCCAGGGGCCCAGACCTCAGCACCGGAGGGGAGAAGACCCCTACCTTTAAGTAATGTTCGAAAGAAGGCTTCAATTGATTGGCCTCAGGGAAAGAAGCAGATAATGATTTCACAGGGGCAAAAGTGACACCCTTGTTTGTAATAGACAGAATTTCTGCAGGGGCAGAAATTTCCATAACTTCATCGTCAAGAATAATTTCTGGGACATCTACCACCGGAGCCTGATCAGCCCCAGCAGCAGTCTTTGGTGCAGCAGCCCTTCTCCTTCCACCGGCCATTTTTTGAATGATTGGAATATAAAGTTGATTTTCAAAGGAAGGTTTATTTGACAAAGGAATTAGAGAGAAGAGAAAGAAATTTTAGAGAATTGAAGAATGGAAATATGGAAGCAAACAAACGGTTCAAAGCATTTTATAGCCGAAAAAATCCAACAGATAACACAAATGGATGAATCCAATCATGACTCTCCTAGGGTTTGGTGAACCTACCTCATTTATGGTCACTAGCTGTTAAAGAAGTTGAAAGGAACTCAAACTCTTTTCCGGTAAATATTCTTATACTTTTTGCCTGGCCAGAATTTTTATCTCCTTATCCCTGGCCAGATCCACTGGGAATAAGAAGATAAGGGGCAATTGTTGGGCCCAAAATTATCCTGCCTGACGGGACAACAGTCAGGCAAAATACCAGACCTAGCCTGAACGAAAGGAAACCAATACAAGGCATACAATACCTGAGCAGGTACCAGTCAGGAGGGAAAGACAGGCCATGCCATCTACTAGGCCAGGCCTGAAGAGATATCTCACCAGCCATATGCTAAACACTACCAGAACGCGTCAGGCAACAACTAAAGCCTAGAAATGTAGTTCCTACTTACACGGAAGACTTATTCAACAAAACCTACAACAAGTATAGAGCAGTCAACCAAGCAGAGATAAAGGCGGACAGTTTTAGGAGTCAAATATCTACCTCCGGGTAAATAGGGCACGAGGCCTATTACCTAGGAGCATCCTAAACAAGCGTTGGAGAGCCGTTGCAAAGAGAATGAAACTACTATAAATAGCAGAGGAAGAAAGAAGAAAGGGCATCACTTACTCACTCTCACTTACTCTCATTTTGTAATTGTAAACTGCCAAAGCATAATTATTAAACGTTCATACTCTATTCCTAGCCTGACATACACATTCCCTGTCAGGATACTCTAAAACAAAGTAACAATCCCTCCTGGCTTGGTGCCCGTGGTTTTTTCCCTTATTCCCAAGGTTTTTCCACGTATAAATCTTTGTATCTCACTTTGTTATTTGTTCTTTACTTAATCAATCGTACTAGTCAGACTTAGTTATTTTGAGTTAAATTGCCCTGCAATTATATCCCGGCAGGACTTTATTCTCGTGTGAATTCGTGCTAAAACAGTAAGTGAATAGTATTTCCCAAGATTTTAGGAATTGTTAACCCTAGTTTCTCCGGCTAACATAGTGTTATTGTCTGATTTATTAGTGCTTGTCATTTTTTTTATATAAACACACGTTGTATAATGTGCACAATAATTTCCGATATAATTCATGAATGATTTAATGTTTGGCATTATTAAGGTAGTCCAGGTCATTTTACGTTGTTGTGTGCGCATGCAATATGTGCATCTGATTTTTAAGTTGCATTTGTACCTGTCATTTCTTTACGTTTTTCATATTTACGTATCTCAGTTATTCTTTTGTTAAACTTTATTTCATTTTAAATGTAAAAGTTTGTTTTTTCGCCAATGTATATGTTGTTACATTCTCACTTTTTCATTTGTTTAGAACATTTATCTCTAAATTCTTTGATAATTGTGTTAAAAGTAAACGAAATGGATTAACTTGGGGGATAGAGCACCAAAAAACAGGTGAAAATACTACAAAGTTGTATGCGTAAATAACTCTCATATTATCAAATACTACAACCTTATTTATCGCCTCCCATATGACCCAACATCCTACCTTAAACAAAACTCGCTCCCCTTTCTTCAACTCCCTCCACACATCTTTCACCCACTTCCTCTTTCGCTCATACCAAAGTCCGACTTTACATCCTACTCCAAACCAGCCCGAAACTCCCCCATCCACGCACAATCCCAAACAAGTTGTAGTAAATAGGGCATCCCACCTCCCCATATTTCACTCGCAAGGCCGAATTACGCCTAATAGCTAACGCTTTATTACATAGCTACCAAAAGAACATTTTTACATGCGTCAAGACTCACGCACTCCATATACAGTTTAGTACCCCTTTCTTCTTTCTATTAGGAATATATCGTCTATTCTCAATTAGCTTGTAATTATTCTTACCATATTCTGTAATTACCTTATTATCATCTGTAAATATTTCGTATCTTTATCATTATATTCTTGTATAGCTTTAGGAATATCTTCTAGGTTTCTAATCCAGGATATGCCTCTCATTGTAATCGCTATATATTGTACTCGTTTCATTGAATAAAATCAAGCTATTCAATTTTTACATGGTATCGAGCCTTACGATCCTCTAGAAATTTTTTTTCCCGATCTCCCGCCAATAAAAAACCTCGCGTCTACCACCACCCGACGGACGACCAACCATGTCTCCAACACCGTTCCAAATCCCAAACGCCGCTGAACCGAGAAACCCTCTCAGCCGAGTTACCTTCACCAACTGTACTCAACTTAAGGATACCATCACCTTCCGTCAATGGCGCTTCCAAGTTCGTGCTATTATGAACGGACTGGAGCTCTTTGGCTACCTTGATGGCACCACACCTGCACCCCCTGCCACCCTCACCACTGAACCCAGCCCACCCGACACCATCGTAGCTACCACTCTCCTAACCCGGCTTATTCCACTTGGTACCGTCAAGATCAACTAACTTTCGGCGCCCTCACTGGAACCCTAGCACCATCCCGTAGTTGCCCTTATTGTCAACGATCCCACATCCTCCGCTGCGTGGACCACCCTTAACAAAACCTTTGCCAACTCTTTTCGTGGCCACCGCTTACAAATTAAGAACCGCCTTGAAAACATCTCCCACAAAAACATGACCATCACCGAATACATGAATGCCATCAAAGCCTACACTGACGACCTAGCCCAACTCGGACGCCCTATGGATGAGGATGACATCACGCCTTAAGTCCTAAACGGTATTGACCAAAACAAATACCGCTCCGTTATCGAAGCTGTCCGTGTCTGTGACACATCAATTTCAATTGAGGCCCTACATGAGAAATTAATTCAAAATGAATTGCGTCTCAAAGTTACCACTCCTACCCCGGAATTTACCCCATCTGCGAAAGCTGCTAATTATCGACCCAATAATCGTAATATCTACACTACCCGTCAGCCTAGTACTACCTCTTAAACCGCACCATCTCAACAACCAAACAATGCTTATAAAAACCCGTATAAGAGCCGCAGTCACTTTTGTGACACGGTTGGCCATGTTGCCCCTGACTGCCGCCTTCTCCAAAAACTTTATCCGAATGTTGTCTTTCCCACTCGTCAACCGCGTCAGCCTCGTATTCAAGCCAATACTGCCTCGCTTCAACCACCACAGTCCTAGACTGTTGATAGCGGTGCCTCACATCATATCATGGATGATCTAAACACGCTTTCTCTTCACTCGGTCTATGAGGGACCTGATGATCCCACTATTGGTGACGTTACTTCTTTATCCATCACTCACACTGGCTCTTTGATGTTTAATTCCGCCTCTTCCTCCCTTCTTTTTAAAAACGTTTTAGTAGTACCTAAAATCTCGCGTAAACTGTTTTCCGTTTCACAATTTTGTCTTGATAATAACGCAACTGCTATTTTCTTACCCGACTCTTTTCTTATTAAGGACATCTCGACGGGCAAGGTTCTAATTCAGGGCCATCGCACTAATGGCATGTATGTATGAACCCCATCCGCCCCTCAAGCACACGTAGCACTCGCTCCCGCTCAAGACTCGTGGCATCATCGCCTCGGTCGTCCATCTATCAAACTTTTAAAATATCTTGATACTAAGTTTAATTTACGTATTTCAAATTTTGCTGAATGTATTTCATGTCATATTAATAAAAGTCACAAGCTCGTTTTTGGTTAATCTACGCTTTCGTCTTCTGCTCCTCTCGATATTATTTTTTCGGATGTTTGGACATCTCGGGTTTTGGGAACTCAATCGTTTAAATATTAGTATATTATTTTTGTCGATTATTTTACTCGTTATGTCTGGTTATACCCGCTCAAAAAGAAATCCGATGCTCAAACTACGTTTGAAAATTTCCGTGCTATAATTGAAAAATATTTTCAACGCCCCATCCATCAATTTTATTCTGATAACGGTGGTCAATACATTAAAATGACACCACAACTACATCATGATAGTATTAATCATCACTTCACCGCCTCATACACACGAGCACAATGGCATGGCTGAGAGACGGCATCGACATATTGTTGAGACTGGCCTAGCACTATACTCATACACGCACAACTGCCCACTGACCTATAGTCCTATGCTTTTTCCACGCCTGTGTATCTTATAAATCGTCTCCCTTCCTTCTTCTTATCTAATCAATCTCCATATTACGCCATGTTTCGTCAAGAACCGAATTTACACAAACTACACAATTTTGGCTGCTTCTGTTTTCCATGGCTTCGCCCTTGTACTCCGCTCACATACTTCAACCACGATCCGTTCAATGTGTCTTTCTAGGATACTCTCCTACACCTCGCGACATGTTCGCTTTATTGATACTGTTTTCCCATTCAACTCACTACTCAATCGTACCCCACCCACCACGGTCACCACTCCATC